>NC_047658.1:24558456-24919081 GCF_011762505.2 Arvicanthis niloticus | reverse complement strand
TGATCTTTACTAACGCAGGACTAGCGGCAGCTAATTTACAGAGGGCTGCAGTCCTTCTCCAAGGTCAGGGACGAGATAGGCCCGCGCCATAACCAGGAAGGGGGGCTGTTTGTGCTTATTCCACAGGTGAAAACAATTCAATTTGGGTCCCTATGAGGCTGGTACAGATTGTGAAGAAGGAAGCCAGACTGCAAGATGACGACCCTGATTCTTCTGACACTGATGTTCGATTTGGCAATAAGTATGCCACTATGGGACATAATTAGTTCTTGGCCTGTTCTCTTGCCAGTACATTCAAATGCTGAAGCGCTGCTTTTGTTTACAGCTATTGAGTGTTACTTGGTTGCCCTGGCCTCAGGCACACCGGCCAACAGCCTGAGTTATATAATGCTACAAGTTTTCCATTAAATTTTACACTTTGTTTTGTGGCAGCAAAACTTTACAGCATAAAGGTAATCTACTTGGTGTTGATTTTAGATAGAGAAAAGATACAACACATGTCTTTTAAGGTTTACAGTTTAAATTTAAGGTTCAAAATTAAAGCCAAAATGCACAATTCGGCCTAGCCAAGCCTCAGAGAGCAGGCAGAGGGAGGTTAAGCGCATTTACATTTGAATTAAGACAATGCAGACTGAGCTACAGAAGCCCAGGTGCTAAGCATTCCTTTGGTTCTGGGTCTTTAGACCAGGCCCTAGAAATGTGCTTACCGGAATTTGTCTCTTGTCTTCATTGTTTCTTGTGAGAAGAGGGATAAATCTAAAAACCAAAGACTTTACAACAGTCTGTGGGCTAAAAGTTATGATTATGCTGGAGAAATTAAAATTATGCCTGCTTCCCTCCATGAGTATAACTGTACCTGCTGATAAAATATGGTTCAAATTGTTCTAATTTCTTTATATTCAAAGTTGTTAAAAATGAGATACTTTAGATTCCTCTAATGTATGTAACAATTATTAGAGAATAAGGTTGGCTTTTATCCGATATTCTCATGGGACTAAAAAAGATTGGTTATTAAATTAATCCAAAATAAAGTTCAAATTTAAGATTTATACAGCCTAACTTGCCTACTCCAGCTGCCATTTCAATAAATGCTTATAGAATTTTATAGATATAAAAGATGTTTTTTATACCATCCCTTTACATATCTGGTAAAGGTGAAAGGTTTACAGGCAGTAAATTTATTCATAATTTTTAAGAGCCCATGAAGCAATATTTGTTAAAAATAATTGCTTCAAAAAATGGTTAATTGTTTTACATTTTATATATATAAATATTGTTGCTGCTTTAATACAAAAAATTAAGAGGTTAAATCTTTTGGTGTGTATTATTCATTGTGTGATACTTTATTAGTGGATTTCTCTAAAGAAATTTTTTCTGCAAGCCATTGCTCCAATATAACGAGCTTTAAAAATTTTTAGAGTACTTGTTACTCCAAAAAACGATTCAAAAGACAGTGTCTTTCAATATTTGAGACAAATTGGGGCTAGAGAGATGGCTCAGCCATTAAAGGCTGGACATAAATTATAAAAGCTGAACTCCCAGCAACCACATGGTGGCTCACAACCATTTGTGGTGGGGATCTAACGCCATCTTCTGGCTTGTGAGTGTACATGCAAAAGAAAATGGTTTACTTTTAATCTTGATTTGCTCTTAGTGATTTTTAAAAGTTGTTAAGAAATATTATTTGGCTAAAACCTCATCTTAAGCTTACCATAGGAGGATTTAAACCTCTGTTTGATTTTTTCAAAGGGATGCAAGTTCTAAATTAAATTATATGTGTATTTTCTTGGGTTTACCCTGCTTCAACACAATTAATTATGTGTTATAGCCACTGTTTAGAATGTTAAAAAAGGGTGTATCTGCCTTTGTCTTGTTGAATGGTGTGTTTCATGAAGTGCAGAATGTTTCGGCTACAAGATCTAATATCTCTAGCCATTTGAATAACATTAAAATTAATAAGGTGTTTAAGAATGCATCTGCACAACTGGTGTCGGTGTGTGTGGACCACCCATTTTTCTTTATGTTATCCAACTTTCAGAATAATTCTGATATCTTGGATTATAAGAATGTTACATGCCTTTTGGCACAATGCTGGAATGGATCACTAGACCTAGCCATGGTTAATCAAGTTACAGCAGCCACTGCTGTTAATCAAATCTCAGAAAAGACTTCTGAGGCTTTGACCATTTTACAGAAAGTGGATGCATATCAGGCATCCTGTTGGTCAATCAGAGAGTTGATTTGCTCCAAGCCCATGTGGAGCAGCTCACGGATGTGGTTCAAATAAGCTGCGTGTCAGCAACCCCACATCCAGGTATTACACCTCTGAGATTTGTGAATGATACATTTATTCAAAGCCATAATCTTTCTGCTTATTTAAAAGAAAATTGGACTAGGAAGTTGGACCAGGTGCAACAGCAATTTCAGATCCGGATTTCGAACCTTGATGGAGCGCGGATGGACCCTGTTTCCCTTGGTGATTTTACTTCTTGAATTTCTTCTGCCTTTTCCTTCTTTCTTAAATGGTGGGGATAGGCCTGTTTGATGCAGCCCTATGTTGTGGATTAGTGTTCATGATGGTTTGTTTGTAAGCTCAGAGCCCAACAAAAACGTGACAAGGCCGCTAGCGCCCAAGCACTCGCAGCCTTGAGCAAGCATCTCCCCCTGAAATTTGACTATCTAGGCTAAGAAAGTAGCCGATGACTGAGACCCTCAGTCGATGCACCCCAAGGGTTCAGCCCATTGCACTGGGTGGATGAGAGGTCTAAGTCCAGCCAGCCCTTGCCTAAATAGCTGTGGTACCTGAATAGTAGGTTGACAGCCCTTGCACTCCTGGGAGCTATACTCCATTGCACAGGGATGGGTGTCAATTCCTCTTTACATCCCCTTAGCCCTTGCACCCAGAGGACTTGTTTCCATTGCACCTGGTAGGGTAAGGGAGAATTTTCGGGCTATAAGCTCTTGATCGCTTATTCCCCCAAGATGGAGTTTGCTTGATTGGGCTTGAGTTCGAATCTTGATTGGTACTGCATTTGATAGGCAAAAGGCTGTTTCATGTTAATAATTTAAACAGGGAGAGATGTTGGGAGCCACAGTGAGCATGTCAGTATCCACCATTCCAAGATGACTCGGACATCGTGTCCTCCCACTAGTAAACAATTAAGTGCGCAGGTGCAAAGGCAGAAAGCACACCAAAGTCACTGGCCAATCCCAAGGCATAATATTGGGTGATGAGTGAATAGCCAATCACAAGTGAACACGTCACTCTAGGGTGTATTTAAGCTGTGCCTTTTCCTGTCTTTGCCCCTTCCGAGGTCTTTCACGTCTGCTGATACAGATTAAAGCCTCGCTGTGGTGATACCCGAATACTGTCTCACGTGTCTCTCTTCCATGGGCGGAGGGGACACGGGAGGCGAGCGGAACAGAGATATCCTATCAATGTGCAGATGTTTTAAGTAGGAACAGAGGGACAGATGCTGACAATGAACCAGCTTCTTCTTATTTCCACAATGTATTCAGTCTGGGCCCAATGCCCATGGGATGGTGCCCCTTACATCCAAGACAGATCTTCCTTTCCCAGGAAAACCCATCTGAAACACTTACACAGGCTTACCCAGATTCCTGTTTCCTATCTGGTTCCAAATCCAGCTAAGTTGACTAAGAGGAAAAACTACCACATTATCTTTTAATCCTAGACTTGACTCAACTAATATAAAAGCTCTGTACAAATTATGTTGTTTAATAATGTCACTGTTTAAACAACCCTGCATTAAGGGACATTAACTGAGACTGATTGTTTCCTTTAAGAATTGCTAACTCCCACCTCTCAGATATAAAAATGCTTGCAATGGGGGAAAATGAGAATCAGAGAGAACAGGGCTCTTTGGCTGAAGTAGACATGAAAAAGAAATAAATTAACAAGAAAAAAAACAAACAAGAAAAAAAAAACCCCAAACAACAAAACAACCATAGCAAAGTGTTTGCCAACAAGCAGTGCAAATAAAGATAAAATTGTTTGTGTCCGTAACTCTACTTTGTACTAGCAAATTGTTTCTTTTTCACTTTTTATTGATTCCTTTGTACATATGTACCCAGTCCCACTTCTCTTCTCATATCCACCCTTCACCTTTGCAACCTCTCCCACTCAAGTAAAATTCACACACACACACACATACACGTATAGAAAACATCTCATTGTGAAAGTTGTAATATGTCAAAGTATTTCCCCTCTGTCCACATATTTCACTTTAAATGCTCATTGCAATGAGTCATTGTTCTAGTTTCAGCTTTCTAGTTTCTATGACACCATCCATATTTTATCCTCACTGAGACTCCTCTGGTCATCCCTTTGCTGCCCTGCATCATGGTGAGCCTACAACTTTAGACCAGCAAGACTGGCTCTTTCACATATCCCAAGTATTCACAGACGGTAAAGAGTTTGCAGTGGTCCAACTTGGAGCCCTGGACCAGGGCCTGGGTGTCAGCTGAGTTGATCAGTGAGTTGGCTCCCTTGTGGGATGTTAAACCATGCCAGGAAGCATGGTAAGGTAGAGCGGGTATAAGACCAGAAACCCAGTGAGTACACATCTCCCCCGGTCCCTGCCAGATTCCTGGCCTGGAACATGTGCAATGCTTCTCACTTTGATCACATAGCCCAAAATAGAGTTCTCTGTGCAAATGAGGTATCTAGAGGACCTGAGAATTTAGCCAATAACCTTCCCTTCCCAGACATTTCTTTCTACTAAAGGTATTTAATCTCATCTCCATGCTAAGTTGGTATCCATCCATTTTCCACAATGAACAGTCAAAAAATGATATGAATAAACATGGACTGTCTCTTTCATCAAGACCTGCAGTAGGTGACATGGGGTGGGAGGACTTAGACCACTGAGGCACAGCCTAAGGCTCCTGCAGAAGCCCTCTCTGAGCTTCCAGACACCCATCACCAAACTATGGATAATGACTGCTGAACTAAGCCAGAACTCCCCTTTTTCCCAGGTCCCGGACTAGAACTGTCCTTAACCTGTTCTAGAAGCACAGTGATGTCTAAATATCCAGGAATTTGGGAGTGCCTGGTCCAGCCTATTTGCATGCCTGTGGATCCCCATCCTTCATTCCAGACTCCTCTGTGTGGCACCCGAAGGACAATTGGGTTCCCTGGAGTCTGGGAACCTCAACTTCTCCCATCTTATGGTTTTTCCATGGTGGAGCAGTATCCTACTGCTTCCCTGAAGCCTAGCACTCAGCATGGAATAAGCACAGTCAAGTCCCCCTTGCTCCCCTAGAAGCTGAGTCCGATGGTAGGGCAGTGGACCCATAGCGCCTCCTTAAGCACACCAGGAGGGCAAGCTTTCCATCCCTGCTCCTGCTAGACCACCTAATACCAGTGTTGGCAGGAGGCAGAGCCAACTCTCTACCTCTCATGTCCTCCAATCAGCTTACTCTCATCTATGCCTGGAGAACAGGTTCCTCTGTGCTGTGTAGTCGAGGGGGTTGGGTTGTCCCAGTCTGGCAGTCGCTGCAGCCTGTGGTGGGCTAGAATAGCTCTGCAGCTCTTGTACCCTCAGGGCTTACTCACCTGCACCTTCTCCATCAAGTCATTCTATTGCCCAGGCTAGAAGCAGGGCCCACTCTCCTGAGTGTTCCAGCCAGTGAGAGACAGGCACAGCTCTCCTGCTCTCATGCCCTCCAGGCCAGCTCTCCCAACTACCACAGGTAATGAGGAGCAAATGTGGAAAGGCATCAATCACCCTTGTACCTATGCCAGATGATGGCAGATGAGTGACAGGATCAGCTCTCCCATGCTTTTGTCCTCAGGACTGGCTCACCTGCTCCCTCACTTCCAGGATCAGCTCTGTTGCATTGTCCAGGTGAGGGGTAGGGCCCACTTTCCCCAGTGCTGCAGCTCCTGATCCTGTGGGCAGTGTTTCTGACTGCCAGAGGTGGCAAGGGACAAGGGACATCTCCTCTGTGCCTATAATATCCCATGGCAGAAGAGTGCCAGGGTCAACTCTCCTATACTCAACATCCATGGGGCTAGCTCACCTACACCCCTGACATCAGAGCCAGCTCCTCTGTTCTGTCTAGTCCACATGGGAGGCCCACTTTACAGAGTGCTGTCCCAAGTGAGAGAGAATGTCAACTCTCCACAGTGCCAGAGCCAGTGAGGAGCGTGCCCAGTTATGCACAGCCTTAGAACAAATCACATTGTCCCCAGGAACTGCTCAACCAGGGGCATTCCTATGTTCTCTAGTGGTAATATGAACCACAAGCATATACACCAACCTCTGTCAATGCATAGCCATGAACCCAGACATGGCCTTCAGCTATGGTTTGGGCTGGGACCTCACCATGGCCCTAGGTAGTGGAGCTGGCCACTTACAGCAGGCTACTCATCACCCTCGAGACTCCAGTTCCATCTCTCTTTATAATGCCCAAGCAGCTGCACTTCTCCCATTTAATTAGCATATAATGACACATGATGCTGACTCCTGCTGCAGGCTGGCCAAGTACCTAGTAAGACCTTTGGCGATATCTTTCATCTAACCTGTATAGCATGGCAGCAAGTAGGTGTCTACTGTTACCCTGTGCCATGTGCCAAAGGGCAGGTCTGTGGGTGGCATGGCAGTCTGCAGGTCTTTGTATGTCCTCCTCTTTGGTTGCTGTATTGTGTGGTGGTAGAAAGAGCTCTGTGTGTCTATTGACTGCCCTTCCGTGGGGTGGAGGGCAGGGGTGTGGGTATATTTCCCAGCCCACACTGGATAGCATGTTGGAATAGACAACATTTTCTGTCTTATTCATCATAAGCTGTGTGGCATGGATTTGATTTGATTCATTTTATATGTGCCCTAGACCTAAAGCAGCTTGGGTAGCCATGTCAGGCATCAAGCTGGGATGAACAAATGACTGCCATCTGCTCTTCCCAAGAGCAACACCACCAACATGGTATCTCTTTGCTGGTTGCCAAGAGGTTTGCTACATGGTTTTTAAGCTAAAAAAACGAATTTGATATAGATTTTCTATATCTCTTAAAAGGAAAATTTTATATCCTTCCCACAGCAAGATAGTGATTGCATTCAATCAAAAATATTTCATATACCATAAAGAGAGATTACAGTTTGACTTGATGGATTACAAATAAATGATAGAGACTTTTAACAGTATTAATGACAGAAATATCTGTGCATGACTGAGGTGAACTGAAGGAGAGCGGAAGAAATAAGAAAGTAGGGAAGATAAAAGGTAAGAGGAAGAAAGGAGGAATGAGGGAGAGGGGAAGAAATGATAAAGGGATGGAGAGAAGGAAGAGGGAGGAAGAGAGGAGATAGGGAGAAGAAGGAATTGGGAAAATGAAAGAGAAGAAAAAGAAAAGACCATTATTCGGTGTTCATTTTATTTACCTTCTTCTCCCTAATCACCAATTATTCCATTAGTCTCATAAACTCCTGAGAGGGCTTTGGAAACCATTGAGCAAAGAGAAACATTTGATTTTGAGGTGGAATAATTTTTTATCTCCTTTTCAAAGCACTAAAGAACCTCTCTAAATTTAAAGCTTATGTTGAATTCCTCTCATGGCTGGAGCAAAATCCAGAAATGCTCACAACTGACACTGAATAAATCCCTCTTTCTAAACAATTCAGACTTCAAGGAGAAGAGAAAAACCAAGCACATAGACAGGAGCTGATTCTTTTATTGTTGTTCTAAACTGATCCAGTATCATTTGATCCAAAATTAAATTTTTCTCTCTTCTATTGTCTGTGAAACACTAGAGTGATTGTCAGTTTTTGTTTGTTTGTGTGTTTTTTTTGTTTTGGTTTTTTTTGTTTTGTTTTGTTTTTTTTCCACTGTTACTGTATTGGGACATTCTACTAAGGAGTATCAGGACAATTTTGTGATAAAGACTTCATTTATCATGCTTCATTTCAAGCTGGGTAGCCATGAGAGACCTTACCAGAAAAGAGAGGGCTGGTGAGGAAGGGAACAGTTAGGTAAAGCTTGAGCTGATCACTAGTGATGATCTTAATTTCACAGCATGTAAGCAGCCAGCATGCCTGTACTGGAAGCCTAAGGGGAAGCATAGTGACAAATGACAATGGATGGTATGGTGAGGCTGGAAGTTAGCACATTGTGTTGAAGAAGATCCTTGGGCAGAATACATAGGACAAAGTTATACTCTTGTACAAGACTCATCAGAGTAAGTAACTTAATCTAACTTGTCATACTGACATTTAAGGAAATTAGACGGACTGGAATGTGATTCCAGGTAGAGTCACTAGGATATATCAAGCGATTGGGAGGGGGACAGAGAAGCAATACAAACAAAGAATTATGCATAACTCCTAGAAACAGGATTCGCCAACTAGGTAAACAAAGATATAATTTGTTGACAAACCAATAACAAACCCAGAGTCAGGTTCAAATAACACAGAGGCCACTCCAGAAGTTTTGCTGGCAAATTAGGAACTCACTTAGTTAACTGGTTTCAAATCATGTAACTTACTGTCCTGTACTCTGTCTCCTCTGCACCCTATAGAAGAATTTTAAAAATCTTAGGTAGAGCCAAAGGCATCCTTCTTCCCCATCTTCACTGCATATTTCTGTGACCTGGTACTAACTCTTAATCTCTCCGTTCATTATTTTCTTCACCCATAATATAGGTATGTAGAATGTACTTCCTTGGGTTACATAAAAGATGTAATATAAAAAGTTCAGATTCATTCCTGCAAGGAATTCTTGAAATATTATTGGTAAGAAAATTCTCACACTTGCTTCTCTAGGCATTGCCACAAACTGCATAAGAAACTGTGATCTGATACCTTATCCTACTTTGTTCAGATGGCAGCAGCCAGGCTCTGTCTTGTTTCTCCTATAGCTGACTTCCTGTGGCTACCTTTTCTATACAACATCTTCATTTAATTATGAGCAGAGCTGGTATTGAGCAGTAATTTCCCCTGCTCCCCATGTGAGGAATAAATGTTTACACATTATTACCATCATTAATTTAGCTTTTCTCATTAATTCCACAAAAAACTGGTTTTATAATCCCTGCTTCACACATAGACACAAATCTCCAGATGATACAAAATTTCATCAAATACAAATACACCCATTAGGTAACGAGAGACTGCATAAAATTCTGAACTAATTGAGTGCAAACAATTATTTGGCTACTGCCTGTGCTCAGCCACAGTTGCTTTGGAAGCTCATGCCTCACAAAGCAGTCTACTGTAATAGCACTCCTGAGGGAGGCAGTAGGATTTGCTTCTTCTATTGTAACAACAACTCTTCTTTCTGAGATCTGTCTCCACAGGTACTGATTACACAGCTCTTCTTCTCATAGGTACCCCACTCTTCTCAGCCCCTGTCTTTATGTCACAATTTTCTACAATTTCTTTGACAAGATTACTTTTCTTTGTCACCTATTCTTTTCTCCATAAGGGACCAAACAGATGCCTATACTCTGGGTCTTATTCAAACATCTCAGGTATGAGATGAGTGTTCAAGACTGCTCAGTTTTCCATAGAAATGTTTTCTTTGTTTGTTTGTTTGTTTGTTTTAATTTTTGGCTTTTTTGACCTCAGGTTCTCCAAGCTCCAATAGAGATAATTAAGCACAAACCACAAAGTCACTAAAATTAGTTTGTGCTGGGAAGGGAAATTGAGGTCATAGGAAACTATTTCCTGCTGTGAGTAAAATTACAGAAATACAGTAGCCTCTCTTGCACGAAGGGTGTTTAAAATCTGTGAAACTTTGAAAGGCATTGTCATAGGAAGAGCTGGCATGGAACACGGGGTTGAAAGGTGCAGAATAGATCTCTGAGACATGAGAATGAGATGAGCAATAATGCAACTATTTAAAAAGTAAAACTGATGAAAAGATTTCCTAAGAAAGAGAGAAAGAATGATAGTGGGAAATCTGAGGTGTTGTGAGAGGATGGCATGTACTCTAACGTCATTTGTAGCATTGGAGTATCATTTTATATGTAGAAAAATTATCTATAATTTCTATTTCAAAGTTGAGAAGGCAGAATACTGGGAAATCTTGGCCAGTGATAAATAATTTAAGGGAATGTTAAGCAATGTTGTTTTAGAAAAATCTATGCGTATGGATAACTAAATAGATATATAAATAAAAGTTTTGGTTTAAAGTTACCATAGAGTACATTTTTGCTGATCATAGTAGAAAAAAAATTGTATAAATAGCTAAGTAGCATACTTTGGATATGTTATAAAAGGAATCAAGAATAAACTTTTTTTTTTATATCCGCACTCATGCTGGTGCACTTAGCCTGGCAAATGGTGGTTGATTATTTGAAAAACATCAATTGAATAGGAGAGAAGACAATCACATCAAATACACAATATCTCTGACTTAAGAACTTGCAATATCTCTGACTGAAGAACTAGGTTTTAATAATAGACCAGTAAAAGTTGCATATTAAGGTGATTTCTGCAATTATTAGTTAATTTAAAAGTTCAGCTGTTCTTCTACCTTTATTTAAGACTAGAGATGCAAAGTGCAAATGAACTTCGCACTTGGCATAAGATCGCAATTCAGTTCTGGACGTTGCCTGTTCTTTGATCTAGGTAAAGTCAAGCTAGCTTTAGCTATTATTTTCTGATTTGTGTTTTGTGACATGACTGCAGACGCCTGACAAACTGATTGCAAAGATCAAGTGATTGAATGTGTATACAATTGTCCTGTACAGTTATCACCAGAACTCCCTATGAGGGCCTGCAGCCCTTCCAGCTGCTACTCCTCCTCTTTCAGTCATACTTTATCTATTCCAGTGACTTAAGGAAGAATGAAAGGTGTTTTGTTTCTTCATGATCTCTTTTGGACTTTAGGTCCATTCTATTTGAATGCAGAAACCTTGAATTATTGCTCCGCTGGTAACTAATTATGTGAGAATGTGAAGATTACCTAATTTTTTTGTCTTTGTTTTGCCTTGTGTGAAGGATCTTTTGAAGCAAACACAGAGTTTGACTTTCTGTTCAATCTCATCATTACTTCTCTTTTTTTCACTTTCTTTTTCCCTGGGTGTTGTTGGTGTAATAATGACTGCTCAATATTTAATATTTGGAATGATCTCCAGGTTCTCAGGCAGCCAATTTGTCTTGGCCAATATTTGATGTTTGCTTAAAAAAATAACATGGTTTTGAATAATCAAATCCAGCAAAAAAATATGTATATCTAAGATAGATGAGATCATAAGCAAGAAAATGCACATGAAGAAGTGAACTGGGAGTACTTACGAGTCAGGCTTGTACTATGTAATCAGAACATGTTTGCTCAAATGTCCTTCAGACATTTTTAGTGACACAATTCCAGGCTGTATTTTCAAAATAGATCTTTTGTTAAAAATCTGAATTGCAAATTTTTTTCTGCCTGTAATGACATTTTTTTCTTCTTAGTCAACTTTGATGTGAGGCTTCTAATATTTGGTGAATTCCTTTGCATTGATTTTCTGCCATGTTCAAAAGTATTTTATGGCAGGTCTGAGAAATTATATTTGACAACCATAAACTGGCATAAATGTTACTCTTTCTTTAAAATACTCAGTTCCAGAACTTTTGCATATTTCTAAGACTGCTGTTGGTGAGGCAGCATTCAATGTCTATGCTTACAGCTAATTATTACAACCACTATCAAAAGATTCTCTTTTCCCTTGTGAGTTAACTTGGGAATTTCTAGTAATCAATAGGCTTTCTATGCTACTTATGTGTTCCTATATGATAAAAGAAAAATTTACAAGAATATTTATGTAAATCATTACCCAATCACAGAAAAGAGAAGGTAATAAATAGTAACTCCATCTCTCATTCATTCTCTTTCTCTACTCTGCGAATATGGTAAAAATGATACTTATATTTAGGAAAAATTAAAGAAAGAGTAGTGTTCAATATCAGTACCCAAACCAACAAATGTTAAGAGCATTCTCAATATTTAATACACTTATCTCTTTGTGAGGACTTCACTTACAAGTTGCAAATTACAGTTTCTAATTGGCGAATGTTGTGACCCATGACTCATTTTGTTTAAGTAAAACAACTTCCAAAATAGTTTCCATTTTATAAATAATAGGACTCTGGGTTCAGTTAATTATATCATATGTATTGGTTTTGCCTGATGCTGCTTATATTCTAATGCTAAATACTGATTCCTCAAGATATAATTTCTCAGATGAGAAGATCCTCACCTACTCAAAGTGATGCCATGTAAACCTTCTCTCAATTTAATTGGCCACTAAAAGGCTAGATCCTGTTATTGGGCAGTGGAGAAAGAGAAGTGGGACTTCAGGTTTCATGAGGGCTTTGCAGGAAGAGAGACAGGAAGAAAACAGGAGGATGGAAAAAGAAGAAGCCACTATGGATGAGAACCGAGAATGGAAGGAGAAACATCAAGTAACAAGTAACCTATACCTAAGGAATAATTTAGCATAGCCCTAGATCTGCCATATCTAGGCTTATGACTTGTGAATAAAATACATGGATTGGCTATCTTTTATATGATCTTGCTAGGAAAATATATTTCCTAGCAATTGATAATGTACAATAATACATTATTGATTTTAAAATATCTCTTATTGAAATTCTTACTGTGCTGACATACATAAAAATATACACCTATAATTTAAAACTCCCCATGCTACTAATTACATAAAAATTGGTGGTAAGCTTTGTACTTTTTCACAATTTTATGGTTTTACTAAGGAGTTTAGGTGATTCTGATATAATCTGTCTTCATTTCATTTGTTGTGCACATGCAGGGTAAATGAATTCTCAAAGTTGTACTTAATACTAAAACCAGATCCTTGTGTCCCATCTCTTTTCTAGTGATAGAAGGAACATGAAAAGAGATGTCAACTGGAAGCCAGAATCTTAACACTCATTATTATTCAAACATATTGAAAGTTTCTTTGTAAATATTATTATTTCCTTTGGACTTTAAATAAACAGGAACATCAAATCCTTGTGGTTCAGTCCTTCTACTGACCACACAGCATATTACATTTTTCTACGGCCCATAAAGTATTTTTTAAAAAATTTAATTTATTATTAATTAATTTAGTCACTTTAGATGCCAATATCAACCCCTCTTCTCTCATATCCTCACACAAATTCTCCTCCCATTCCCCCCTCCTCTACTGAGAAGAGGGACACTTCACAAACACATCAAGTCACTGCAAGACGAAGTGCATCCTCTCCTATTGAGGCCAGACAAGGTGTCCCAGCTGGGGAAACAGGTTTCAAAAGCAAGGAACAGATTCAGGGGCAGCCCCCGCTTCAGTTGTTCAGGAACTTACATGAAACCCAAGCCTCAATTCTGCTACATATGTTCAGGGAACCTAGGTCCAGCCAATGCTTCCTCTTTGGTTGATAGTTCAATCTCTGAGAGCCCCTAAGAGTCCAGGTTACCAGGCCCTGTTGGTGTTTTTGTAGAATCCTTTTCATCCTCAGGTCCTTCAGTTCAACACTTCCACAAGACTCTCTGAACTCCATCTAATGTTTGACTGTGGGTTTTTGTATCGGTTTCAGTTTTGTTTCCTCTCAGAGGAAAGTTGTACTAGGTTCCTGTCTGCAAGCATAACAGTATCACTAATACTGTCAGGGATTGGCTCTTGCTTATGGGGTGGGTCTTAATTTGAGCCAGTCATTGGTTGGCCATTCTTCTGTCTCTTTCTTTGTCCCTGTGCATCTTGTTGGCAGGACACATTTTAGGTAGAATGTTTTTTGTGTGGATGGCTGTCCTTATGCCTCTGAGAGTTCTGCCTAGATAAAAAAGTAGCCACTTCAGGATCTATATCTCCATTAATAGGTGTCTCAGGTAGAGTTTCCCCCATAACAGTCTGGGGCCTCCCCACCCCATCCTAGATCTCTGTCCCACAATGTACTTTTTATAGTAAGAAGTCTAAATGTATGAAAAACCAAGGGCTGTAAGGAGAGGGACTGGGTGCAAAGTGTGGCCTGAACAGGCCAAGAGCTTCAAATCAGGACAGAAGAAGACTGAATGTGCAATCTCTGTAGAGTCTCATCCCTAAAAAAATTTTTTCCTATTATTCTACTCCACTATGTTAAAAATGAACTAAATTTGTAAAAGTTATTTTTAACACCTGCTTTACTTATTCATTAAAATATTAATTATCACAGAAACTATATTAGCTTCAACCATATCACCAGGGATGTGGTAAGGTGACCTCTCAGTTATTGCTTCAAGTGAAATAGAGTTTCAAGTAACAAAGAGTCTTTATTTGACAAAATAGAGACAGAGGAAAAAAAGAAGGGAGAGAAGGAAAGAGAGAAGAAGAAAGGGCTATTGGGAAAAAAGAAGCATGAGAGGAAGAGAAGAAGGAAGAGAAAGAAGAATGCAAAACTAAGATTCTCAACAATAAAAAGAAAGTAAGTTTAGTTATGATATACTTAGTGTCTAAAACACAGTCATGTGTTTCCTGTCATTTGTAAACATGGTCTGGAATACAGCTGTCAAGGAGTGTGGTATAAATCAATTGGGTTCAAAGTGGTGAATTTTTGGTTCAATTGTGTAGATGTCACAAAACCCAGGGATAAATAGACTGTGATGTCTGGGCATCTAAGGGAAACTCTAGGTCCAGAAAACATGAGACCTTAGAGCTTGTCACTCACAGCAGTGTGGGGACATAGAAAACATCTGAGACCAAAAGCTGTAATGACTGCTGAAAGGCCCAGCATTAACTAAAATGATTATTGATGAATATAGCAATAATAAGAAGACATAATTTAAGAAACTTGCATAAGCAATGTTTTAGGTTAAATTATGCCAGCACCTCAACCCCCTCCCCCTTGTCTAATGTTCCTATTTAAAAACAGGATTCTTATTGATCCTCTGAGGACAGCTCTATAAATTCCCACACACACACTCAAATTGGCAGGTATTCTCACAGCATTCATTTTTGTCCATCTCTCTCAGGGCAATTGCGTATCAAGGCTAGCAGTAAAAAATACAGCTGTCAAGACTTTCTTCACATGTTGTATCACTGTGGCAAGGCTTTTGCCAATAAAGAGACATCAAGATCTCATAGTGTGTCCCTGTGGATCCATTGTGCAGTCACAGTTACATTTGTATCCTTCATCCACAGGTAGACCTCCATGGAGACATGGCTGAGTGGCACATTAATCAAAGTTGAGTTCAAAGTGGTCTCCAAGGAATCCAGGTGTATATTCAACACATGTAAGCCCCATGAGCTTCCTTTCTTCCCCATTCAACTACTTTGGAGCCTCAGGATATATTTGCATCTGTCAGCCTGGATTCACAGACAGGAGCCTAGCATGACTGTCCTCTGAGTGGTTCCATCCTAAAGCTGACCAGACAGATGCAGAGACCCATAGCCAAACATTAGATCAAGCACAAGAAATCTTGTGGAAGAGTTAGGGGAAGAACTAAGGAACCTGGGGAAGCGGGGGCAATAGGGACTCTACTAGAAGACCAACAACCTGGTCTGGACCCTTGAGGGCTCCCAGAGACTGAACCATCAACCAAAGAACATTCAAGGGCTAGAACTAGGCCAACTGCACATATGTAGCAGATGTGTAGCATGGTCTTCATGCAGGTCTCCCAACTACTGAAGCAGGGGATTATCCTGATCTGTTGCCTGTCTGTGGATCTTATTCCCCTAACTGAGCTGTATTGTCTTGCCTCAGTGGAAGAAGATGTTCCTTGTACTGCAGTGACTTGAAATTTAAGGATGTTTTAGTATGGGGGGGCTCTCCATTCTCAGAGGTGAAGGGGAAAGGTAGGAGGGGAGGAGCCATGTGAGAGGGAACTGGGAAGAGAGGAATGTGTGACCCAGATATAAATTAAATACATGAATAAATAAATGAACAAAAAAATCAATTATGGGCACAGGAGCACTTTCCAACTCCCTTTCTTACTTTCTTATAAGAAGAAATCACAGTGTATAGAAAGGAAGAAAAACAGGATTCTTAAGCATTTTGAAAATGTAGATAGTGGGCTGTCATCTGTAATTGTAGCTGATGATATAAAAAAAAAGTTAGCTAGTTGGGTCCATTTTTGTATGTATTAAGTTGTTTTTTCCCTTGGTAAACATACAGTTTTGAGAGCATAGTTGCTGTTCTCTGAAGTCTCAGGACTGAACTCACACAAAGCAGTAATAAAATCAGTGTCTGGTAGATGCCACAGGTCAAGTAATGGAGATGGTAGAAGCAGATGCACAGTCAGGTAAGATGTTTACATCAGAAGAAGGCAAAGATAGTCCCAATTCTGACTCTCAAATTAGTAGTTTATATTTTAATATTAATTCTTTCTTTTTTACTTCTCTTATTCTCAGTTTGTTTCTTCGAGATTTTAAATAGAAATTATTTGCTCAGAATTCTGACCAAAAGGCAAACTTTGGTCAAATAGATTAACAGGCTTTGAAAGAGGGGGAGGGGTCATAGCTACAAAAATAAGCCTCACACTCCATGAAAAGACTGCTCAGGGCACAGACAGTATAGGGCTTTCCCAAGTGACTGTCTCTAGATGAGGAATCATGATAGATCAGGATGAGATGCAATGAAGTTAGCCCACAGTCAAAATATCTAATTGCTTCTCTCAGGCATCATCTTTCTGTTTCCTGATGGAAAATAATCCCTGTCATAAAACCAACTAGAAAAGATCCTGAAAAAAAATCAGCTACCTTCATGTGAAGTTGACAAAAAGCTAATAGTGTAACTTCAGTTAAACAAAACACCTGCTAGTTGGGAATATTTTCACAGCATCTTCTCAGTCACAGTTCCTTTAAAAACCAAATCGCAACCTCACATGAAACAACTTGATGTGGCATTAAATAAGTGAAGCTTTGTCATTTGTCTATAAAGGAATACCCTACTATTCTTAAGCTTATCTTCACATCAAATTTTACTGTTTTGATTTTGCTGCTTGAATTTTCCTCCTCCTTGTCCTTCCCTCCTCTTCTCCTTCTTCCCATCTTCTTCTGTTTCTTTTCTTCTTACTTCTTTTACATCTCCTCATCCTCCTCGTCTTTCTCCTCTCCCTCTAAGCCATAGTTAAGGTTTCTGTGGCTGTGAAGAGACACCATGACCATACCACTCTTATAAAAAAAAATGTTGATTTGGGGCTGGCTTACAGTTCAGAGGTTTAGTTCACTATCATCATGGCAGGAAGCATGGCAATTTGTAGACAGACATGGTGCTAAAGAGGTAGCTGAGCATTTCCCTTCTGAATTCACAGGTAGCAAGAAGTGAATGGGGCACACTGTTCCCCAAAAGGCTATACCAATTCTAACAAGGCCATATCTTCTAATAAGGCCACTCTTTATGGGCCTATGGCAGCCATTTTCCCTTGAACTACCACATTCCACTTCCCAGCATCTGTAATCTTATAGCCATGTAATATGGCAAAATATATTCAGTACAATGTACAAAATCCCCATAGTCTATAACAACCTCAAACTTGTGTAATAGCTAAAGTTAAAAGTCTCTTCTGAGACTGCAATCTCTTAACTATAAACCCCCGTAAAACCAAAATGCAAAAGCTGATCACATACTTCCAACCTATAATGGCACAGAATATACATTACAATTCCAAAAGGGAGCATAATGAGGAAATACTAGTCAAAATCAAGATTGAAAACAAGCTGGAAAAATTCCAAACCCTGCATCCCTGTCTGATGTCAAAGCACTCTTCAGATCTCCTACTCCTTTCATGCTTGTTGACTCCAATGCACTTCTATCTTAGTGGATGGATCCATTTCCATCTAGCAGCTTTCCTTGCCAGGTATCAGGAGTCCCTGACATCTCCAACATCTTGGAGTCCTCCAGGCCATACAGACTTTACCTTTATAGCTTCATACAAGAGCCTCCCTAGGCCTTCATGCAGAAACACCCCCAGGCCCATGCCTGGCTTCAATGGCTTTTCTTAGCAAGTAAGGGAAATCCCATAACCCCTTTTTCTTCCCCTTAACTCTAAAGCTAGAACCAAGTGGCCAAAGCTGCCAAGTTCTGTGGCTTGCTGGGACTAGAACATTACCCCCAAATACGCTTTCATGCCATTATGTTTTCAATGATTTCCTTTACTGTCTAAGCTTGGTAGTCCTGGAATTCACTTTCTAAATAATGACTGGCCTCCAATTTAGAGATCCATCCACTTTTCTCTGCCTCCACAGTGCTGTAAATAATGGCATGCACCACCAAACCTGCCACTTAGGTTTTTCACAAGTCGGATGGAACCTTAGCTGGATGGGATCTTGCCCTTGGATCACTACTCCCTTTATTCCATTTAGCACCAGGCTTTTCTTTAATAAGTTTATCTCCATAAACAAAGGATTTAGATTCATTCCACTTACTGGTGTCCCTTTCTCTCTGAACTGTACATTTTGTATTATTCTTTGCCCAGCTTGTTCCTTTTCTTAAATATATTCATAAGAGTGAACTTTAATAACCATATGGCAGAGTAAATACTAAACTCTTTGGAAATTTCTTCTGCTAATGTAACTAACTCAAAACTCTTCAATTTTTCCTCAAGCAGAATTTTTGGGCAAGGGCAAAAAGCAATTGCATTATTCACCAAAATATGACAAAAACAATCTCTAGGCCATATATTAATATTATTATTCTCTGAACCCTCTTGAGCTAGACCCTCACAATTCAAATCACTCTCAGTACTTTACTCTTACATGCTAATACTAATATGGTTTATTAACTCCTACTTAAAGCATTCACTTGCTTTTCTTTTACAAAGTCCCAAAGTGATCATGCCTCCCAACAAAAGCTTCGTCAGGTCTATCACAGCAAATAATTATAATTCTGCTACCAACTTCTGTCTTAGTTATGATCTCTATTGCTGTGAAGAGACACTATGACCACAGCAAGTCTTTGAAAGGAAAACATTAAGTGGGACTGGGTTTTAGTTTATTATTATCAATGGTGGAAATCATGGTAGCAGACAGCCAGACATAGTGCATAGGTAGCTGAGAGTTCTACGTTTAGATCCATAGGCAGCAGAAAGTGAATGAGACACCATTTCTCAAACAAAGCCATACCTACTGCAAAAAAAAAGCCATACCTACTAATATGCTAATCCCTGTGGACCCCTGGGGATGATTTTTACTATAGCTACCACATCTTTCTGTTCCAGTTCTTCCTTCATGTACTTGGATATTTTTCCAAATAGTAGAAACTGGCCTAGAACTCATTATATAATCCAGAAGTGCCTCACAATCCTCTGTCTCAGCTGTGTACCCACAAGCACTGGGAAAACAGGTGTGAGTCATCACATCCCAGTCTTTGGTTTTTATTCTTTTTTTCCCTTTCATAATCCCTTTGTCTTTGTTGTAATTGGTTACATGCTTAAGTTTTTTAAATCAGTTTATGCTAATGGGTACAATGAAAACTATTTTCTGTATTAATTCTCAGTATACATTTTTCAGCATAATTTTTCTCTCGTGTAAGTAAATAGACTTTTAAGTGCTCTGTTTGGGAGGAGACAAAGTCAAAGCCAGTCACACATTTAAAAGAATAGCTTTTGGGGAGGGATAGCAACAATGCATTTTCATTCTCACTATATATTTTAAATTCAAGTTATAATTTAAAACAGGAAGATTGAAATGCATTTTCTAAATTTATAAAATTACATGTAACTACTGCAACTCTCAATTTCCCCAAATAAATAAGTGTTATTTTAACAATAAAGTCTGAGCCCTAATTCACAATGGGATTACCATGCTTTATACATTCTCAATATGGCTCCTTTATAAATTATAGATACCAGTACTCTTCAATGTCTCACAGGACTCTTTCAGCTGACAAGAGCACACACTTCTTCCCATAGTTGGATCTGACTTGTTTAGAAACCCTGGGGTCACACTGCCATGAATGCCTATTTACTGAACATTAGGATTTACTGGGTGAGAATGAATGTCAGTCTCACAGCTTGGGATGCCAGATGCACACAGCCCTATGCATTAGGTCATTTGCAAGTTTGATCTTTTCATCAAATGTGTTTGGATACACTGCTATAAACTTCCCAAGTGATATGTCCTTCTATTTCGTATTTGCTGAGCAGTGTCAGAGTGAATGGCAGCCATAGAACATGCACACAGACAAGATTTAACTTACATTTAGGGCTATGATAAAATTAAAGTTAAAATATATTCATGTTTTTGAGAAAGCTTCTCTGTGAATTTTCCTGCACTTCTTATTTTCAGGAGTGATTAAGGCAGTGCTGCAGACAGTGGTTTAACTAACAGTCAGGAGCAATCGCAGAAACAGTTCTGCCCTCTGCTTCTGAAGGCTCACAGGGTACTACAGCTGTGGGAAGAGGCTCCACTCTCACCATTACAAAGTGGCACTTGGCATAGGCATTGCTTGAGAGAAAAGACAACTCCATATATGGAGTTGTATGTGCTGAGAGGTGTGGTTACCTGATCACCCCACCTTGTATCATTGAGAGTGGCCAATTAGCAGTGACTTCATGGCAGCTGCTGATAGGATCAAGGCAATGCTTATAAGGGGCTGCGGGAGCTGGGGAGAGAGACAAAACAAGAGAAGAGAAAGAGAGAGAAGAAGCACGCTCTACAGGGATAGCTGAATAAACCGCTTGAAGAAGAACATGGTTGCCGTTGCCTTATTCCGCTGGTCGGACGTGGGTAGCGACATACAGCCACCAAGTTTCTTCCTGAGTCTGAGAAGAGTGCATGAATGCAGAACCAGCACATTTTTTTTCACAGGATTTGACTAAGTGATGGGGCTTATAGTCTACACTCCTGTAAACAGAGCAGATACCACTGGTCACCAAAGAACCAAGAGTTCAGGGAGAATTTCATTGAAGTTAAGTAGGATTTGGAGAAACTTAAGCAAAAGAAGGCAGAGGAATATTAGCCTGACTAGTAATAAAATAAAACAAATGAATAGTAAAAAAGTACAGGAAGGCCCCAAGATAAGAATCTGAACTGATATGGAGTCAAAGACAAGTGGAATTATGTGGGTCTGTTGGTCCTGTGGGTTGAGTTGTGAATCCTGCATATCTGCCACCCCAGGCAGCTAGGGCTGTGGCTCAGGGGGAAGAAGCACAGGAATTTTACTGTGCTCACTCCACGTCATGCCAGGTAGATTTTGGGCTGTGAGAAGCTGCAGAACTCCACTCTGGGTGTGGGGAGAACACAGGCTGAGACCTCACGTGGGCCGGAGCTCTTGGGTTGGTGGTTCCCAGGCCAGGCAGCAGCCAGAGACCAGCTTGTCTCAGCTCTTGGGCTTCCAGGAGCTGCTGAGAGGCCGCAGGATGGATTGACCTGAAAAAGGGTGAGGGGAAGAAGATGAGCTCCAGTGGTGCCCTGCGGGGTAGATGAGACTCTTGATCAAGGTGACTCACTTGACTGGGTCATGGCTGGCTGAACTAGCTCCCTTGAGTGGGCAGTTTCTATGGCTGGAATAAGGAGAGGTCATCAGTGGGAGCTTAAAAGGCAGCTCTGTAGTTGAAGACCTCCTCCACGGTACCCCACGGTGGGCCCCAAAGATGAGAGGTAGTCCATGATCTTAAAACGTTTATTTTCATGGCAGAAGTGGATAAAGCTGTACCCCATGTTCTCAGGTCAGCCTGAGGTTGAACACCTTTTGCAAGTAGGAGGGTCTGGGAAGGAATGCTTAAATGGCTATGTCCTCTGGCCTTTAGGTATCTCATGAATATGGAGATGTCTTGAGGCTCTGTGGCCTGTAGTCATGCCCTCTACCTGTGGAGGCGCTAGTAGGAATGTTGTCCTACATGCCTGAAAGGCACAGGTCGATGGAGGTCTTTGGCCTCATGTCAGGAGCTTGGAGTCTGGGAGTATGGTGAAATGTATGCCATTCCTTGCAGGGAAACCTGTGGGGTCTCCAATCTGCTGGGTCTCCAGACATCTCTACCCAGTGCTTGAACAGAAACCATGTTGTCCTTTCACAGTTCTACAGAATCATACCAGGGATATCATTGGCTTAGCTACAGTTTAAATTGCTATGACAAAACAGTGACCAAAAACAAACTGAGGAGGAAATTATTATTATTATTTTGTTGTTTTTAATATTGCAACTCAAAGACCATTGGCGAGGAAGCTAAGGTGGGAAACCAAGGTAGAAGCTGATGTAAAAGCCACAGAGAAATGCTGTTTACAGACTTGATCTCCATGTCAGTTCAACCTGCTTTTTTATAGAACAAAGGCATACTACCAATCCAGGAGTGGAACCATTCCCCCTGTGGTATAACCCACCAATATTAATTATTAATCAAGAAAATGCTCCACAGCGTGGGCAACAGGCCTAACTGATGGTGTCATTTTTCAGTTGTTCTTCCACCTAGGTAGCTTTATCTTGTATCAAGTTGACATTACAACTAACCAGCACAGAACTACAGAACTGCATATTCTCTCTCTCTCTTCCTCTCCCTCTCCCTCCCCCCTCTATCTCTGTGTATGTGTGTGCATGTGTGTGACATCTCTCTTTTATTCTATTTTCTAGAACATTTTAGGAGCATAACTGGCATCGTGACCACTGTAAGTCAAGTAAATCCTGAGAAGTTAACTGCAGGGCTGAGGGTTCTCTTGTGTGCATCCTCACATGTCTGAAGATGGGTTTCTGTTGTTCAGTGATCAGTAAGTAACCTATTGGACCATATAGATGATAGCTCAGCATTTAAGAACATATACTATTCTTACTTCTCAGCAACCATGTTGAGCAACCCACAGCTTTCTTTTTAACTCCAGCTCCAGGAGATCTTATACCCCCTTACACCCTCTACAAGTACCTGCATATACACATGTACACACACACACACACACACACACACACACACACCTAATTTTTTTAAAAATACAATCAGAAAATTTGTGACTTTTAGGTATGTGAGTCTTTTACTTAATCACTATGCTTTGTAAAATAAATAGATTAATTGCAAACAGTGTCTAAAATGCTACTTATGTTTAATCAATGAAAGAGCAAGTTAGGGAGGACATAAAGAACAGAAGAGCCTTGTGACTCCTCAACACTAAGAGAATTTTAGTGCTTGTTGGCATTAACTCACAGTCATTGAATTTATGAGTGACAGAATTTCTTATTTTGTTCTGTAATACCATTTTCTGATTAAACTTAACTCACTATATGGAACAATGACTCTAATAATTAGTTTGGGGAGAGTTTCAGAATAAAATGTGATATAAGCTTTGGGCACACTGTTAAGTCCAACTTCTTAGTTTATTTTTGCAAACCTTTTCCTGACCTGTTTTATGTATATGGGTATTTGATCTTCATGCATGCTTGTATATACCATGTATGTGTTTGGTGTCCATGTACGTAAGAAGAGGTATCAGATTTCCTGGAACTAGACTTAAAGACAGGGGTAAATCACCCCATGGGTGCTCAGAATAGAACTTAGATCCTCTAGAAGAGCAGTGAAATCTCTTAACCACTTGGCCATCTTTCTAACTCCTAATAAAGCTGTTCGTACAGATGCCTGGTCTCTCTTGTTTAGAAGCCTTATTATTAACTTGCCCCAGATTGTAAGCCTCCATTTGTTTAATGGACTGATGTGGAAGGTCAGGTCTCTATCTTTCCTGAAAAAAATAGGATCCAGTGGCTAGAACTAACTCAGACAGCCCTTCTCTCTTCTTTCAATCCTGCCTTCAAATGTGCTGATACTATAATTTCTCAACTCCTGGAGCATCAATGGAGTCTTTCTCTAAAACTCACCTCCTACTGGCACTTGTCATCCCACTAAATATTCTTCCCTTCTTCAGATTTCACAATATTCTTTTTGCTTTGTTCCAACATTTCATAGGTTTAACACTATTATTTCCTTCCTCCCACTTAAGAGTTTTGTAGAACAAACATGTGAAAATGAACAATGTAATGTGCCAATATTAATTGGATTCTCACTAGTAACTCATTATTTTCATATGACAAACTCATTTTCTTCATTGAAAAATATAGTTACTTATCCTGAACTCTAATTATGTATGCAGTTATGAAATTAAATAGTAGTTTATTTGACCTGAATATGATACTGTGAGTATCAATATACCTTTGATAAAGAGGTGTGTGTGCTAGGTTATGACAATTTAATTGATATGGGGAAAGCTATCATAAATTTATTTTTATAGAGTTAATGTAAATTTCATTCAAACAGAGATCAGAAGCACATGTAATTTTGACATGTTTATTTCAGTGAAGCAGAAAATGAGAGGTAGTCATGCATCACAATTCTTTTCAGTGTTTTAATGGGTTCAGGAGAGACCAGGGGATCAGAAAATTTGTTTTACCATATATTTTCAGGTTAAGAATTGGTTTGCATGCTAATACTTTATTTGGCTGTAGAAATATAAACATAAGTGACACGGGCTAATATTTTTGTAGCTTGGAAACAAATTGTTCACTCAATAAAAGTATCAGGTAAGAAAATTACTATGGGCATTCAGAGCCAAGAACACACCAGTGCCTTCGTTTTTATCTTTGGTTTTTCTCCTGATCTTGATTTATTTTGCTTAAAGCATGAACACAAATTAAGACCAGGTCACTATTGTACTTTATTCTGTATTCTCTCCTGGTCATTCTAATTTCTCTAGAAGGTTATTTTCATCTAGGTACAACTTTCTTACAGAAATATTTACTAGTACAGTTTTTCTTTTCTTGGCTTTGTGTTTTAATCATTGATAATTACACTACAAGTACTCTTCTAGGATTTTCAGGTTCTCCATTCCATATTATGGTGCTAAGATTTATCATAAACCTCATTTTCACTGCTTTAGTACACTTTACTTGTGGATGTGATGGTTGATCTTGGTTTTCAAGTAGAATGGGTTTGGAATTATCTAAGGGATAATCTTCTGGGCCCACTGCTGAATGAGATTCGTAATTGTGTTATATGAAATGGAATGAGTCACTCAATATGTGATAGTACCTTTGCTCTCAGCCAGATAAAAGCAAGGTCCATGAGAGTTTTGTGCTTTGCCTGCTTTCCTTTACATCTTCTTTGCATCACGCTGGCATGTTCATCTACTCTGTTCATCTCTTGCTAAGAGTTCATCTATCTTTGTTTCTTCTACTGCAGCTTTTCTTCTTTGATAATATTAAACTCATCTTCTTCAACCTTCAAAGGAGATTAAATAGAAGTGACTACCCAGGAATCCTCCAGGCCATCAACAATCAGACTGTGACTGCTGAGGCTTCCATTCTCCTGAAATGAGTGGGAATCAAGTTCTCCACTTGTCCAGTGTGAAAGACACTGTGGGACTACACAGAATGCACCTATGAGCCAGCTTAATGAGTCATCTTTCAATGTGTTAATCCTATCCCTTTTCTTCCTCTGAGAACCCCAACCAAGACAGTAGCTGCAAAACAGTTTCCTTTCTAACCATGATATCAAATGTCTTTAATATCACATGGAAATATTTTCAGCTGTGATAGTACTTAGATTCAAACTAAAATGAATATTCAATGATAAAGATATTATAATCATCTATATTTGAATCATATCTAAAGAGTTTCCTTATTGTGTGTGTGTTATGGGGTTGGAGATATACATATAGATGACCATTCATGTCCATGTGGAGGTCTGAGAAAATTTCTGATGACTTGCTCTACTACTCTCCACATTATTCATTTTGTGACATAGTCTGACTGAACCTGTAACATACCAGTTCAGCTACAATTGGCCAACAAGATGGTAGATTCCACCTGTTTCTGCTCCCTTACAGCTGGGGATACAAATGGATGTGAGTTCTAAGGATCAGAAATCAGCTTCTCTTTAACATACTGATCTCTCTCTCTCTCTCTCTCCCTCTCCCTCTCCCTCTCCCTCTCCCTCTCCCTCTCCCTCTCCCTCTCCCTCTCCCTCTCCCTCTCCCTCTCCCTCTCCCTCTCCCTCTCCCTCTCTCTCTGAAAACACACCATATCCTGAACCATCTTAGAGCAGTGGTAGAACCACTGAACTCAGAGCAACAGGATTTCAGGATCCTAAAAGCAGGAAAGGAAAAAGGTAAAGTAACATATAAAGGCAGACCTATAAGAATTACACCAGACTTCTCACCAGAGACTACAAAAGCCAGAAGATCCTGGACTGATACCATACAGACCCTAAGAGAACACAAATGCCAGCTCAGACTACTATACCCAGCAACTCTCTCAATTACTATAGATGAAGAAACCAAGATATTCCATGACAAAACCGAATTTAGACATTATCTCCCACAAATCCTGCTCTACAAAGGATAATAAATGAAAAACTCCAACACAAGTTGGAAAACTACAACTTAGAAAAAGCAAGAAAGTAACCTTCCAACAAACACAAAAAAAAGATAGCTACACAAACATAATTCCACTTTTACAACAAAAATAACAGGAATAAGTAATCACATTTCTTTAATATATCTTAACATAAATAGATTTAATTCCCCAATAAAAAGATGTAGACTAACAGACTAGGTACACCAACAGGACCCGGAATTTTGCTGCATACAAGAAACGCACCTCAGTGACAAGGACATACACTACCTTGGTGTAAAAGGATGGAAAACAATTTTCCAAGCAAATGGTCCCAAAAAATAAGCTAGAATAGCCTTTCTAATTTTGAACAAAATCGACTTTAAACCTAAAGTTATCAAAAAAGATAAAGAAGGACACTTCATACTCATCAAAGAAAAAAACTAACATGATGTACACTCAATTCTGAACATCTATGCTCCAAATGCAAGGGAACCAAAATTCATAAAAGAAACTTTACTAAAGCTCAAAGCACACATTGCACTTCATATAGTAACAGTGGGATTTCAATACCCCACTCTAATTAATAGACAGATCATGGAAACAGAAACTAAACAGAGACACAAGAGAAATTGACAGAAGTTATGAACCAAAGGGATTTAACAAATAACTATAGAACATTTCATCCTAAAACAAAAGAATGTACCTTTTTTTTTTCCAGCACCTCATGGTACCATTTCCAAGACAGACAAAATAGTTGGTCAAAAAGCAGGCCTCAACAGATACAAAAAGATTAAAATAATTCCTTAGACCCTATCAGATAACTACGAACAAAGGCTGGTATTCAATAATAACAAAAATAATGGAAAGCCCACATACATGTGTAAACTGAACAACGCTCTACTCAATGATGACTTTGTCAAGGGAGAAATAAAGAAAGAATTGAAAGACTTTTTAGAATTTAATGAAAATAAAGGCTTGTAATAACAAAACTTATAGGACAAAATGAAAGCAGTGCTAAGGGGAAAACTCATAGCTCTAAGAATCTACAAAAAAGGGCGGAGGAGCATACACTAGCAACTTGACAGCACACCTGGAAGCTCTAGAACAAAAAGAAGCAAATACATCCAAAAGGAGTAGATGGCAGAAAATAATCAAACTCAGGGCTGAAATCAAGCAAGTAGAAACAAAAAGAACTATACAAAGTATCAACAAAACCAAGAGCTAGTTCTTTGAGAAAATCAACAAGATAGATACACCCATAGCCAGACTGACTAACCAGAGGGCAGAGAGACAATATCAAAATTAATAAAATCAGAACTGAAAAGGGAGACATAAAATCAGAAACTGAGAAAATTTTTAAAAAATCATCAGATCCTATTACAAAAGCTTATACTCAACAAAACTGGAAAATCTGGATGAAATGTACAATTTTCTAGACAGATACCAGGTACCAAAGTTAAATCAGGAGCTTATAAACCATCTAAACAATCCCATAACGCCTAAAGAAATAGCAGCAGTTATTAAAAGACTCCTGCACACCACCCCCAAATCCAAGACCAGATGGTTTTAGTGCAAGAAAGATCTAATACCAATTCTTGTCAAACTATTCCACAAAATAGAAACAGAAGTAATACAACCCAATTTGTTCTATGAAACCACAGTTATGCTCATACCTAAACCACACAAAGACCCAGCAAAGAAAGAGAACTTCAGACCAATCTTCCTTATATCAATATCAATGCAAAAATACTCAATAAAATTCTTACAAACAAAATCCAAGAAACAATCAAAACAATAACTCATTATGATCAAGTAGGCTTTATCCCAGGAATGCAGGTACGGTTCAATATTCAGAAATCCATCAATGTAATCCCTTGTATAAACAAACTCAAAAAAGAAAAGCCAAATGATCATCTCACTAGATTCGGAGAAAGCATTTGACAAACTTCACTACCCCTTCATGGTAAAAGTCCTGGAAAGATAAGGAACTCAAGCCCATATCTAAACATAGTAAAAACAATATGCAGCAAATCAGTAGCCAACATCAAACTAAATGAAGAGAAACTTGAAGCAATCCCACTAAAATCAGGGACTAGAAAAGGCTGCCCACTCTCTCCCTACCTATTCAATATAATACTGGAAGTCCTAGCAAAGCAATTAGACAACAAAAAGAAGTCAAAGGGATACAAAAAAGGGAAAGAAAGAAGTCAAAATATCACTATTTACAGATGATATGATAGTATATTTAAATGACCCTAAAACTTCCACCAGAGAACTCCTAAACCTGATAAACAACTTCAGCAAAGTGGCTGGATATAAAATCAACTCAAACAAATCAGTAGCCTTCCTCTACTCAAAAGATAAACAGGCTGAGAAAGAAATTAGGGAAATGACACCCTTCACAATAGTCACAAACAATATAAAATACCTTAGTGTGAATCTAACCAAGCAAGTGAAAGATCTGTATGACAAGATCTTCAAGTCTCTGAAGAGAGAAATCAAAGATCTCAAAAGATGGAGAGAACTTCCATGCTCATGGATTGGCAGGCTAAATATAGGAAAAATGGCCACCTTGCCAAAAGTGATCAGCAGATTCAGTGCAATCCCCATTAAAATCCCAACTCAATTCTTCAAAGAGTTAGAAAGATAAATTCTCAAATTTATTTGGAATAATAAAAATCTCAGGATAGCAAAAACTATTCTCAAGAATAAAAAAACTTCTGGGGGGAATCACCACCCCTAACCTCAAGCTGTACTATAAAGCAATAGTGATAAAAAAAAAAAAAAAAACGGCATGGTATTGGTACAGAGACAAGCAGGAAGAGCAATGGAATAGAATTGAAGACTCAGAAATGAACCTGCACACCTATGGTAACTTGATCTTTGACAAAGGAGCTAAAACTGTCCAGTGGAAAAGGGACAGCATTTTCAACAAATGGTATTGGTTTAACTAGAGGACAACATGTAGAATAATGCACAAGGGGATAAGAATGGGTCAATTTGCATTATTCAAATCAAAATCTAGCAATACCCAAGATACAACACATAGACCACATGAAGCTCATGAAGAAGGAAGACCAAAGTGTGGGTCCTTTGGTCCTTCTCAGTAGAAGTAACAAAATACTCATGGGAGCAAATATGGAGACAATGTATGGGACAGAAACTGAAGGAGGGGTCATATGGAGACTGTTCCACCTGGGTAACCATCCTATGTGCAGTCACCAAAGGTAGATACTGATGTAGATGTCAGGAAGTGCATGCTGACAGGAGCCTGATATAGCTGTCTTCTTACAGGTCTGCCAGAGTCTGACATATACTGGGGCAGGTGTTCACAGCTTACCATTGAACTGGTTATGGGGTTCCAATGAAGAAGTTAGAGAGAAGACTGAAGTAGCTGAAAGGGATTGTGTGGTCCTATGAGGAGAGCAATAATACTAACCAATCAGAGCTCCCCAGCATCTAAACCACCACCTTGGTAGCAAATAGGGAGGGACCCATGGCTCCAGCTATATATGTAAGGGAGAATGGCCTTGTTGGGCATAGGTGGGAGAAGAGATCGTTGGTCCAATGAATGTTGGATGCCAAGTGTGGGGGAATTAGAGGGTGGGGAGGTGGGAGTGGGTGTGGGCACATCTTCATAGAAGCAGTAGGAGGGTGAATAGGATAGGGGGTTCCTGTGCAGGGGGGTGGGGGACACATGGGGTAAGGGATAACATTTGAAATATCAATAAAATATCCAATAAAAGGGGGGAAATGAAAATACACATGTTTCAGTGACTAGATCTTATTGAATTGGCTTGAAGTCAATGTGGATAACCTTGCAACATTAAAACCATCAATTTTCTAACATCTAACACCTTGATAATATTTAAATATCAGTTATTTCTATCTTTGTACTTACAATATTTCATCTGGTTTATAAAACTGACCAGCAGATTAAAGTATTAATAAAACAATTTAATTACATTGATATATTTTCTTTGGAGAAAAGTGATAGTGTCACATTTTGGTTCCCCAGCTGATTGTCATGATAGTTGCACTCTTGCTAATTATGCCTCAACTAAAAGAATCTGAAAGTCAGGAGACAAGTTCTGTACTCCTTTTTCACAGTATCTCACAAGTTTTAGGAATTTGCTGTCAAGAAAGAGTCCTGGGACATCTTATATGTCCCACACTTCACACTTAGAAGCAACTACTCTTCTGAGAAACTCCAGTTCTTTTCATGTACATTGATATCAGGGAAGTCAATCCTTAAGGTTAAAGTTGCTGGTTAGTATAGGAGTAGCCATTTTCTGGATATTTTAGGAGTTACAGATAAGAGATATTAGATGTTTAACGTCTATGGTATATTTTTAGGATGTAGTCTTAATTTACTTTCTGATGCTATGATAGAACATTCTTGTCAAAAGTGATTTGAGAGAGAAAAGGATTTATGTGGTTTATAAGTTATAATTCATAATTGGTGAAGCCAAAGCAAGAATTTAAGGCAGGATCTAAGGCAGAAACTGTGAAGGGGTGGTATTTCCTGGATTGCTCTTTGTATTTTTTCAATTAGTTTTATTTTTTAATTTAATTTAATTTATGTAGCAGATGCACAGCTTGGTCTTCATGTGGGTCCCTAACCATTGGAGTATGGGGCTACCTCCAAAGTTTTTCCTGTCCATGATCTCTCTTCCTATAATCTGTCACAGTCAACTCTAAGTCCAGCAAATAACAGGGAAGGCTGTTTCTAGAGGGATGTGTGATGTTCTTGATAACAGAAATATAGGCTGAACTTAAATAAAGTATTCTTCACAATCAACCATGACCTTTTGAAACCACTTGGGTATCTGTGCCTTCCTCCTTCCCCTGCAGATACTCACTGCACTTCTACAGAGTTCAGGGCTCTTTGAATGTGGGACTTCAAAATAACTCATGACAACTCTTGACAGGGCCTCTTGCAATCAGTGCCTCCACTTATCCAGCTGGCGTTTGCATGGAAAGAATGTGTGTGTGTGTGTGTGTGTGTGTGTGTGTGTGTGTGTGTGTGTGTGTGTGAAGAGAGAGAGAGAGAGAGAGAGAGAGAGAGAGAGAGAGAGAGAGAGAGAGAGAGGAGAGAATTAGACAGCAAATAGCTTATTGTGTGGCTCTTATAAAATCAAAACACCAAAATATCCTTAGGTCTAAAGAATAGGAAAAATAATTGGGTAAGATGAGGCAATCAATTTGTGAAGGTGATGAGTCTCAGACAAGTGAAGGCATGTTGGGGATCTAAGAGACTGGAAGGGAACTATTTGGGATTCTTCTTCCTTACTGAACACTAAATGTGTCCACATCCTTTATATATAGGACTGGTCCTCCAATCCCATCAGCCCCCAGTATCCATCCTCTGCATATAAAATTATATCCCAGCTGGCCATTCTGACTTCATCAGTAACTAGTTCATACCCTTTATATATAAAACAGTGTCCCTGCTCACTAATTGTTTTGTTTACTTATTTTTGTTTGTTGGACTGTTTCAGACTTTATATAACCAATTTTAATTTCTACTATAAGGCCCCCAGGAATGGAGGACCTCACCCAAGCCTTGGGAATTCGCGGCCACCCATTAACTACAAGACACCAAACTTGATGTAATCAGCAAGAGGCATATTTTAATCAGTTTACTGAGGTCAAGACCTGTAGCTCACACAGGGGCAATGGGGTCTGATCCCGGGGCTTTGGAGACAGAGAGAATTTAAAGCCCAAAACCACAACTCAGGGGGGAAACCACAACCCAGGGGGAGTAAGTGAGGGCTATTGGAGAGCACCTGTAGAAAGTCCCAGCCCATTATTCAGTTTGTGACAGGGTACAAGGAACAGGCTATTCTCTAAGAGCCTATACGTAATCAGCCAAGTTCCTGGTGTCCAGGCTGTACGGGCATGCCAAGAACTCTCAACTCAAACTCTCCTGGTATCCAGGGTGCACAGGCACGCTAACTTGAACTCTCAGCTCAAACCCTATTCAATCTATCTTTTTTAAAAATTTTACTCATTCATCTTTTATTTACTGGCAACCTGGTTTTAAACGCATAATTTTATTACAACCTTTTCCATGTTTCCCGGTTTAGAGACTTTCTCAGCTGGCATTCTGTGAGAGAACCAAATACTGCAGGAAGTTTGAGTTGCTATGTTCAGTTTTCCCATGGTGGTACAAAACCAGGGCCATTCTATATGCATAGAAGGTAAGTTAGTTGAATGCACATGATCTAAAAAATTTTTTACTGCATTAGGACTTGACTTTCCTGAGAACTTAGTTTTAGAAAGAGTCTGTCTGGAGAATTCCAAAAATCTTTCTTAAAAAAAGAAAAGCCTCACTAAAATAGAACTGTGAGGTGTTATTTTGTTTGTTTGTTTGTTTGGATATTTTATTTACACTTCAGATGCCATCCCCTTTTCCCATTCCCCCCTTTAGAAAACCCCTATCCCATGTCCCCTTTTCTTTTTTGCCCTTAAACATTTTTTTAAAAAAATGTTAATAAAAGGCTTTATAAGTTTGGTATTGCTCAATCAGAGGTGTAACCCACTACCCAACCTAGATATATCAACTATCTTTGACTGGTGGAGACACGTGAACATCTGCCTCCCTGTCTCCCCCCTCTTTCTCTCTCTCATCACCTAGCTTCTCCTCTCCCTCTTCTCCTCCTCTCCTTACTCCTTCTCTTCTTCTCAGTACTCCTTCCACCTTAGTTCCTCCTACATATAACCCTTCCTGTTAAAAGGAAACTTTTCTCTCAAAATACAATTAGAGCATAATTATGCCAATTTGTACCAGTGAGGTACAAGATACTCCTAATACCCAGCCCATCATTTTGTTGACTAACCAGAACCTCTGTCATCTATCCTAACTAAAACACTTAGTTCTGAACCTGGCTTTTTCCTTGGCTTTAGGATGCTATTCAATCTATATTATAGTCAGTTTTTTAGTTCCTGGTACCCATAGTGCTTGGTCACGCTGTCCTGAACTCTATTTTTATTTATTTTGTCTTGTGGATAGCTAGGTTCCTAGGACCCAGAGCACAGAACAAGCTGATCAGCACTTTTGACTCCATGTATGAAAAGTTTAAAAGATTTTTAACTCTTTCACTACCTCCATAGCCCTCTTTATTTTCTCTCTGTCTCTCTATCTCTATCTCTCTCTGTCTCTCTCTGTCTCTCTCTCTCTCTCTCTCTCTCTCTCTCTCTCTCTCTCTCTCTCTCTCTCTCTCTCTCTCTCTCTCGCTCTCTTTCTCTCTCTCTCTGAAACCACTATCCCCTCCTAACTTCATGCCCTCTGAAGTATGTGACATGCTGAGGTAGAGTTTTTTCCCAAGTGTAAGTGGGAAGTAATTTAAAGGGAGTTTTATCAGTGAAGGAAGTGACACCATCCCTGAGCAAACATTAAAATCGTCAGAAAGGGGTGGGCGTGGGACTCACCTTATCCATGATGAATGTTGACAAGCCCAGTCCTATACAGATCTTGTAGAGGTCATGTCACATTTGCAATGAATCATGGGCACATGGGTACAACCTGTCCAGAACTATTTGTTGTTGCTGCAGTCTTAGCTCTTACACACTTCCTAATCGTTTTGCTACAATGCTTCCTGAATCTCTGATGTTTTTGACAGCCGTCCCACTTATGATCCAGTTTTCTATCATCATGGATTGTGGGCATATTGGCTTGTGCATTAATCACCACATACTAGTTTTCTTTTGTACTATCTGTACACTGTTAGCCAAATAAATCTCTCCTCCTTTTCAGTTGCTTTAGCCTTTTGTTTCATGACATCAGTGAGAAAAATATATAAGATACTTGCTTTCCTTTAACCAAGCAACTCCCATGTTACTCTGATATCAGAGGAGTCTCCTTCTACTGAGACTCTTTGATCAAAGGGGGCAGCTTCTACTGAAAAGTACTGGAATCAACTTTCCCTAAGTCAACATGCAAGTAATAAAATAAGTTTCTATTGACATGAATGAATTGTCTCACCATTTGAAGACACTGTCATTCATATTTTCTAGTGTTCACAGAATTAATGGCATTTGATTAAAATGGCATTTATTCTAAAGGCAAATTTTAGAACAAGTATGCAATGACTGACTTTAATAGAAAGCATTGTTGTGTTGACACATAATCATGAGGCACTTAGTACCTGCTCGTCTGAGATGCTTAAGTACAACTATGGAGAGTTGTTTTTGATTTGGAAAGAAAATGTTGATTAAAAATTAGTTGAGCTCTAATCATGAGTCAGTTGATAGCCTCTGGCTGGACACATAATAATCTAAGGATGGACAGAAAGATAAGGAGAATGTAATTCACAATGAGAACCTATGTCTGAGCCTTAACTTGCAAAATATTCAATGTTCTCAAAAGTATTTAAAACTTATGTTGATGTTCATATAGGGTGATACCAGATCAGTTTTCTAAAATGTATCTTTTATTCTATAAAATTATTATTTCTCTGTAATAAGTTAAAATGACTCACACAGTGAAAATAAATTGCTCTTAAATAATATATTCATTTATCATCCCTTTCTTTCGTGACATAATGCAGTAATAATCTTTTGTGCCTTAATATTCCTTATACTTATCCTTAAATTTCTGCCACTACCATGTAAACCATGGAACACTGGGAGTATTGAAAAGGAGATAGATTTTACCCACTGCTCTGAAGCTTCAAATTAAAATATTTATGAGTTCATCAGGCTTTATGTGATAACAGATGCAGTAGCAGACCCAGTACTGGCTGACTGTCCATTTCTTCACACTAGAAATCATATCAGAATGGGAAAAAATCTCAACTATAAAAAGATAGCCAATATCAGGTGCCAGACACTATATTTTTCCTCTTATGCCTTAATTTTGTCAGTATAATTCTCATACCCAGAGTGAGAGGCTTAGAGAAGGCAAATAAATCTAAATGTTTTATTGGAAGACTGACTAGAGTCAGGGTAGAGTCTTCAGACATTATTTATTCTATAAACAGGTTAGGAGTAATGATAACACAATTGATATATAACCAGAGACTGAAGTATTTAAAGATGAACCAAATTCCAAATTAGAAAATTTTAAACTTAAAAACTGATCATGTATTGCATGTTTACATACTGATCACCACCGGTGCTTGGAGACATCTCAGTGGTTCAGAGGTAGTGATGCTCTTTCATAGGAGTTTAATTCCCTGAACCTATGATGAGCAACTCACAATGCCTGTAACTCCAGCTCCAAGAGATCCATGACCTTCATAGGCAACCATTCATATGCACATACCACATGGAACTCACAGAGATACATAACTAGAAAATAAACCTTTAAGTATTAAGAATAATTGATGCTGTATTTCTTAACAGTAAAGAAAAACCTGGTTTTAATATTGTCATCAGCTTTCTGTGATTCTAGAAAATCTGCTTCCCATAGCTGTGCAAGTATCACACCTAGTTGGATAATTACAAAATTCATGGCTTTTTGAAGTTTCAAAAACTGACAAATGAGTATACAGAGAATAATTACATATTGAGTGAGAGTAATTGCTAGCATATGATAATAAATCAGAATATGCTATTGTAAACTAGGTAAACTAAGTATAATGAGAAGCAGATATAAATATTTATAGTCAGGTTTCCATGATTACAAAAGAATACTTTGGTAAGAAGAGGTCTTGGGTCAGCCACTAACATTTGCAGTTGGATTTCAGTCATAGAAGCTCACTTCTGCAGTAAACATCAATAGCTGGTTGTGGGAAATTTGGTCATATAGTTTAGGAAGCTTTTAAATTCAGGGAACATTGTTTCTCCTCAGTCCAATACTGCAGCCTAAAGTCAGGTGAGCACCTTGGAAAGAATGGAGGGTAGACATAGTGGGTCAGTGAACACTGCAGGTAATTGTAAACATGAGTGAACCCTGGTGGACAGACAAATTCCCAACTCTCACCCATGATTTTGTGGCAGAGGTGTCTCTCAGGAGAAGGTAATGTGCTTAGCCACAGGGAATAAAAGGGCACCAGTTCCATCGTGTATATCAGAAATTAAGGCTACTCTAGTCCAGATACTCAGGAACAAATGGGGCTGGAAAGTAGGAGAGAGTACGTGAAACCTGACTCAGATCTTAGGACTTACTTTGAGTTCATGGCCATAGAAAATGTGGAAAGAGCTTGAGTGAGGCCCTTCAATGTTTGCAAAAATCAATATCTGTTCATGCCTACAGGAATTATACTAGTGAATAGTTTTGGAGGAATGAATTTTATATTTGTAAGTGGACAAAAAATATCCAGGGACAACTCCCTCTTTGCCAATTTCACATTTATGTATACTTGGTTCATCACAACTAACATACTTCTGAAATTTAACCAAAAGTGAAATGTAAAGTAGCATTGACTTGAAGCAACCTTGCTTCCAAAATAAGATTCAACTTTTGTCTATCCAGTCATCCATCGATCTGCACAAACATCTACTCATGCACCCATCTATCTACCCATCGCCCTGTTTACCTACCCAACCAGTTATATATTTCCATATATCCACCTATTAAACCATCCACCTGTCAATTACCCACCAACCCATCCACCTACTCACCTACCCATCCATACATTCAACTTTCTATCTATCCATATACCCATCCATTAAGCCATCCATCCATCCATCCATCTACTCAGCCACTCACCCACTCATCCACCTGTGTAATCACCCATCCAACAACCTACTATCTCATAAAGCCAGACAGTATTTACAAGTGTTAATTCTTTGAATGACTGAAGATAATGTGAGAAGAAAACAAAGATGTTAATCATATAAACAAATACTTATGTCTCAAGGTAATGAAATATTCTCATAATTATTTCCATTTTCATTCCTGAAATTGATTAATGGGTCTTCTTTGTATTCAAACATACTTCAAGCTACTCCTCTCTCTCTCTCTCTCTCTCTCTCTCTCTCTCTCTCTCTCTCTCTCTCTCTCTCTTACATTTTCCATTTTTTTATTACTAGAGGAAAGACTAAGAGGTTTTGAGTCACCAGCCACGTTTCTGTGTCTGTTGGAAAACACATTTAAATACAGGTTCCACATATGAGAAAAAGCATGACATTTATTTTTTTGAATCTGGCTTGTTTTAGTTAACATAATACATTCCAGTTACATCTATTTTTCTGCAAATATTATGGTTCCATTTTTATTTTCTACTGTATAATATGACTCCCAGTATATATTTATTAATTGATGGACTCCTGACTTTTCCTATTCTGACTGTTGTAAATATCAATAAACACAGATGTTCAAAAGTATTTTATTTTCTGTAAGACATAGAGTCTTTTGGGCATATACTCAAGAGTACTATAGCTGTTTCTGTTCAGTTTCTTTAATAACCTACATAGTGATATTTTTAGCTGCTGTACCAGTTAATATGCCCACCCACCAGCAGTGTATAGTTTCTCTCTCAAAATCCTTGTCAGCATTTAATGTTGTCCCTTTTCTTCATAACAGTTATTCTATATTCAAATATAAATACATCTTGATGAACACCCCTAACTATCCTGTTTTAGCCCATCACACTTCTTGAAAAAGTACCTCCCTATGTGACATAAGTAACTTGCTAGCTCAAGAAATTTTCCTAATATAGTCTTTTGGGGACCCTAGTGTACAGTCATTCATTGTGGTACCTGACTACATCCATCACAATCTACACATCTTTTTAGAGCACTCATTTAGATACTATATTTCTTTAAATCTTTATCTGTTCCATCAGAATAATAATGTCCTAGAGGAGAGGGATCCTGGTTCATGACAAATTCTTTGTCTGATATTAAGATATTAATGTGTCTAGAAGAAGAGTGATTAACATTGAATTTATACATTACACTCTTTCCACTTTACATTGCCTACTCAAGCATTGGCTGATTCTCATCTCTACATGAATACATAAGTAATATAGAATGTTTTTTCTTGTTCTTTTAAAATATTAAACAAGATACTCAATCTTTGGAAAACAGCTTATATAAAAGTATTTCGTAAACATTTTATTACACTTCTGCTACTTTTGGCATGACAACACTCATTTATGTTGAATGGAAATATTCTATGAGGCCTAATTTGAATTGATAATTTGAAGTTATTTTGTTTCTAAGAGAGATAACTTTAAAATAGCTTTGTATGGCTAACAAGCAACCAGTTTTACTTATTAATTAGATTTCTCATGAATTTTACACAAACATATACACTTTTGAAAGGACAAATGAGCAATCTATGATAATTATTGCTAAACAGCTGACAGGTTATAAAATAACATATTTGTTACATAAAATTTCAATAAAATTTCTACTTTGGTTCCAGAGATCTATCCTCAAGTGGATTGTGTCTGATAACCTGACAAGTGTTTTAGTCATTTGAAAGAATGTATTATCTCGTTAATTTTCAGTTTGCTGATTAACTCTATGGAAAGTCCTCTCACAGCCTTAAAACTTCATCAGTATGATATATGGGCACCATTATAGACACTAAATGCAAGTAGAATCTCCTGTGTCTGTTTCCTGACTTTATCACACTAACAGGCCAAAGAATATGTGATAGCAGAGATAATCAAGAGCCTCAACTAAACCTGAGAATTACTAGAAAACTGAATGAGAGGACTGACACTGACTGAAGGATAGAAGTCTTTTTGACTCATTTCAAAATTTGAAAATTTCTGTTTGGGGTTGTGTATTTAAATTTGGTTTTAACTGATCATAGCTATTTCTCATATAAAAAAATGGTCCTAGTGACTCATATCTAATACTAACTAATGCTTAGAGGAGGCAGAAGCTGTCACATTAAAGTAAGTCAAAAATAGACTCTGTACATAAACATATAAACACATACACAACTGCATATATGTATTAAAAAAGCAAAATAGAAAACCAAGAAATCATACCTGTCTATGGGGCACCCTGTGATTTGGTGAAATTTAAAATAATGTTTTCAAGTCCATATCAGTTTTTTTCTTTTTTAGTATTTTAAGGATTATATACTTTACATTATTTATGTGGGTACTTTACTCTCACATATGTTATGCATGTAAACTGTGCATGTGTCTGTTGTCTGTGAAGTTCAGAAGCAGAATCAGTTCCTCAGACCTTCTAGAACTGGACTTCAAGACATGATCTACCACACATGTGTGTGCTAGGAACTGAACCCAGGTCCTCTGTCACAGTAGCCAATGTCTTAATTATGGAGCCATCTATCCACCCCAGTTTTTTTGTTAGTTCATTGAGACACTGTTTTTATATAAAAGAGCTTTGAGGAGCAACATTCCAAGATCAAATTTTCAATCTTCTATTAATGACTGTGCTCTTGGTTAAGTTACTACTGTTTCTCTTCAGTTCATGGCTATTAAAAGTAAGCTTATTAAAGTTGGTTGACACATAAATGTCTGTTATTTAAGTTTTTACAGGTCCACATGTTGCATTTACTATTTGTGGTCACATGGGTATGACATTGTAAATTACACTTTCATTTAATGTTTAATCACTATCATATGTCAGATGCCCATTAAACAGGGCATTCCAATGTGAATTGGATCTATGATATAGAAAACATTATACTAGAGTTTTATTTACTAAAATCTGGTTTACTCATTTGTTTCTACAGTGATAAATTACCCTCATGTTTTCCATCTAGTAAAAAAGTTTACATTAAAGTTTCTTTAGTTTTAGCCATCATAGATTTTAATGTAAGTTTTCATCTATACTCTTCTGTATTTTATTACATATGTGAGATTTTGCTTCCCCAAATATGTATTGGAAACTGTTACAAAGTATCTTGATATTTAATTTCTTCACAAAGCATTTATGGTTTTTTCTAGTATATAAATAGAAGTTTGATAATCACTCCTTCATGGAAGTCAAATAAAGTAACATTTAGTTTTCATTATCTGCCCTAATAAGTCAGCCTATTTTAGTCACAAAAGACTTCCTCTGAGAGAGTCTCCATAGACTAAGTGTTATTTAGGAAAATGAAATAATTCTAAGGATGTAGCTGTCATTGGAGTTTACAGTACACAAACATTGAGTTTCTATCACCAATGAATCACAATTCTTTTGTTGTCATACACAATTAGATTCTTAGCACTTAGAAACTGGAGGAGGTTGTAATAGATGAGACCATGTTAGTGCTAAAGTGTTAAAATTTCACTGGATTGTAATAGAATAATAGGAACTTTTAGTCTCCATACAAACAGCACGCTCAAATGTCTTGAGCATGACTTGAGTGGGTAGAGGTATATGTCTTAAGAAATAAGTGTTTTGGTTGTGTCTTTTGACTCTCTTTCCTAGTTAGTTTTAATTGTCAATGTGACACAGCCTAAAGTAATCTGAGAAAGAAGTACTAAGTAAGGATTTTCTATGATCAGACTGGCCTATAGTCATATCTATGGGGGATTTTCTTGATTGCTAACTGCTATAAGAGAGTCCAGCCCACTATAGGTGGCACCATTCCTACACAGATGTTTCTTGGCTCTAAAAGAAAACTACACCTGTGAGGGAGCAAGCAGGCCACCATTCCTGAATGGCTTCTTCTATAAATTCCTATTTGAATTTTGGTCTTCACTTCCTGTAGGGAAAGTCTGTGATCTATTAGCTGAAATAAACTCATTCCTTCTCTAAGTTGATTTTGGTCATGGTGTTTGTCATAGAAACAGATGTCAAAACTGAACACTGGTATTTTGTTTTGCTTTTGTTTTGCATTTCTTATGACAGCACTATCAGCCCTTGAATGCAGCTATAACTGTAATCATCTCCAGACACATTTCTTAATGATTTTGCCAATAAAGACTTTCAAATTTTATATGTTCAGCATCTACTAGCCAGACTGCACATGCAAAATTTTTCACTTATCTTTTACTTTGTTGTTTGTGGTAGGGATTATACTTCTCCAGACCCTAGTCTATCTTACTGTATGAAACTGTGTAAATTAGAAACTTAATATTCAATAGTTATTATATTTCCTTCCTTCCTCTCTTCCTTTCTTCTCCCTTCTTCCTTCCTTCCATTCTTCTTTCTTGCTTCTTTCTTTTTTGCTTGCTTTCTTCTTTCTGAAACAGAACCTCAGAAATTGTGAACTTCTTTTCTTTTCTGCAATAACATGAAGTTTAATAATAATAATAATAATAATAATAATAATAATAATAATAATCCACTGCACTGGGGTTTTCTCTCATGCAGGCAAGAAGAACCCTGAGTTGAAGTTACAAGCAGTTTTTATGCAGTTTAAGGAGTGGACTAGAGAAACAGTGATTAGGCACAATATGATTGGTGGAGCAGTGTGACTTTTAAACTGATTCTTCTTTGGGGAATGAGGTGGCAAGGACCTCCCTTGTCTGTGTCAAGGGTTGGTCCATCTTGCAGAATGTGTCTACATGCTCTAGGCCTTTCCCACCTGCAGGTGGGTTCCCTTCCCTGTGGTCTGAGGAATGTTAATCTCTTCTTCCTCTGAATGTTAATCCAGCAGGCTAATCTAGCAGGTGTCCTTGGACTAAAGAATCTGCTCCTCCCAGGATGTGTCCTGGGGCAGTTAAATTTTAAGTTTAACAGAATTCCTACACCCCCCCCCCACTTTTTTTGTAGCTGATTCCAATCCTGGAATCACCAGCTCTCATCTTGGTGTACAGCCTTTGAGTTTAGTACCTCTAGAGGTCTAGTGACAGCTTGAGGGTGAGACAGTCACTCTATCATCTAGACCAATCTGGGCTCCTTTTTATCTAAACTCGACTGAGCCCCCTCTGCCCTAGCTCTCTGGGTCAGGAGTGCCATGGGCTAAAGACACCTGGTAGTCACCAACTTTTGGGGAGCAATGAGGGTTACCCCCAAGGGCTAATCCAGGCCTTCCCACCAGGAATGGGATCATGGTCCAGAACATGAGTACCTCAGGTGAAACCACATTAGTCAGCTTTAGTGTGCCTTTGGATCCTTATCTTGAGCAGGGCTTGAGTGCACAGGATTGTTCAGTTGGGCAATGGTCTCTCTGGATCTGGTTTCACATGAGAGGCATGGATCCAAGCCAATATTTCATCGACCTTTACAGCAGTGGGAGTGGTCAACAACACCAGGAATGGTTTCTTCCAGCACAGTTCTAGAGTTTGGGCTTAGTGCAACCTGACATAGACTGTGTCTCCAACCTGGAAACTATGGGATGTTTCCAGGGTTTCAGGTTCATAGGCATGGGCCAACAGGCTCCACACTTTTTTCTGCACCACCTAAAGTCCTTTTAACCTGCTCTAGCAAACACCTTTGATCCTTGAGCCAGGTCTGAGAGAGCGCACAAATCTCGGTGGGACCTCCAAAATGTTGGACCTAAAGATCCAAAACCAGGGGATGTGCCCCCCCAGAAACACTCACAGATGGGATTTGCTGCAATAACATGAGGTTTAATAATAATAATAATAATAATCCAGTGCACTGGGGTTCTCTCACATGCAGGCAAGAAGAACAATTGTGAACTTCTTAAAGCAAACTATACTGCTGATTAAACTTCAACACTTCAAAAATACACGAAATTAAGAATTAGGCAAATTTGGATTAGTTTACTTTGCTTTACTATATCTAATGACTGTATGGCTCACAAAATTCTGTGTATCTCATTCTGTTTTTAGATAAAATGTATTATCATTACATTTTAGCATTTATAGTTGTGACCTTCAATCTTCAGATAGTTTGTCCCCTGCATATAACAACTGGTAGAAAAATTATACAAAATAAAAACAGAATTTTCTGAACCCCTTTGTGTAAACAACTTGTTAAAAAGGGGGTTTCTAAGGACGTTTAGTTTGTTTATTTTTTATTTTCACATTATAAAAAAATTACTGCTAGGAACATATAAAAATGCATGCAATTCTACTTTACTCAAGAAGACAAGGTGAGGGCACATCAGAATTTTGAGGCCAAGCTGGGCTTTTTGGAGACACTATGTGTCAAAAATAAGAAAAAAAAAAAGTTCTTTTAGAAATATTTATTTATTTATTCATTTATTTTAATCTCCAAATTATATTTTTCTACCAGTCCACCCTCTGACTGTTCCATATTCCATACCTCCTCCACGCCCCCTATCTCCACAAGAATGTTCCCACCCCCAACCCCACCCAAACTCTAAACTCTCTGGGTCCTCCAGTCTCTTGAAGGTTAATTTAATCTTTTCTGACTAAACCCAGACCCAGCCATCCTCTGCTACATATGTGCTGGGGGCTTCATATCAGCTGATGTGTGCTGACTGGTTGGTGGTCCAGTGTTCAAGAGATCTCAGGGTCCAGGTTAATTGAGATTTTTGGTCCTCCTACAGGGTTGCCCTCCTCCTCAGCTTCTTTTAGCTTTTCTCTAATTCAAACACAGGGGCCAGCAGCTTCTGTTCATTGGTTAGGTACAATTATTTGCATCAAAAAATTTCTTAGTACAGACAACAGAGCCACAGGTGTTTCAATCATTTTGTCACTGTGTCTGACTGTTTGACTACTAAATACACAGTCTTACATATACTGTGCAGTGCCTATACAAATCTACATAATCAACTTTATCTTTTATTTCAGAAAAAAGTCTGAATTATACAGGATGCAGTGTGCTAAGGAGACCAGAGTGAATATGCTATTAACATAAAAATGATAGGAATGAGATTTCAAAAAACCATACTAGTATCATGCTCTCAAATTATGCTGCAAAGCTGAAATACCAGGAGAAAAAAATATCAACTCATAAACCATAATAATACAAAACCTCAGAAGTTATATTTCCAAAAGTATATCTATTTATATAGAGCTAAAGATTATTAGCATATTTCCATTTATATAGAGTTCAGGAATTTGAATTAACCTAGAAATCCATCTTCATAATCACATAGAAAATATTTTCAAATTTATGTGAAAATAAAATATTGAAAGTAGCTGCAGATGGTTTTATAATGTAAAAAATATCATTTGCACAATGCAAGCTAGTTTAATATTCACTTGAGCCATACAAAGATGATCTAAGTAAGAATCATTCCAGAATTATCTATATTATATGTATGTACTGACTTGTGTATCTAAAATGCAGGTTTCTTTAGAAAGTCACTTTAAATGTGGCAACCAGCATATAAATCTTACAATTTAAATAAGCACCACAAATATAGCATACAGATGATTCTCTAATAAGATAAATGAAATACTTATTATGATTTTAAAGATTTGTTTTCATTCTTATTAATATGTGTGTGAGTGTGTAAAGTTCCCCCAAAGGCTAGAAGATAGTGTGGGATTTCCTTGAGCTGAAGTTATGCATGGTTGTGAGCTGTCATGTGGGTGCTAGGAACTGTACCCAGGTCTTCTAGAAGAAAAACACGTATTTTTAACTACTGAGCCATCTTTCCAGGCAATGCTTAATGATTTTCTAGTTTTACATCATAATCTCTCTCTCATGTTGATATTGAATATTTTTAACTATTTATTTATTTATTCAATGTATATAAGCACACTCTCACTGTCTTCAGACATACCAGAAGAGGACTTCAGATCCCATTACAGATGGTTGTAAGGAACCATGTGATTGCTGGGAATTGAACATAGGACCTTTGGAGGAACAGTCAGTGCTCTTAATCTCTGAGCCATCTCTCCAGCCTGATACTGAATATTTTTGAAGAAAGAATAAGAAGAACAAACTATTTCTTTATGATACACAGCTATAGTGTGGCTACTTATAAGAGAGGAATGTTCAAATGAAGATCTTTTCTTGGCTTTTAGAGCTTAGGAAAGAGCATTAAATATATTTTCAGAATTTCACACATATTTCTCACCTCAGTTTTCTTCTCTGTAAAATTGAAAATTTACCATTCCTGTCTTACTACAGTAATCACATAAACATTTAAGGTCTAAGGTGAAAGCATATAGTCATTTTCGATACATAGTTCTTACAACTTTTAAACTTGGGTTAAAACTATTACTTATGTAACCTAAATTTGGAAAAGTAACTAATTGTGGGGCGCTGAGCTATGAGAGACAACCAGGCGCCTGGTCAAACAAGCTTTTGAACCCCGGAGACCCTTTGGGACAGAAGGCATTCAGCTCTGTTCCTGGGCCCCTGGCTCTCTCAGATTCCACCCTTCACAACCCCTCCCACAGAGAGAGGTTTATGGCCATTGGGTCACATAGGAATAGTGCCCCAGGCTCTCATGCATATAAGGCATCCCCAGAACCTCAGACCAAGCCAATGGGATTACCTGCTGCTAAAACCTTAACCCACCCCAAACTATATATATTGAGCTTAATTGAGAAGTAAAGGTGTGTGCGCAAGAATCATCCTGTGTTGTTCAAGAGTTTCTGCCATGGACCCTCCCCTCTTCGCTGGCTAGCCCAGGGCCCCTCACTGGCTCCAGAGCTGTTAACACTGGGAAAGAGATCTGCTCTCTTTCCCTGTTAGCTAGCCAGCACCTCCCGGCTTAGCAAAGAGCTGTAACACTTCAGAAGACGCTGGCTCTCCTGCGCCTTCGGGGTTCTCCTCTCTCTGCTCCAGAGAGGGTGACAGGCAGCAGCAGACCTTCCCTGCTGACACTCTACTCTGAACCACCTGTGGGCAGGGGCAGCAGTGGCAGAGACAACAGCTGTTTACACCCTGTCCTCTGCCAAGCTGGAGACTTTGTGGGACCCCATCTGGAGCAGGGTCTGACAACTAATAAAGATCTTACTTGAAATGATGTAAGGCTAAGAGCATACCAGACTGTAAAAAAGAAAGAGCATGGGTGGAACTGGTCCATATGCAGGTTGAACTGATTCCATCTTCCAATGTATCCATAATTTCCCATGAGTAATTCTAATGTTCTTGTCTTCACAATTGTCCATAACTGTGTAATAATGAATTCAGGAAACAAAAATATATGAAGATATTGGCCTTGAGAAATATTTTAAAATGACTATAAATAAAGTATATGATATATTATCTACTGTTCTAACACATAAAACTTTAAGGGATTTCTTAGAAACCCCAGACTGATGGGTTGCAGGATATTTGATCACGCTGTGAACTAGATGATTGTGTTGTTTACTGGAACATCCTGTTTCTAGTTGCAGTGTGCCACAGCCTTATCACATTCCTTTAAACCCAAACAATGAAGGTAAATTTGCTTTGTAAAAGTAGTTTGTAGAAGCACCCATGTTTGAAGGTGATGTGCAATTGAGTGCCAGAGAAGGTGACTAATCAAAGAAATTTTTGATAGAGTATGACATGCCCAACTCTAATGAGAAAGAGAGAAGAAAGAGAAAATATTTGAAGGGCTCTACAGAGAGAGAGAGAGAGAGAGAGAGAGAGAGAGAGAGAGAGAGAGAGAGAGAGAGAGAGAGACAGAGAGACAGAGAGACAGAGAGACAGAGAGAGACAGAGACAGAGAGATAGAGAGACAGAAACAGACAGAGACAGAGAGAGACAGACAGAGACAGAGAGAGATAGAAAGAGACACAGAGAGAGACAGAGAGAGAGTTTTTACCATGAGAATTTTACAGAGAGGTTTAAGAGAGAACAAGGTAGATACAGATGAAGACACACTGAGCCAGAGATTGGGGAGTCAGATCAGAAAACTAAAACAGATTGTCAGACCAAGCAAAACAATAGGTCAGAGGCTGAGAAAAAAGACAGAGTGAATAAGTCAGCTTGGAGAGAATTTTGAACCAGACCAGCCAGCCAGATTTCAGAAGCTGCTAAAAAGGGTAAGCTTATTTAGCAGTAAATCTCAGAAGCTGAAAATATTTAGGCTCAGATTAGATTTTTGTGAAAGCTAGAAGCGTCCAGAACTAGGCCTAGGTTTGCAGACAGAAGCAGTAACCATCAGAGATGATAATTGTTGCGGCCCAAGCTGCCCCATGTTTGGGGGTCAAAATGTCGGGGACCACTCTATCAATGTTGGAACCTGCACTGCCAAAAGCCTTGGGGACTAAGTTGTTAGAGCCTGCACTGCCCCCAAGCTGCTCCAGTCTGCAGGTTGGGGTTCAGCAAGAGAGAGAGTGAGGACTCGAGGAATGGAGACCAGACAGAGTGTGATTCAATCCCGTTTATTCTTCAGTCTCTCTTCTTCTCTCCAAGTCCCTAGTTCCTAGTCTCTAGTGCCTCCAAGTTCCAAGCTTCTTTCCAAGTGCTAAGTGCCTAATGTCTAATTCCAAGTTCTTCCTCCAAGTGCCAAGTGCCTAATACCTAATAATAATTGCCTGTCTCGAGTCTCAAGTGCCTACTCCAAGTTCCTAATACTTAATAATAATTTCTTCTGAGTTATCTAGTCCAAGTGTCTTCTTCCTCAATGCCTAATTCCTACTCCAAGTTGTACTCAACTCTTCTGTCTGCCTCTCACCTTTTATATGTCTCACTTCTAAGCCATGCCCTTAAGTCATGCCCTTAAGTCACACACATAGGTCTTATCTCTAAATCTGATCTCTAAGTCATGCCCTTAAGTCTCTAAATCAAAGCTTTAAGTCTCACACACCCAAGGGAGAATCTTGAGTATCTAAAACAAGATGTTATCAGAGTGTTCTCAGCTGTTGTAGGCTATTGTAAACAAGCCTCTTGTCAGGGTATATGGCTCAAGATGGCTGCAAGGATGATAGCCACCTTCTGTCGGTATCCCACAGATAATTATCTCAGACAAATAAAAGATGCTTTGACAGATGGGCAATCGTAAGCATCCTTTCCTTTTGCTTCCTGAAATGGTGCTAGAATGAATCTCAATATTTTTCTAAACAAGACATAAGAGTTTCTTCCAATAGACATCTTGCAATAGTAAAATTAGAGCAGGTTCTCTGTGTCAGTTCTACCTTTACAACGACCCAATTTCTTTTCACACAGGTAAATCTAAAAGGCATGGACTTGAAGTTTTATGTTATTGTTAGCAGCAAAAGCTAAACTGATCTGACCCTCTGAAAGCTCATGAGGAAGCTGGGCTCACTCTTTATTTCTTTTTAATTATGTAGACAAAGATCATTGCAGGAGAAAATTCCCTCATTATAGTCCACATGCCCATGCTCACATCTCTGTTTGTGCCAGGAACAACCGTGTACTTGGATTTATGCATATCACATTCACACCAGCTTCAGAACTTTCTTCCTATAACAGAGCAAGAATTTTTTCTATCACTTTACCCACTTCTAAATTTACTCTGTGTTTCCTCAATTTGGGAGACATGGAAAATGAACTAGTGTTCAATGTCAAATAATTCATCCAGAGCACTGTGTGACAGGGTTACTGTGGGCATCCAATACAATAAATGTCCTCGATTGGCCTCTTAAAGCAAGTTTATTTCCTTCTGTGAACACTCATCACTCTGCAATTAAAGGTTTTCTGTGTATAGCTGAATCTTTCATCATTCTGGATTAAAGCAAGCAATAAAGTAATTAATGCTTAGTTTTACTGACTACATGTAAAGTATTTAACACGGTTTCTGACATGTAAAAAGAGCTCATTGCATGAATTATGAGTATATTTGTCTCTCCATAAATGCATGCATTAGGTAAAATTTGCTTCCAGAAGCAATGAAGAGCAGCAGTGAAAAGAGTTGTCATCTAAAGCTATATTTACTCTGCATTGTTTCTTCAACCTTTTGGCTGTGCAGATTAAATGTTTAACTTCTTCTTTATTCTGTCTTTATCTTTTCCAGATAAAGACAAAGAAGATTTATATTTTCCAGAATTATGCTCTCCACAGAGAATGACATAAAACTGCAAGCAATGACATTTTACCACATGATCCTGACTGCACTTGTCATGAGCTGATTGACAAGACGGACAATTGACCATTCAAGCACATAGAAAAAACAGTTTCTTGAGATAATTGTTTAGTCTGTGCAAATAATTAGATGAATCTAGAAAATCATAATGTCAATTTTTTTTTAGTCTTTCAGGGAAAGCTTGTTTTTAAAGCAATGAATGCAGATGAGAAATGAGGGCAAAATTACAACAGACTAGAAGGCCTTTGTTAACAGACTCCAGTTTGTACTTCAAATATTCTTGTATGAGGAAGAAATTTTTTACTCTTATACTCCATGACATTTCTTTCATGCTTTAACAACTATGATACATCCCTATTCCAACTAATCTAGGTCAAGACTCTGTTTCTATTTTTGTTTTTGTTTTTGTTTTTGTTTTTGTTTTTGTTTTTCGAGACAGGGTTTCTCTGTGTAGTCCTGGCTGTTCTGGAACTCACTCTGTAGACCAGGCTGGCCTTGAACTCAGAAATCCGCCTGCCTCTGCCTCCCAAGTGCTGGGATTAAAGGCATGCACCATCACTGCCTGGCAAGACTCTGTTTCTAATTAAAAGTAAAACATGTCTGTTTTCATTGATTCATCTTCAAAACGATGTATTCCATCTGTAACAGTGATACCACTACCTCTCAACTCTCATAAGTCTAGCTCTGTAGAAGCTCCAAACAATCATGTACTGTGATGGCTTGATTAGAAAATATCTTCTATAAGATTCTGCATTTTCAACTCTTTGTAGTGCTACTTTGGAAGGCTGTGGGATCTGTCAACTAGAGTTTTACTGTAGGACCTGACTGAATGAAGGTTAACTTGAAGTTTATAAATGCCCTGCTGCCTATTGAGTCTGCCTCCCCCCCCAATGTGTGTAGCATCTGACACATACTCTTATCAAAACCCTGAAATTGCTATGCTTTCCTGCCATGATCTACCCTCAATGAGCAACAATAAACCTCCTTTAAATAGGTAATTAGTAAATGTAATATCAGTAGTGAAAAAAGTAAGAGAAATGTCTGTTTTTATTGACTTTAATAAATAAATGGGTTCTTAAAACACAAGAGTGTTGGGAAAAAGAAGGCTGGGGACTAGCTCAGTAGGTAGAGCATGAGACTCTTAATCTCAGGGTTGTAGGTTCGAGCCCCACGTTGGGCGCCAGATGTTGGGAAAAAGAAGTCTGGGGATCCCAGGGTTCCTCCAGCTGGAAGTTGGGCCCGGCAGTTCATTAACTAAAAGCCTCTCCCTGGCTCCTCACGCTTCCTCATAGCTGCGTGGCCCCAACACGAGGAAGCCCTTGGGTTTCCAAAACTGGTTTATTCACATGGCGGATGGTGGATGGATCTGGATGCATACCCCCATAAACCCAGGATCGATCTGAGTTAAAAAGAGGAGGGGAGAAGGGGGGAGGGGCTTGGGAGGAATGTTTAATGGCTCCACCTCTGGCCTTCAGGTACCTCATTAGTATGTGCACCCTCCACTTGTGTACGTCAGTCAAGGTGATCTTATTGCCTGTATGAGAAATTTTTAATTAATGCTAATGATATTGATGCTTTTATTTATATAAACTGACATAGGAAAGTACAGAAAGCATTTCTTTTAACTTATCCTAAATAGACAGATAAAGAAGCATAGAGGAATAGAGACATATCAACTTCACATGTTTTTTTCAACATTATGATAACTCTTTATTTTCTTTACTGTCCAAATGCTTTAGACTTTAACCATTATACTAGAATATAGTAGTTCTAAAATTTATATTCTTAATGTTAACAGAGGCATCTAAAATTCAAGAATAAATGAAAAGCTTTGGAAAGAATATTGCATTTAACAAATGTATTAAATTTCTCATTATTCAATAGTATTATTAAGTTTCTATTCTTAATTTTTATTGTTAGATTATATTATTAAAACTCTTATTAAAATTTGCAACTAGATCCAACTCAAGTGATCAAAAAGAAGATAGATATTATATAGCGTGATATTCTAACTGAAGACCCAGATGTTATATTCAATGACTTATTAAATATCTTCAGGAGGGAAGGTTACAGGGTACATGTCATGGGCCAGCTTCAGATTGGAGAGGGTTTCTGAGGAAGGGGTGTCTAGGATCAGCTAAAAGAAATGACTCTAAGTCAAATTGTGGGTTGAAACTGGTGGCCTAGGTTCTTCTGAGATGGCTTTCCAGACTGCTCTCTCTATCTTTGTTTTGCTCTGCTCTAGACAGTATTTTTTTTCTATTTTAAAAACTCAGTGGTTGAGACAGCTCTTTCTCTGTCAGTAAATATTCTAAAAACTATCTGGATAGCTCATTTGTTTTCAGACCAAAGTCAGAAAATCTGAAAAACAAAAAACAACAAACAAACAACCCCCCTCCCCCCAAAAAACCTCTTTGAAGTTCCAACCAAAACAGAAACTATTAGGAAAAAATTTGTAAAGAGCTGTTTTTGCTCTCCAAAGATCTCTCTGGACAGCAAGCACACATTTCTTCTAATATCACAAAAGAATTCAGAGATCTGATTGCCTCTGTTCAGCACAAATGCTAAGCTATCTGGGGAGAATCCCATCCTGAAATTACTATTTCTACCACAGTCTGGCCTAGATTCACTGTGTTCTGGGGTGACCTTGAACACACTAATCTGCCTGCCTTTGTAGCTTTCTGATAAAAGCTGGCTCATTAATGCAGCTGCCTTTGTTCCTTTAGATTCACAAAGCTCCTTATACAATTCATATTGCGTCCTTATATTTTTGCATAGGTGAAAAATAATATATTTTTGAACTCATGTTTTTAAGAGTTCCTTTCCACAGCCTTAAGGACTGTCCTGAAAGTCTCATGTTTAACATTTTGCTAAGATATTAGCCACATCTTTGTCTCCTGTACTCTTGCTGTCTCTGATTATCATGAAATTGTTAATGTTAATAGGAAGGGCATTCCTTAAAGGAGAAATTTAATATATGTACATTATTATACAAAGAAGCCTTATTCACATGGCAGCCATCAACACTCATGGAGGCCCACATCCACTGGCCCTGTCCAGGAGCAGGAACCTTGTCATTCTTACTCCACAAAGGCCTTGCTGGACTTGGAAAGTATAGTTGGTGGAAAGTTCTTGAGCCATGAGCTATGGAAGCTATGATAACCTGTTAGAGCATTGAAGTGTAAGGACGAATGACTTGAGGAAGCACTCAGCAATGTATACCTTTTACAATGTGAGAAAAGTAAATTTCCAAGGATCATGCACACCTGGATTTGTATTCATCACTTTAAAATAAGTGAAATTTCATTACTTGAGATACTGTCATTTTTACTCCAGCAACTATATGTCCATTGAAGCAAGATTAAACTAGACCAAGTGGATTGGTGAATTTTTTATTCTCAATTAATGCAATAATAAATACATTATAATTAAGCATTGACACTTTGCCCATATGGGTCATTCTACTCATTCCTCAGTGCTGACACACCTATACTTTGACTGTCAGAAGTTACCTTCCAGAACAGCTCTAACTGCAGCAATTGAAGTTTTAAGTTTCAATTAAATTTAGTGTGCACAAGCAGAGTGAATGCTATATAATATTAATTTCTTTGGGTTTATATAGTTTCTTTCTTCTTAACTAGAGTTCAGGCTACTTTGAATAAAATAGCTATAAAATAATCATGCTTGTTAAAATTACACTTATACAATTAGAATAAGTTACTTTAGAGAAACAATAATCCCATGAGCTAATCCATTTATTCTGAGCTATTATTGACATTTAAAGTCTATATAAAAACTGCATGAAGTCCTAAACCTAATGACATAAAATTCTGTTAGAAAACAGTATTAGGTATTCACACAAGATAATATTGTCTTATATTATTAGTGCCTTTAATTTCTCAGAAAACAAAGAAAACCAGGATCTATGCGATTGCTCAGCAGATAAAAGTCTTTGCCTCACAAATATGAAGACCTAAGGAGTCACGTATCCTATGGGGGATGAAGAAAATCAATTAAGAAAATGTTATCCTCTGCATAAATACCTCCACAGAGTATATGCACACCTGAACACACTGACACACACACACATGTACATGTACATATATACACACATGTACACACACTGTAGACACACATGTACACATATACACATAGACCCATCATGCACATACATATATAAGTAAACAATAAATACAATCAATTCTAAAACAACTAAGATCTCCTAAAGTATCTGATATAGCTATACTTAAATGCTCAACAATCTACAACTTAATAAATTGGAACTTAGAGGACAAGTATTTTGCACACAATATTTTTTAAATTATTTATTTATTCACTTTACATCCCAATATTAGCTACCCCTTTCTTCCCAGTACCCCCTCACACAGATCCTTCCCCATTGCTTTCTCCTCAACCTCTACCCCTCTCTACACACAATATTTTTTGACATTAATATACATTCCCAGGATCATATATAATCCTGAGGTAATTTAAAAAGATAATATGCCAATGGTCACTGTGACCCTTGAAGATCATGTTTGTAGAATTTTGTATTTCTAAAGAATCTTTCATTTGTGTGTGAATTGCTTCATAACAATTAAATCTGATATCTGAATGAATAGAGAAGTTTGTGTTCCACAAACACACTCACATAGACACACATACACAAATGTGTTCATGCATACACACACACACAAACATACAAACATATACTCATTGTTTTTAGTCTTTGGTGTTGTGCCCAAATCAATATCATTTAATTGGACTGTCTTTTTTTCCCCCTTTAATTGAAATGTCCTTTTATTTTCCCCCATGCAAAAGAAAACACATGAACCAATAGGAATACTTTGACTTTTACTATTTGACAGAAAAAGTAAATAACTTAAATTGTGCAATTGTATAGGAATCTTGACACAGAACTGATATGAACTGCATATTTTATGTATCTTCCTCAGTCTCTCAAGTATAGGAGGAAAATGAAGTAAAACTGTAAAGCTAACACACACTAATAAACATAATAAACCTTGTTATCTTTCTTTGAAAGCAAAACATTTCATTTGTAACAGTTCTTAGCACTTGTATCACACAAAATACCAAATAATTTATTCCACAGAGATATATATTCATTTATTCCCTAGTAGTATAATTTAAAAAAAAAATACTTGTGGGAGTGGAAATGTGTGAATGGGAGTCTTTCTTTCTTCCTTCCTTCCTTCCTTCCTTCCTTCCTTTCTTTCTTTCTTTCTTCCTTTCTTCCATCTTTCCTTGCTCTTTCTTTCTTCCTTTCTTGCTCTGTCTGTCTGTCTGTCTTACATTCTTTCTTTCTTCCATTCTTTATTTCTCTTTTCGTTTCCCCTGGGGAAAATAGTCTTGAATGTCACAACATAATTTTAACCATTACCCAATTAGCCTCAATCAAAGCTTTTCTTTAATCATTTAAATGCTCTTTCAGCTACATTTAAGGTATATGACATAGTGCCATTGATGGACTTGATTAAAAATGCAAACTGCAAATTTCATGCAATCCAACCCTAAGCAATAAAAATAAATGTAAAAGTTACACCTGTCTTTTGAGAGACTCAAATGTGAACACTTTATCTATGTTATATTTAGTTCAGTAACAAATCAACTCAATGGTTGTTAGAGATAGAAAGATTATCATCAATACTCTTTATACACTAGAATGTTGAGAAAAGGGAAATAGACTAAAAATATTGCAAGAGGTAAAATGAGAACCTCCCTCAATGTACTACCAAAGCCCACAACATCACAGGATGTACTTCCTTTCAGAAAGTCTGTCAAAGGTATAGATTCAAAATCACAAGCCCTTTGACTCTCCTTTGGTTATGGGATGATCATCCAGTTCAACCAAACCCTCTTATGGACAAATTCCATTCATGATAGTTGCACACATTTCTCTAAGCCTCCCCACCTTTTCACAAATTCTTCTGATTTTCACTATTATTGAGCACAAATATTCTTCAAAATCTCAGGTAGTAGGTTTCATTCACATTCCCACAGAACTTCAAATAAAGGAAGTAAATCAAATGAGGTATTAAAGTCACAATTGGGAACTGTTTTGCTGTCAAAGGTAAACTTAAAGACTCATATGTTGACATAAGCATAACAAGAACAAGATAAACATGTAAAAATAAGGAATGAATTCTCCTATACGCCAAGGTCTCCAAAGACAGATGTCTGACATATTTCAGGAACATGTGAAATATCTGATTCTCTGGAGTAAAGTGACAATTCAGAGACTTTAAAATAGGTAAAGATGAAAACAAGAAGAGTGGTCTTAGGGATCCAAATGAAAATTATCCCTTCATTCTATGTGCTTCTTCTCAGTATTTGAGATTGAACAGAGTACTGCTATGGTGGACTCTGCCACTAAGCTGCATCTCCAGGACTCTTTTCTTTTGTATTTCAAGGTAGATCTCATTAAGTTACCCAGGCTGCCCTTGAACTCATCCTATATTCTAGAAATTCTGAATTTGCAATACTCCTGCCTCAGCATCCATAGAAGCTCTGAATCCACAGGCCTGGCTCTAAGTATGTATTTTTCTAAAGGCTATAACAGAAACAAAGAAGAAATAGAAAGAGCAGTTATAGCCACTGAGAATGATGTTTTTACCCAGTGTGTTATACAGTGGAGATAGAACACTAAAAAGGTTTCAGAATCTATCTCTTGCCTATATCTGATATACTGTGTACTAGAAATAAGAAGCAGGAATGGATAGCAGTCAAGGTATATTGGGGATTTAATTTAATCAAAGATCAGCACAATTCACTGAAATTCTGAAGAATAATATGTGATTGGACAAAAAATATTTTGCTAAATTTTGTTGGAAATGTTAGCAAATGGCATATATCTGTTGTCTTTTCCAGTTGGTTCTACTTTACTTTGTACATGTTCAAAAATATTCTAGCTTAGATAATGTCACATTCCCCAACCCACCCAAGTCCATCAGAAGTCCTCCTAAACACCTCTAAATGTTTTGAATTTGATTATCAATAAGCCCAAAAGGTGAAATAGAATGTGATTCCAATGAGACACAGAAGCAAACGAAAAAAGTTTTGAAGAACTTTGGTAGGTGTTCAAATGGAATTACAAATGTGCCTTCTAACTAAAGAGTATCCTGATAAGTATATTCCATTGTGCAATTACCTTATCTGAGGAATTGTAGTAAGGACCCATGACCTTCTGTATATAAATAGTATAGGTGTTTTACCTTGTTCTACCAGAATATCCAGATAAACATTTTAATCTCAGTGGGAAGCTCAGGTCTGCAATGAGGCAGAGAAGGTGCTAGTTTTTAAAGGATGTGAGGTTAGGGTGAAAATTTAAGATCTAGATGCCCAGTGACAGCAGCAAGGATTGTGAAGTGTTCAGGTCCAGGAAAAGACAGAACCCAATGATCTGCCAAAAAGGAGGGGAGAGGTTATAATACCTCAGAAAAAAAATATTTCCTGAGTATGGAATAAAGTGGACCAAAACGTGGGCTTGCTTTGAAACAATCCTAAGAGGAATGCAAACATGAGTGTCCTGCTTGGAATTCCATTCTCCATTTGAGCTGCAATGTAATTTAATCTTTATCTAAAAATTCAAAATATTCTCTGGTTTAGTATGCTTTGTTTTATTGTTTTTGAAGGGGTCACTTTTATGTTGGCCAGGATGAAGTGTTAAAATCGTGTGATCCTCTTTCTTCAGCATCCTGAGCATGTGCACTGATAAGTGCATGCCTCTGTACAGAAAAAAAAATTACATCATAAAAATGTCCTCCATTTTTCAGAAAAAAATAGAAACAGTGACCCTCACAGTTAGTTTAGTTTTGCTTTGTTTTTTTTTTTTTTTGTTTTTTTTTTTTGTTTTTTTTTTTTTTTTTTTTTTTTTAAACTTAGAAATATTCTTAATTCTCCTTGGGAACTTGCTGATCTTGGAGATAGGATTGAAATTGGCCTGACAGAATTTGTCTACGAATGTTAGGTAATACATGAAAGCAAAACAAATTGAAAGTGACCTAGAACAGAAATCAGAAACAATTAGTCTGTTTGATGCTTGGTCATCGTAAGGGCTCTCTATGTTTGACTTAACATCAATTGCCATTAAATGAGAACATATCACCTTAAAATAATTGATTTACATGGAATATTAGTCCTATAATTTACCTGAAAAGCTAGCCTAAAAGAGTTTACATTGGCTTTCAGTCAACACTGATATAAATTTGAAGTAGATATCCTAAATCTTGGTTGACCTCAGCATATATCACATAATGCATAATGTTGAGGTATTGATAGTCCTTACCTGGTGTTATTCCACTTGCCACTGGGATATTTTATTAAAACTTTACTATGTCATTTTTTATATTTATGTACTAAGATTTTACTTTTTCTCATGCATGTATATTTAATACAAATGTGTTTTGTTTGAAAACTTGATGACATTTAAAAATATATTTCAAAAAGTTTCTAAAATCAAATATATGTTTGAGAACAAGCAAAAGAAACTTGTCCTTTGCCAATTCGTTCCAAACATTATGACTATTCCAAAACACAGCTCTCGTTATTCATCCTTTGCTCCCCAAAACATTATGACTGTTTCTAACCATAGCTTTCATTATTCAGTTGTGCCTGTTTTGTGAACACCCAAAACCACCCAGGAGCCGACTCTGATGCAATCACACTAGGGTCTCTTTATTTCAGGGTTAAACTTGGGCTTACTCACTGCCTCCCCTGACATGCAGGACAAGATGGTGAAGCAGCCCTGACCCTCAACTGGACAAGGTTTTATAGGAAATGGTGACCAAGTAAAGGGGTTTCCAGCCTCAAGTATCGAACTGTATGACTATTGTAAGCTGACAGGTGGGTGCTCTGAAGCAAAACCCTGAATAATGACAAACAGTCTGAAAGTACATCTGAAACCAAAAATCAGACTAGTCTTTGATTGACTGTTGCTAAGAAGTAGCTAGGGAGTAGCTCTGGGGTATGGGCTAAGCACAAGCCCCTTCCTGGTACTTGAGTGCAGCTTGGGATCAGCTGCAGGTCAAGTTTTTGGGGCTCTTTTTCTTTTAAAATGGAACTAGATGGAGGTTTGACCTCTCAGTTTATCCCTTGTTCCCCAAAACACAATAACTAGGCCTATTTACAAAAGAACAAATTGGATTTGATTCATTGGACTGCAAAAGCTAAACGCTGTACTGGTTGACATAAATCAGCAACATAAGGAAAGCCCTTATCCCTAAATTCTAATTGGTGGGAAAATGTAACAATGGCTTGGCACAGGTGTTTGTGATTTGCAAGCTTAAATATTCCGTGATATCAGAATAGCAATTTAGCTCCTGAGTCTTTTCCACTTTCCTAATAGATCAGTAATGACTTGATTACAATAAATTCTTGTCATCTGCTGTGACTTGGTATTTGAATTGTGTTGGATCTGTATTGGCTTGGTATTTGAGTTGTGTTGGATCTATGTACTCCATAAAAATATATTTCAAAAAAATAAAACAAGTATTCTCAGTAATTATGTAATACATTCTACCCATGACAATGTTGAGGGGACTTTTAATGGGAAATTATTCATCTTAAACTAGGAAAGATACCCAGTGGTTATTTCTTTTAGGGCATCTAAGCCTTAATTATTGAGCTATTTTTCTCAGAACACAAAGTCAAATGTCCTGTAGCTGCCACAACCCATCTTATTTTGTCCTTAGGTTCCATGTAAATCAAAGTCAAAATGTCTCTGAATTTCTTGCTTTTCTGTCAGTTCCTGTTGTGGTCTGAATGAGAAGCCTCGCTTCCAAAAAATCCAAATGTGAGAGGCTTGGAGCTCAGAAACAGTGCTGTTGAAAGTGGTGATTAAACCATTTTGGCATTAATTCAATTGTGAGTTAATTAAACCATTGATGAAATCATAATGATTCATTGTTAAGATAAGGGTTCTTATTTAAAATAAGGGTTGAGAACCTATATGTAAAGGATTTATTTTGTCACTGGCTTTTTTCCATTTCTTTGTCTCTTAGCTACCACAAAATGAGAAGTTTGACTGTCACATGCCCCAGCCCATCGTCTTCTGCTCACAATGACCAAGTAACAGCAAAACCATGTGACCACCTGCTGACACAATGAAACAGTGAGCCAAAAAATTCAGCTCTCTTCCTTGAAGCTGTTCCTTAGAAGACATTTTGTCAGAATAATGCATATCTGACTATCACAATGACCTTTACTGTCCAAAACTACTTGATAGTACTACCATCCATTCTCAAACCTGAGCTACTGACCTCACAGCTCCTTACTCTTTCTTCTCTTCTTAATGACTTTGGCATCTTGGAAGAAGATAAGAATTTTGCTAAACACTCTAAATTTGAAATATCTGACTAGTTAAAAAAGTTATAGTTATGTCAGGAATATGTGTTTGGAGAGAGAAAAATTAAGAGTGCTATTTCTTATGGCAACTGTTAAAGGACACATTATAATCACATATATTACCCATGATATTAACTTAGTGTGTTCACCACATTTCTTCACAATACATACAGGGTTTTTAACATAATTATCAATGTACATAATTTGCCATGAACACATTGGTTTATGGTAAAAAGACTGTGTGATATATGGCCATTTTCATGTGCGTGGGTGGTGTATGTTGGGCAGTGTGTGTGTGTGTGTGTGTGTGTGTGTGTGTGTGTGTGTGTGTATGTGTGTGTGCACGTGCGTGAGCATATTTTGGCTTATCGAGGTCAGAGAATGTTGAGTGCCTTTCTCTATAGCTCTCCATCTAATTTTTGAGATAATCTTTCACTTTAAAACTAGAATTTACTGACTCAGATAAGACTGCCCCGCTATTGAATACATGGAACCCTCCTATCCCTATTGGCCTCTCCTGATGTGTAATTACAGTTGCATACCACCATTCTTGTCTTGGACACCAAGTCCTTTACAAACTGAGCCATCTTTTAGCCCTGGACCCATTACTTTAATATTTTTTGTAATGATTTTGTTGGATTATTGAATGGAAATATGTATGAATGTGAAATTACATATCTTATATCACCTTTCCCCTAATAACAGTGGCTCAAAGGTCAGAGGATATACAGTATTCTCATAAAATTTCAAAATATTATGATATAAATCCTCCAAATATGCTCTGTATTTAGAGTAAGTGATTATCAGAACCTAGGCTTGTTCTCTTTTCATGCAATATTTGTACTTTAGAACTGCAAATCACAATATTTAAGTAAAAATGCCTGCTGAATGCATTCTTTTTAATTAGAGAATCTAAAAGCATTTTTAAAGTGATAATTTTTCTTTTCCCAAGCTAGCTCTGAAATAAATGAGACTGAGACTACAAATAAGATTTATTTAATTGGCTTTACAGAGTAGTTAGACAATCATTGATCTATTCTAATCCTCTGAGCTAAGCTGGCCCCATCCCAGCCAAAACGTCCAAGATACTAGCATTTTAGTATTGGTCTGACCCTCTGCTTCAAATGAGTTTTCCCTTGGTGACTCTTTGGATTTCTCCCTTCTGGCAAATTCATATTCTCTCTCTCTCTCTCTCTCTCTCTCTCTCTCTCTCTCTCTCTCTCTCTCTCTCATTCTCTCTCTCTCTCCTCCCTCCTTCCCTCACCTTCACTGTCTGACAGAAGTTCTTACTTATTGTCTCTTTTGCCCAGCCATTGGCTGTTCAGCTTTTAATGACAAATTTAATGACAAATTCATTTAGTGAGTATTTTATTTTCCGAGTGAAGAAAACCCACAGAGGCTTTATTCAGTCTTCCCTTTAGTCTCCAAGTTGTAAGAATGTGTAATGGAAATAAAATAGGTTAAAAATATTCTTCTAAAACTAGAGAAGCAAATACAAGGAAGATTTAACTAAACTAAGAGAACTCAAGAATCTCAGTGGAATTTTTGTTGAGAGTAGAATTGAATCACTACATAGACAGAAGCAATACAAGGAGAGGTATTACAACACAACAGAAAAGACATAATGTACTACCTCAGAATTTATCATTGATTAAAAAAAATCTATTGCCCAAGCTGTGGAAAACCAATGTTGGACAAAAGTCAATGAACACAAGATAATTGTTTATTTTTAGCAATGTAAACTGTAGTCTAATTGTGAAAGGTGTCCCTGAAAAACAATGTGCTTTGAGAATCAAAATGCACTTCAAATTGGTCACTCAGATTTAACTTGGTGCATTCAATATTTTGTGCAGAGTCAGGCCTCCAAATCCCTGATGCTTTGTGATTAGAGGATTTTCATAAGAAATTGAAATCAATGTGCTTTATCTTGGGTGAACATTATTCCTATGGACAAGGTATGAGTTCATATTTTTGTTTATGAAAATGCCATCTTATCCATTGTATATGGGACAAAACTGCAAATTTTAAGATCTTTGTAGTGAATCTCATCTGGCTTAAGGCCTGATAAAAGAGATAAAGTACAGATATCATTTGATCTCAAGGTTTATTCACTACGGTGACAAGCATCAACCTATAACACACACATGCTGTACCTGACTCAAAAGTAAACACCAGAATGGATCACAGGTAAAGATCATGATGTGTCCATAGCTCCTTTTTCTGGGACATTCAGGCCCAGAGCAATGTAGTAACAGTTCTCTGTTGCTGGTCTCAGGATAAGATTTTGGGGGGGTTGAACATGCCTCAACCTCAGTCTTCCTTCAGACTGATTCCCTCAGTCACATAGCTTTCTCACCCCACACACAAATGCCATTTTTAATTAGTTAAAAACCTAACTACTAGGTGGCAAATCTAATAGAGTATATATGTGGAGGTATGCTTACAACTTCCAGATTGTAATGAGAAATTAAGCTTAGTATAAAGAAGAGCTCATGATTTCATAGTGTGAAAGACAACACTGGTGCTTTTGTTTCTTCTTGAGCCTATACAAGCTAAATTCATAAAATTAAAAAACAGGGCATGTTTATGTAGAATTATATAGGCTATGCAATTTTATGTACTTTCTATGTAGAATTTATATCAAAAGAGAATACCCAGATAACTAGCATATATTAAATGAAGAATAAAAGTGTGAAGAATCGGTTAACTCACTTTTGATTCTATGTATGACTGATAATAAAATACAGCACTAACAAACAGAGGACAGGGGAATGAAATGAAATATACAAATCAGAAGTAAACTCAAACAAATGAATAAACATAACGACACAGATGGAAAAGAAATTCAGAATGAATTCAATAAATAGTGCTATAGTAAACAAAACATACATAAATCTAGGAATAAATAAATACATGAGAATTGGGGCTTATCTATACATTTCACATGCATAAGAAATTGATAGGCTCTCAGCCCCAATCCCTAATGTTGTTAACTTCCATAGATCAAGTCCCTACCCTTTCTTGTCAACAACAGAACTTCTTCCTTATGCTCTTACTTTTATCACAGGGCAAAGCTACTCAGGTAGGGGGTGTTGCCATTCTGTCTTCAAGAACAAACATTTATAAGAATCTTATAGAAGGAATCTTTTAAAACACAAGGAGAATCACAAAAACTCACCTGACCCCCCAAAAAATCATACCTTCCAATCTAATTGGAAAGTATCCCCTCTGTTGAAGGAAACAGATTGATCCATCTGTGCAGGTCCCTCCATACTACTGTCTTACTCTGCTTTTTAAGGAGACTACACACCACGTAACAATCTTATTCAGTCTTTTTAACCACTTTCCTTCTACAGACAAATTACTGTCCAGAAAAGGACACACTTGCAGAATAGTCGACTGATTATATCTGCCTAGACAGAGTAATCAGCCCTTAATAATTCTGCATCACTAAGGTCTGTCAGATGATCCTGGGCCAGAAGGCAGAAGAACAGATGCTCCAACGTTTTGAAGTAGGGCGAGTGTCCAGGTGTTCAGAGGTCTCTATAAATTGGCTAAGTTTTAGAAACTATGATTTGTGCTTCCCACAATTATAGTTAACTCAGTCATTCTGCATGTCTGATGGGGTTGAAAACATATAGCTATTGACCTTAAGAGAAAAGATTTGAGTGGATGGTCGTCAGCTGACATTCATCCTAAAGCCAGGTTCAGAACTAAATGTTTTAGTTAGAATAGATGACAGAGGAGCCGGTTAGTCAATAAAAGGATGGACTGGGCATTAGGACTATCCTGTACCTCACTGGTACAAATTGGCATAATTATGCTCTAATTGTATTTTGAGAGAAAAGTTTCATTTTAACAGGAAGGGTGATGTGTAGGAGGAGCTAAGGTAGGAGGAGTACTGAGAGGAAGAAAAGGAGTAAGAAGAGGAGAAGAAGAAGAAGGAGAGGAGAAGCTAGGTGATGAAAGAGAGAAAGAGGGGGGAGACAGGGAGGCAGATATTCATGTATCTCCATCAGTCAAAGATAGTTGTTATATCTAGGTTGGTCAGTGGGTTACACCTCTGATTGAACAATTCCAAACTTATAAAGCCTATGATTAACATTATTTTTAAAAAATGTATAAATGCAAAAAGGAAAAGGGGGCATGGGATAGGGGTTTCCTAAGGGGGATGGGGGGGAATGGGGATAGGGGATGCCATCTGAAGTGTAAATAAAATATCTAATAATTAAAAAAAAAGGAGACTCCTCTACCAAAGCTTCCTGAGTTCATTCTCTGTGCCTCTGTTAGAGTTATTTCATCCTTAGACATAACATTTCCATGGCTGGTATCAAATACCATTGGCATATACAACCCACTTCAAAAAATAAATGGACACCCAAGACAGGGCTTTTCCATCCAGGCAAAATAAAACCCAGGATCTTTTCATCTCAGATCCATCCAGGCAAAATAAAACCCAGGATCTTTTCATCTTAGAGAGTAAGAAGCAAAACCACTACTAGATCTGCATAGTCAGTGGAAGTGAGAGGAAGGAAGAAAAAGAATTAAATACAATCATGTTGTACTGGCTGAAACCAACCTTCATAAGTAGAACCTTAAAAGCAGAAGGCTGTCTTGATTGACAAAGTAACCTTTGATAGGTCTCTTCATCCCCAAATTTATATTCTCCACTATACAAGATTATTTGAGTATGCTTAAAATATTTTTTATACCATTGAGTATTTGTTGTCTTTCTGCTTACTAATACATTTATTTTTTTAAACTAGCTGACAGGAGGCTGCAATAGCTATTCAGTTTCTCAAAACTCAGATGAGAAGTTTTTGTGTTTAGTTGCCCCAAATATCTTAACAGCTATGATATCATACTATGCCCCTACTCATTACCTTTATGCATAAGGCATAGCACTTTTAGGACCCTAGCATGGAAGAATGTGAATTCTTAATCTCTCAATTCTGTGCAGGTAAAATTAGCTATTTTAGCACACTCAGACTATTATCATCACCATCTTATCGTTAAATTTCTGAGATGCTCTAGAAATAAATCTGCTCCTGACTGAGCACATTGTACATTTCATGTTAACAGTCATTTTATTTTCTTGTAACAGAGTCTTCAGCAGCTTAAAGTTCTCTAACGAGAATACCAGACTGAGGCGCTTACATGGCAAGCATATGCGGGCATCTTGAGAAGGCAGGAAGTCCAAGCTATTCCTGTTAGCAGTTCTGCTTTCACAAGGCAGATGCTATCTTATAGCTTCACAAGAATGCGAGACAAAGTGTGCACCAAAGAGAAGGAGCCCTTTTTGTGAATACATTTTTCATAATAATTCCACCATCAGGACCTGGTCATATAGTCCAAAAGACTCAACTCCACATGCCTCTACTCTGAGGGTCTAAATGCAATATTTAGTATGTCATAGAAGAATCAGAGAGACACAGACAGAACTCTCCTAGTAGGGCTTACAGCCCTAAAGTAGCACAGCACCTCTTAATGACCTAAAATCTAGACATGTGTCCTCTATTCATTCAAGACACTTCTTCAAACTTATACAGGAGTCAGAAATGTAGACTTAATTTTATACTCTTGCCTCAACAATTTTTGTTTTATATGTTTATACATTTTTACGTATAATCTATATAATGTTATGGATAATTTCTGGGAGGAGTTTTACAGGCATATAAGTACTTACAGAGGCCACAAGTCAGCCTCAGCTGCGCTCCTCTATGCTTCTACACCTTGGATTTTGAGATAAGGTCTGTCAGTAAACCTTCTCAGTGAAATTCTCCATTTCAGCTGCTGTGGCTGCCAGTGATCTTTGTGAACATCATGTTTCCACTCCATATCATTAGGGATATAGACACAGACTGACACCTGACTACACGATTTTCTTTGAATCTGATCTCAGGTCCTCAGACATTTGCTGCAAATGTTTTACACACTAAGCCAGTCTTCTGTCCCTGCCATATCTTAATTCTTTCTTACCGAACATAAATTTCACTTTACATACTTAATATTTATTAACATTTTTAGTTTCCATGATCAAGATCTCTCATCAATAATGATAAATTGTGAATATTTTCCATAAGTGGAAATCTTTCACAATAAATATGGTCTACATAAAAGAGCTCATAAAGGTAATAAGGGTAATAAGAGTTCAAAGATAATAAAGTTGTTGGGACCCATAGAGAAGGCTAGCTCATGTCTCCTTTGTGGTGCATATTTCATTTCTCTTAATTCTTATGCATTACTAGGTTATGAGAAAGTTGAGTATGTAATCAGTTTCTATTCTTAAACATGTAGTTTCTTGTTTGCATGCCATACTGATCTATCTTAAATAACAGCGTAATCTCTGATGGAAGTTAAAATTTGTTGGAAGTCACATAAATGAGTAAGCACCATCATTATATAATCTGTAATATTCAATGTTTCTTTAAGCCTCTTCACTTTGAGGGTAATATTTAAAAAGCATTGCACGGTCCTGTTCTTTTCTGAATGGCCACCATGATCCCGAATAGCAGTGGCCAGAGGTCAAGAGCTGCATCGTGCTCCTGCCACTGCTCCACTCAGACTGCGGCTTCTGGGCCAGAAGCACTGGCCCTGGCACTAACAAGACACCAGCGCGGCTGCTAGATCTGCCAATCCAACACGCTGTCCACAATGCTTGATTGAACCCCAGACAATACCTGCCATACTCATGGTTCCCAGTAGAATGAAAACTCTCAAAGCTCAAAGATATCCAATTGGTTCATATATTTGGACATGCTCAATAAACAAGATTCCCACACAGTAGAATTGTTAACCCAACTAACTAACCTAGATATGAATAACTACCTGAGATTGATAAAGACACGTGGATGTCTCCAGCCATCTTCTCTCCTACTCCTCTCCCCTTCATCTCCTCTGTCTCTTCTCTCCTCCCACATTAGCTCCACTGCAAACAATGTAGCAGCAGCAGAAAACCATCCTGCTAAAACATTGAACTTAATTTTATATTAAAATATGATATTTCACCATGGTTTGAATAAGGCTTTGTCCACCAGCATATTGGTTGCTGGACAGCTGACTCAATTGTTATGCATGTAGATGCTCCTGCAGAGAACCCATTTTCAGTTCCCAGCCACCTGGTGGCTCACATATAGCCATCTGTAACTACAGTTTCAGAAGATAGGATTCCCTCTTCTGTTTCTTGTGAGCATTGCACCCATATAAGGCAAATTCATACAGGCTAAGCATAGAAGAGAAAAATAAATCATTTTTTTAAAGTTTTCTTAAAATATATAAGTACATACAAAGGGGCACTTAGGTAGTCAAGTATATAAATCTATGATACTACTCATCAACTTTCCAATAGTTAAAAATGAATGAGGGAAGGATTTTGTAAGAGATGACTAACCGACAGGCCTAAGAAGGAGAATAAAGGTCAAATTTTTCAATGAACGCAGATTTTTCTTTTGTTGTAAAAGGTCACAGCTGGAATTTCTGGTTGCAGACACATAATAAAAGCAGGTGTTCTGTCACTTACATGCTTCCAAGTAGAAACAGAAATAAAGTAAAAGTAAATGACTTTTCCTGAACTAGGAGAGCACTGAGTTCACAGCACGAACTACCAAACTGAGGACTGGGAAATGGAGAGCAAGAGTTAAGCTCTGCTCTTGTAATAGGAGCCCCGGGAGCAATACAATCCAGACCAGGAACTGACTGATGATGAGCTCAGCCCAGCTGAGAGTGAAAGGCTTCTGAGTCACAATTATATTAGGAACTCCTTGCTGCAATGTTTACCAGACACTCCATAACGTCCTTAAAATGAAAATATAAGGAAAGCCGTTTAAAGATTTAATAATGAAAGAGCGATCAGTCCTTGTGACACATACTCAGAATGTCACCATGCTGAAGACGGCTCTTTCTACATAAAAAGGGTTACATCATGTTCACGAGTTATAATTGGTTTCAAAGGGGAAAAGTTTCAAGAAAGAATCCAGATAAGAGAATTCTCTAAGAAGCAAACTTGAAAAAGCCAAGCAGAAACATGAGAGAGAAAACAGTAAAGGCAAACAAATCTGAAGCTGAAACCCAAACCTACAGAAACTAAGAATAGTTCAACTGCTAGCCTGCTTAAGAGGAATCGGGGAGCTGCAGTGGCCGAGATCCTGGTTGTTCATTCCTTTCAACAGAAAATATTCATGAGACCTAACAACACAGACAGGAAATGGAGGAAAGAAATGGAGAAAAGAGAGGATGAGATTTAGGAAGAGCAAGCACATGATGAGGAGCAGCTAAGGAGGAAGGGAAGGAACAAGAGGAGGTGAAACAAGAAGAGATAAAAGGACAAACAGAAGAAAAATGAGAAGGTAAAACGAGAGAAGAGAAAGAAAAAAACCGATGAAGTGGAGGGGTGCCATCAAAATGTGCTTTATTTGATGTGTGGATCACTGGCATTCTAGGTGGCATGGACAGCTTCATCAACGAAAAAGAACCTGTGATGTCAAAGGAGAGTTGTAAGACATTGAGACTAAAGATTTCATTGTGGAAAGCAGAGCTGGAGGCACAGAAAGATGGAAGACAGATTGAGGCTCTGAACTTCACCATTTGTTCAGAGGCTGCTCTTGGCTGTCCTTGAAAACCCAGTGAGATAACATAAGGCAGGCATTTTGATTCTTTGAAAGGTGTTGAATTATACCAGATATTTGCTATTGACTGTAGCTTCCAATTTCAGAATTGCATGAGAAAAAAACTGATCAAGAATGTTCACACTGCTGTGAAAAACTCTGAGAAGTCAATTATGACAGAGATATCATTAAAACATCCTTCATGGAATGAGTCTCTTTCACAAAGAGACTCTCCTTGCCCTCCAAAAACCACAACTCAGAATGACCTTGAGTGGACACCTAAAAACATACAATTTAAAAATTTCACTAATTATTGTATATTTCTTGATCTTTTCTCCCATTTCCTTTTCAGTATTTTAGCTTTAACCAATTTCATCTCTGAATGAACAATTTCAATGAACTCCAAACTCATGTTTCTTTGTAGTGTTGTCTCTATCCTGAAAACACTCAGAAAATTCTTCTTTCACATAAGGTGGGTCTTATTACTAGTTATTGGTTAATTGTCCATTACTGAAGCATAACACTTAGAATAGTCAACTGCAGAAAATATTGTCTCACAGTTTTATATGTTTCAATCCACAACCTATTGTCATATTAGCCTTTTCTACTCTGGTGGAATAGTTCAGCCTGGAGGCTAAAGAAACGCAAAGAAAGAAGCTGTCCTTTAAAATGGACTGAAAATAACTTATTTTGCATTTCTTTCTTTTTAATATAATCACCAAAATATTTTCCAGTAACAAGTACATTGTCTTTCATGAAGTGTAAAAATCAAAGTTTTTAATAACAAGAATTTAATATTAATTTCTTATATTTTCTATGTGGGTAAGATTCACGTTTTGCCATCAGATTTAAATAATAAGATTTCAGACATTGTCAAGAGGACGCTAATTTGTCAGAAGGCTGATAATTTCTTGTTGGCTTGTCCTATCTTGCTCTGTTCAAAAGAAAGTGGGACCTAGAAAGGAATTAGCAACACCCTTGGCTTCTAAGAAAGATATGTTTATAAGCTCAAACAATCAGAGCCACACTACTTAAAACCTCCTGGGAGTTGCTCTAAACTCATGGCAGTCTATAAGTTAAGTAGTGTTTTCATAGGTGCTAAAACACAAGATAAATGTATGGTTGCAATTTTTCCTTTGATTTTTGATGATAAATAACTGGATAGATGTGCCCTCTATAAGAGGATATATTCTCACATTTAATTTCTGCTTAGCTCCATAGTTAGAATGATCACTGCTATGCTTGTGATCATTGACAGAAGAAAACAATATAGAATAAGGAGAGTAAATGTATGATTAAGTTTCTAGATTAAGGCAGGAATCCCTGAGCTGTTCACAATATATGTAACAGAAAGACTGCAAAGTAGCAAATTGTACTATTTCTGGTCCCTGTGGTCAGTGGAAAATTACAGCCATTGTGGAAATATCTATAGAGCAGCCAGGAAGACTTTACTCTATTAAGGTACAGTCAGACTATCAAGTGAGATGACACAGAGGGGCTTAGAACTGACAGAGACAATTTGTATGTTAATATAAGATTATGTCACAATATATTTAGAAATTTTTTAAATCATTGCTTTCTTATGTGCACAATGATCTTTAAATTTGAACAGAGGTATGGTGTGTACTACAGAACACACACACACACATAGACACACACACACGAACATGTTGGTTTATAGAATGTACAGCACTGGGGTGACTATGTAAATTCAATGATTATAACAATTAGTCCACCATTGGAAACATTAGGAATAACCTTGATAGCAGAGATACTTGAAGACAAATGGGGTCAGGGCAATATGTGTCTCTGCATATGACACTGAATTTTTTATTTAAATTTATACTTACTCTTCTAAGATACAATTTACTTGAGATCTGAGAGGAAATTAAGCATATGTAAGTTTGTGCACTTATAACACAAGGTTTTACACAGTTTCTAGAATGTCCAAATGAGAAAACATGAGGATCAGAGGCATGCACTAGGAGGTATCCATCAAAAGGACAGAATATCATGGTAATCAATATAAGTGTTTCTGCTAAGAAGCTCTAAGACAGATCTCCCTTAGAGACTCTCTTAGAGAAGAGGTGTCATGTTGTGTGATAGAAGGCAATTCGGAATAAATACATCAATGGCATGCCCAAAGCTATTTCATACAAAAGTATAATTCACTGGATGCAGTTCTTGGAAGCAACCAAATGGTACATTCTGTTTATGCAGACTTTCAATGAACAAATACTTTATAATAAAAACTAGGTACATTTCTGAAATTATGTTCAAGGCACAACCCAAAATACATGGGGACATGGGTATCAATGTCACTTTTTGTTAAAGGTTAAATCTTTATAAAATTAATTTTATAGTGAAAGAAACATGGCTAACATACAGACATATGCAGAATATACTCTGAGTCTACAGGACCAAAAATGATGGTGAGAGTTAAGGAAATTTCTGTCTATGATAGGCTCTTTGATGTTCCCACAGACAAGCATAAGCACCACTTTATTGTTCTACTTGAGTGTGACTTCAGGCAAATGCTTAACATTATTATTTCTCATGTATGAAGTTGTATGTGAGTTAAAGTTTGTGATTTTCAAGGGTATCAGCTTTCACCTAAACATTTTTCCTCTATATGTATAGAATAGCAGCTGATTGCAGCCATGTTGGCTTTAAAGTTACCAAAGGTGAACAATGAGGACTTCAAGATGGAACACAGCAAATGTGGTGAGAATACAGTCTTCAGGACATAAAGACCATGAAAAGCAAACTCATCCAAACTTAGCTTTCCTGCTTTTATGATTTAATAATAATATTTATACAATAAAATATGGCAATTATCTGTGTGATAATGCTGCAGTAGCTCCTGGGTTTTTGTGCCTCTTGTACATTCAAAGCAAACTTTTAACTCATAAGTATTCATACTAGAAAATAACCACTAGACTTTGAACACAGAAAAAATATAAAAATAAACATTTAATAATTTTATATGATTTATACTGTTTTAATGATAACATGTTTGAAATGTTTAAAAATATATTTAATGTTTATGTTTGAATATTTTGATATTCATATGCATATAATGTATTTTGAGCAAATCCACCTCCCATTCACTCACCTCCAATTCCTTCCCTGTGCCCACCACCACTTTTTACTCCCAACTTCATGTTCTCTTTCTCTTGATCTGTCTGTCTGTCTGTCTGTCTGTCTGTCTGTCTGTCTGTCTATCTGTCTGTCTTTAAAAAATTTAATATCACTGAGTCCACCTACTGCTTTCTGTGGTTGTAGCTACTAAAAAGTCAAAGCTATATTGGGCTCAGGCCCATCAGGCTCCTTCTCAGACATGTCAATCTAATTGTTCTTTTCTTATTTCTAATTTGTGCAAATTAAGACTATCTATAGACACTCTGGAAGTTCTTTTGTTTAAGATTATAAGGCATGAAGGAATGCTGCTGAGATGCAGAAAGTACCAGAAAGAGCCCAAAGCACTGAACTGAAAAAGGGCTGCCAACTCCATACTCTTTGGAATGAAGGATCTTTCATCAGGCCCTAGAGGAGAAACAGAATCTTTCTTTGAGAATTTATTTTCTTAAAGACCTAGTCTTCCAGTATCACATGCCCTTTATAGAGGAAGCCAAGCTGCTTTACTGGGTCTGCTGATCTCACTGCATGGAGGGCATTCTCCTCATCAAAACTGCCTCTTCACAGTCCAGATGCACACTATACACATTCCTGCCTCCAATATGTCCACCCACATGTTTTGTCTCAAAATTTGCTTCCAGAGAAAACACCAGAAACACACACTCAACTCAATAACTTGTTAAAATCTTATCACAAGAAACAAGGGGTAAGGTCAAACTTAAAGACTGTGTGAAGGCAGTATCTTCACCTGGTCCATAACATTACAATTCTGTAGTGAACTCTTTAGAGATTTCCTGATTCCACATCAAAACAGCCCCTAATCTACTGCTTTCTTAGACAACCCCATAAACAATAGTGTTTGTAAATGTTGCCTATTCCTGTATTACATATGTTATCTTTATGAAGTCTGTGCAGCTCCCTGGGACAAACCAGGATTGTTTCATTAATACACTATAGTCATCACTCTGAAAATCAAACATCAAAAAAGCTAGCACACCTCCCTCCTTGTCCTCAGACTTCAGATATAACCTTGCTCAGATCTCTATTCCCCTGCTTGCTATGAAGATGCTGCAGTTTTACTGTGTCATCAACTAAAAGCAGTTAGCTAGTTCAGGTGGCTGCCATTCTCTTCAGGAAAATAGGGGGCAACTGTGGCACAGTTTGTAGTAAGCCAAGCTGTTGTGCCTTCTTCCAAGAAGGGATGCTTTCTAGTTCTCTCTTTATTTGAAACATAGCATATGTGCTTATTGAGTACATTGCTTAGCCCAATACACAGGGGTAGCAGGTAAGGGGGACAAGCATTCCAACTCTTTAGGTGTGCGGGATTTTATGTTTTAGAAATCCTGCATGCTTCTAGTTATTTTAAGATATATAATAGATTGATTGATAGAGTGGTTGACCTAGGGTGCTGTGGGAAACTGGAAATCACTCTTGCCATACTTCTTACCTAACCATCCCCAGCCTTCTTCCCCAGGATCCTTCCCTGTCTCTGCTGATCATTCCTCAACTCCACTCCTATGTAACATTGGTTACATTCAGAATCTGTCTCTTGTGGTCAGTTTATATAATGCTCCAAAGTACCATTGTTATTGTTGCAAATGACAGAATTTATTCTTTGTGACTGAAGAGTATTGCAGTGTGTACATGACTCAAACTTTTAATTCATTTATGAGCTTCTAGGTTCATTTATTATCTTAACAATTGTGATTAATGATGAAACATTAGCTTCTCTCCTGACATTTCTTACTATTTCTGTAATTGAGATAAGAATGATCTGACCTGTTGAAGTGTTATTTTATTTGGTTTGAGTTTGTGTTTTCCTAATATATTGTCCATCTTCATAATTTTTGATTGCCTATAGGTATATCATCTTTTGAGCATCTTGTTCAGACTTTCAGCCTATTTTCATTGGCCACTCAGGGTTTTCTGCTTAGTTTCTAGAGTTTACTGTATTTTTTTCCCTAGATACAAATCATGTGTGTCGAGAGTAGGTTGAACTTTGTTGAATATTTACTTTGTCAAGCACATGCTCTCAGTTAGTAGGGTTACATTTGCCCATTTATACCATTGTTGTTTCTGGTTTTAGGAAACCTACCTAAACATCACTGCCTATGCTGAAAATTTGGAGTGTCTCCTATGTGCTGTTTTTTGTAATCTCGGAGTTTTAGATTTTACATTCGGAGGTTCAATCCATTTTTTATTGATATTGTATTATGATGAGAAGGGAAATATTTCATTCTTCTACTTATTTATATCAAATCTTTCCAACACTGGTTGTTGGAAGAGACTGTCTATTTTATTGTCATGTGTGTTCTTGACAACATTTTAAAACAGCATTGTTCATATACCATTGAATTATTTTCCTATTAGGTATTCTGTTTCACTGTCTATGTGTTTGTTTTAATAGCAGAGCTGTATTGTTCCTGTTACTAAAGCTTTGCATTATAATTTAATGTCAGATAATGTGATATCCTAGATTTTTATTTTTACATTTTTTTGTCTATCTGGAGTATTTCCCCCCTCAGAATTGTGTAAGCTACTGCAAATAAACTTTAGAATTTGCCATTTCTGTGAAAAAGTCATTATTTTTTTTGGTTAGAATTGAATAAAACCAATATCTTCTTTTATGCAGTATCTTTCTCTTTTTTATAGAATAGAGTTTATTAAGAGCATGGGAAGAGGAGTTGAGAAAGGAGTAGATACACAGAAAGACAGACAGAGAGAAAGACATATAGAAAAGGGTAGTGGCTAGCCAGGAACACAATGAGAAAGAAAGAGAGGAGGAAGGGAGACGGCAGAGAGGGAGAAAGAGATCTGTGAGAGAAGAGAGTCAGAAGGAAAGAAGAGAGTCAGAGGGGGAGAGGGAGAGGAAAAGAGCCAAACAGTCTCTTTCATAGCCAGCCAGTCCTACTTGGTTGTTGCCAGGTAACTGTTGGGTGGAGTCTAGAAGAAATGCCAACATTCTTTTGATTTGTTTGAATTTTAAAAAGGAAAAACTAGAAAGAGGTAATGATGAACTAGTAATAGAATTGCTGTAACCTTTAGCTACTTACTGCTGACTTTGGAGTATTGTGTCTCTGGGAAACCTAAGAAAATGGGAATGGGGATATTGGTCCATTCTTAGAAGAGTTGGCTGTTTTCTTGTTGTCCAGAGTCTATGGAACCACCTATGTGTAGGAAGAAGCAGGTCCAGTAGAAGCATCTGTGTCTGTGAAAGCAGGCTGGAGCATCTGTGGGTTGCTTCTCTGAAGCTGTCCTGGAGGTATATTTTGTGTAAACACCTAGAATTGGAAAGATCCTGAAACACACACACACATATGTTAGAGGTAAGAAATAAAGTTAAGGACATTTGGGAGGAAAACTTTTTCTTATGTGTACATTTAAAACCCTTATGTCTTGGTCGTTGGGGTGAGGGGAGTTCCAGTTTCAGGAAACAGGAGAGGAATCCTATTCTTTGGAATAGGTAGCAAGTGGGAACTTAGACTATTGATTGGCAGGTGTACTTATCTGGATGAAGTCTGTTTGGTCCATGAGAAGTAGATCTGAGTGGCTTTCCTGGAGCTTATAAGTTTATAAAAAAGATAAAGTTGTTAACAGCATGGACAGTCTTAAAGGTGAGCTTAAGGAAAACAAAATCTTTAGTGGAGCCGAAGGAGAAAGAATGGCTTTCTCCTTCTGTCTAGGAGACTGAAAATATATTCATTTACCATACTGAAAAATATTATAAAGTTTGCATTTAGAAGACAATTAAAGAATACTTGAAATTTTTAATGACCTTATGAATATTATAGTTGATTATATAGTTTAGAATGAGAAACACCTTAAGTCGATATTTAGAAGGCAATCAAAGGAAACATACATTTTTAAGTATAGATTCATAGTATAGATGTAGCATTAGAAACACTTTAAGTTCATAGTTAGAAGATAACCAGACAAAATTTAAAGTTTAAACTTGTGATTATAAAACTGAATCCTATAGTGGAATGTTTTAGTAGAGTTAGTCTAATTTACAAGAATTATTTTGGTTAATGTTACCTTTGAAGTCTTAATATAACAGTGGCACAATAACGAGAGAAAATATGAAGCATTTAGTCACTGGAAACTGAGTTTAGATAAATAAGTAGCAGAAAGTTACATCTGTAAAAGGTTATATCTGAGCCTGTATATCCTTTATCATGAAACCTGTGAGTAAAGCAAATCTGTCTGTCTTTGATAAGAGATCTAGTAGTCTAAACTAGCTAATGAATTGACTAATGAGCTAGTAAAGTGTTGGATTACCCTGCAGTAAGGAGATACAGGTCTGTTTTCTAAGCTGCAGTTAGGTTATCTGTAAATGTAATCAGACATCTGGGAAGAATAAATTATAATATAGATATCATATATTAATGAAAATTACAGAGGTTGGTCTATAGTCTACTACCTGAAAAGTTCTCCCAGGTCCTATGGTCTCTATCACAACTCCAGCAAAGTCAGTTTGGCCATCAGTCCCAGAAGATGAGAAGCTTTTCCCTGAGGGGGGAGGAACATGGTTCATTGCAATGAGTCTAGTTTGAAGGCTCTGGCTTCTGCTAAACTATCAATACTGAATCCTTACAATGATTCTTATAGTATAACCTGTTGTTGCCCTATGTCATGGAGATCCTTTAGTTTTGGATATGTAGTACTGGACCCTTCACCTCTTTCCATTGTTCATAGATGGGAGTAACTGTTGAGATGGGCCAATTCAAAGACCTGAATCTGGGCCTGAGAGATAGCTGAGCTGGTCAGCTTACCAGCACTACCACACCCACACCACTATGGTGAGCTCAGTAGCACTGCCCTGGCTGTCTCATCCAATGTGGCAACTTGCAAGAGACATAGCCAGGTCTTCTGATCGAATGCCATAGGGGTTGATCCTGCCTGCATGAGTGTAGGCAGGGCCAGCTGTTTTTATGCTGCTTAGGTAAGGTGTAGAGCCTACTCTTCCAAGTGCTGCAGATATCAACATGGCTCCAAGGAGCAGTTCAGATCAGGTTTTCTAATTGGCTTTTGGTGTTAACAGATTCCCTCTGGTGTAGGGCCACAGACCCAGACATGGCTCCTAGTGGTGGTTTAGACAATGGTTTTAGGTGCCATTGGTCACAAGCTTGCAGTCATCTCAGGCTTTCTCTGCCTATCAGGGTAGCTTGGTTCTGGGGTAGGCATTCTCTGGGGAGTGGTCTGTCCATCAAGGCCACATGATGCCAGACTGGGAGTCATCTTGGGCATTGTCTGCCCCACTGACTTGGTCCTTTGATTCTGGGTATGGATGATCACAGAGATTCTCTTTCTACCAAGAACCACATGGCTTCTGACTTGGGGTCTTCTCAGACTTTCTCTATCCACTGAAACCTTGTTGCTGCTTCTTCTTTCTTTATCTCATAAAGTATTTATTGTCATAGGAAATCTACATTTTTAAGAAAAATAATTCTTATAAAATTTGAATAGTTAAAGCTGGAACTAGAAAATATCATCCTGAGTAAGATAACTCAGACCTAAAAGGGTATGCATGGTATGTACTCACTAATAAGTGGATATTAGCCAAAAAAAATTACAGAATACCTGGGACAAAATTCACAGAATTCAAGAAGATTATCAAGCCAAAGGGCTGAAGAGAGGATGCCTTAATCTCACTTGGGTGGAGAAGAAAGCAATAATGGGGGTCAAAGGAAGGGAGAGACTTGGGTGGGAGAGGGACAGAGAGGGGAAAAGGGAACATGATCAGGTCTTGGTGGAAGACAGAAAGAGTGGAAACAGGCAACTTTGGGAGGTAGGAGGTAAGGGAACCCTTTAGAATGTACAGAGACCTGGGAGGTTAGAGACTTTCCAGACTCAAAGGGAAAGACCTTGAATGAAGTGCTCTACAGTTAAGAGAGAGAAATTGCAGAGAACATCAAGTAGAGGGATGGGGTTGTCATCCCACAGTCAAAAGCACCTACCTAGATTTGTTCCTGTCTAAAAAAACTGCAGGGAGAGAAATGGAGAAGAGCGAGAAAGAAAGGAGGTCCAGTGACAGGCTCCAGTTCAAGGGGAAGTCCCAGGGCCTGGACACTATTACTGATGCAATGGTGTGCGTGCAGACAGAAGCCTAACATTGCTGCCCTCTGAGAGGCCCATCAAGCAGCTGAGTCAGATGCAGATACTAGCACTCAACCAATGGACAGAAGCTGGAGACTCCTGTGGTTGAATTGAGGAAAAGCTGGAAGAAGCTGAGAAGGAGGTGACTCCATGTGAAGACCAGCAGTCTCAACTAACCTGGACCCTCGAAATCTCTCAAATACTGCGCCACCAACCAGACAGCATACACTAGCTGATATGAGGCCCTTGGCACATATAAAGCAAAGGACTACCTGATCTGGTCTCAGTGTGAGAAGATGCACCTAACTCTGGAGAGACTAGAGGCCCCAGGGAGTGGGGAGTTCTGGTGAGGTGAGGGTGGGGATGTGGAGACGGGCATAGGAGATATGGGATGGGGAGCGGTGGAGGGGGCGCAGACTGGGAGAGGTATGAAGACTGGACTGTAAAAAAGGATTAAAGAATAAAAAATTTTAAAAGTTGGCATAATGGGAGGGGCTTGCAAGGTCGGGACTGGGAGGAAACAAGTGGCAAGGTCCTTCGATGAGCATGTAAAGTAAATATTATTTTTTTTTTAAGCTAGTTTGATGGCTCTAAATTCTTGCCTTGGATTCATGAGGACATGAGTTCACAAACCTCCTAAGACACGTGTAAAATGTTGCCTGGCATCACAGTATGCATTTGTAATCCCAACACCAAGCGGACAGGGCCAGGCAGATCTATGACCACCCAGCCTTGCCTCTTTGATGAGCAACATGTCATTAAGAGGCCCCATGTCAGAAGAAAAGATGGATGACATCTAAGGAATGATGGCTAAGGTCATCCTCTGATTCTCACAGATGCTCATACATGTTTACTTTCCCCCAAACAGACACATAAAAGTGTGATAAAAATGACTGATGTTATTTTAATGCAATTGTACTGAATATTAACATTTATATTTATCATCTTATAATTTATAAATCATGTGAAAATTCACAAAATGAGTGAAGGTAGCTGCAGGCTTTCTTTTGAACTTTAGCTTCGTTTTCATTATAGGTCCTGAAAGGGGTGAGTGGAATTGTCTTTCTTTTTGTGGGATGCCCTAGGGAATCACAGCTATAAATCCTGCTCTTCTCAGCCGTAATAACTGCACCATAGCCCAAGTAGCCAAGGCTGAGTTATTGTGCGGAAACTCAATTTGTACCTTTTTCTTCTACTTCTATGAATTCAATTTGTTAGCTTGGTGCTCTAGAAAGGAAGCCATTCATTTTTAGTTATTATTTTTACCTGTAGATGAAAGTTTAATGACCTTTATTTCATTGTACGGTTGTAGGTAGTAGAATGCCTCTTCATAAATATGGGTAACATCCACAGAGCCACTCTTTTATGTTGTTACTTTTATGACTTCTAGGAAGTGTTTGTAATCACCTTGAATGAATTACATTTTATTACAGTATCTGACCCTTATTTCGTTATACTTATTGAATTTAATCTTACATTATCTGTCTGTCACATTTAGAACCTTTTTCCTACACACATAAATGAAGATTACATTTGCTGCTGTAGATTTTATTAAAGTTCTGTCTTCCCACACACCCTCTGGTTCTACTCAGACTGTAAATGTTTTATTCTTTCCTGTTACAGCAACACTATGTGCCATGTGAGAAACAACATGTGGGCTAGTTTATGTGCATGTGGACACAGTGTCTTTCAGAGAACCTCATCATCTCTTCAGAAGCAGGTTTCTTCCTTGAATGTCAGGTGTTTCCTATGCTATAGGAATTGGGCACTTTTTATTTCTGCCTTAAAGACCATGCAGGAACCTACACAATATATTTACCAATGCTTTAACTTACAAGTCCCTCACATTCAAAGTCCTCTTCTCTCTTATCCTGCTTTGAAGACTCTCAATTTTGGACAAAGAGAAGCTGAGAGGGCAAAAGCTGAAGAATAAGGAATCATCCCAGGCTGGGATCTTTTGTTGATTTTGTACAGATTCTGGTGTTGCAGAAAATGATAGCCATGAACACAACTATTTCATACACACCACATGCCCCTACACACAGAGAAATGTCCCTCTTCCCTTCTTGTTACATCTAGGCTCCTCTCTTTGTTCCCAAAAGGAACTAAATGAGGGAGTCTTCTACTCCATACCTATGCACACACAAACAGCACTACATTAAGTCACTAGGTTTGAAACAATAAAATTTTGAATTTAAAAATAAAAGCAGGGGAATAGATAAGAGGAATTGGAATAGAGGATACAAGAGGTACTTTTGATCAAAACACACCATGTGCATGAATAAAATAAACAATTAAAAATCTAAATATAAAAGTACTATTGAAAACCAAAATAAAAGTAAGTTGTCACAAAGAGGTTTAGCATTTCAAAAAAATGTACAAAGTGAAGTAGAAGCATACTGTGTTGGTGAGGTCAGCATGGTGTAGAAGTTCATAATGATGCTTTCTAAAGATATGAGTCCCTAGGCACTTCTGGGGGAACAAGTGGGAGGTACTTGTTGGTCACACATACTTGAAAAGGCACACAAGTTTTAAAAATCTATCCTACAGATGCATTGATGGATTACCTCATGGCAAAGAAGCAGAGTTGAAGGCCTTTCAAAACTAACCTTGTCATCACAGAGAAATGCCTGAACAGGAGTAAAGGCATCATTGACTCTCTGAGACAACCTAGGGTTTGTATTTAACTTGTACTTTCCAGAAGGTTATTCTTTCCTTTAAAAGTATTTTTGTTATTTTCAATGAAAAATCCTCTGCAGTTTCTCAATCACGCAGCATATGCTGAGGTGTGATCTCTATCGAGAGTTATTCCTTAGTGTTATAATCTTGTTTCCTCACCTGGATAGAGAATCCCTTTTCCCCTTTGTCTCTGTTTCAGTCTTACAACTTCACAATTTCAGTGTTATGCACATGGTTCAAACATATACATTCTTTAGTTTTGAAATGTCTTTCTCATAGCTGTGGACTGCCTTGGACATTACTTGATGAGAGTGGAAGGTTAGAGGTATAAGCTTGAAGTCTTATGCTATCACATGCCAGTTTGGTGATGTGAAGATAAAGACCATTGTCAACAAGTATACAAGTCTATAGCACAGATGTCAGGTTTTCTTTTGAAAACCTCATCATCCCTTTACACTTCCAGAGAAAATTTAAAAATATAATGTGTATTCAGTGCCTGAGAAGTAGTCATTACAGAAAAAAAAATCTGCAGTCTCTTATCATACCTCCTTTCTAGAACTCCTTTCTAGAAAATGAAAAAAAAAAAATGCTACTCAATAAATCTTTAGCAAAGTAGCAAATGCTTTCAGAACATCCAGCAAGGGCTGAGATTTTTCTTTCCAATAGCCAATCAATTCAATCTCTTTAAGTAATACAAAGACTTAAGCACAAAACTCACATGATGCCTATGATTACTTTAACAATATTTGAAAGACACACACCTCTTTATTTAACTCAACTTAATTCCGTCTCCTAGAGGGTTACTAAGCCAGTAAAATGAGTAGTATGAATTTTGTTTTCAGTATTTTTATTAATAAAGGCAAGCTTGGGAGGGGGTAAAATAGGGAACAACACCTAAAAATGTAAGCAGACAGTAGGAACAAAATTTAAAAAAATGTTTTCATATCCAAAAGCCATTCTTTAAATTTATTCACATATTATGATAAATTGCAAATAAATATACATTTAAAAACATGTTTCTAAGCATCTACAAACAAAATATGATTAAATTTATATTAAAATAATAAATTAAATTGAAAAATTATTTAATCCAGCAGAGCATTGGAAGAGGTTTTTTAAAATTGCGTTATTTGAGGGATGGCAAGGTGACTTATCAGATAAAGGAGCTTGCCAGCAAACCTGATAATCTCAGTTCAACCCCTGAGACTCTGGTCAAATCAGAATCCTGAAAGTTGTCCTCTGACCCACCAACCTCATGCTCTGGCATACATGTGCCTAAACACACACACACACACACACACACACGAGCATGGTCACAAGCATGTGCACAAATACACACATGTATGTGTGTGCATATATGTACAGTACTAAAATATATGTTAAAACTGAGATTTTTTTTAAGTCTTTCATTTCACCAAGAAAATCAGATGAGAGAAAGTAAAGATCTTATTCCTAGTTGGAATTTATGGCAGATCCCTGCAAGAGCAGTATCCTCTTTCCAGACCCTAGGTAATGATTCTTAAAATGAAGCCCTTCTCTGTCACAGGGTTATTTGGCTTCACAGTACAACTTGCACCAACTACGTTAGCAGCAGTGAAATGTCTTGCTTTAAATTTTGTGGAGCAGTGAGATGTCTAGTTTCTTCACATTTTCATCTCTTTAAAAAAATAAAATGAAGAAACAAAGCACTAGAATGTAAAATAAATTTAAATAAATTATTGAAAAGAGAACAGTAAGTTAATTATATTTTCATGATTAGAGTGTATAATATACTATGCCACAGAGGAATATTTTAAGTTAAAAATTATTCATGTTAACATATAATTTAACAGGGTAATGAAGTTACTTTTCTGATAGTATTATATTAAAATAATTATGATAGGCATAAGTAACACATTTCTATTTTGAAGTGGTACGTGATAGATGGGTTAGTAATAAGCACTGTGGAAGGTCTTATCTTCAACCAATAGTAAGTCTGAAAACTGAGAATTACAACAAGAAACATATATATAGTTTTGTGTGTTAGATCAAATTTGTTTCAATATTTTAAGCAAAAGTTAAGGTTGACTTCTGTATTTTGGGGCATAAATTAAATTGAATTAAAGGGGACATGATGAGAGTTATTGATACTGTCTTTGATGTTGAGACTCAATGGAGTCATTCCTGAACTAGATTCCCACCCTTCCCTTGCTGCTATACTCAGAGAAAGGAGGGAACCAGCTGGAGTGAAGGCAGTGAAGTGCCAATACAGAGGCAGGTACTTTGTGTTCTTGAAGTTCTTGTCTGTAAATTTAACAGAGGCACAGGAAGCTTGGAGGAACACATCTACAAGAAGAATGAATGGAAAAAGCCATAAGCACATGCTGCCTGGTCAGGGAGTCTTCATGAAGTCACCCTGGGTCCAGTCAGGCTTGTGCAGCAGTTCCTATGGAGAAGGCTTGAAGGCCATAAAGAAGTCATGTTCTATGAATGTGTTTACAGCTGACAGAAGTTCTAAAAGTAACTTTGCAACGAGAGATTATCTCCTTTAAGAGTCATTCTGGGGCATGGGTTCCTTCCCGTCTGTGCCAGTGCCCTAAGCCCAATCCCCCAAAACCCGGAGGAGGCTGGACTCCCAGAAGCTCTAACATGCCCAGGATTATAGGTGTGGAGGCAGCAACACCCACACCAAACAAGGAGTAAGTAGGACCCACAGGGACCCAGAAACTCACTCCAGGCCAGTGGCACAGGTTCCTTCAGGCCTACTCCAGTACCCTGAGCAGACCTTGAGCATCAGCTCTGCAACCAATCCCAAGAAACACAGAAGAGGCTGGACTCTCAGGAGCTCTAACACAGCTAGGAACATTGGATCATAGGATCACAGAATCTCAGGAGACTGATTACACCAATATTTCAGGATCTGAGAGGCAGCCTCACTCAAAGGATCTCCTAGACCCAGGATCTCAGGACCATGGGATCACAAGATCACAGACAGCTGGATTCTGAGAAGTTCTAGTACAACCAACGATAACAGAATAGACAGGCTCCAGTCAGAGACAGTGATTGCAGGTGGCAGTAGAAATAGCCAGATGATGAGAGGCAAGCACAAGAACGTAAGCAACAGCAACCAAGGTTACTTGACATCATCAGAAACTAGTTCTCCCACCATAACAAGTCCTGAATAACCTGTAACACTGAAAAAGCAATATTAAGATTTAAAATCACTACTCATGATGATGACAGAGGGTGTCAAGAAGAACATAAACAACTCCCTCAAAGAAATAGAGGAGAACACAGGTAAACGGATAGAAGCTTTTAAAGAGGAAACACAAAAATCCCTTCAAGAATTATAAGAAAACACAACCAAACAGGTGAAGAAATTAAACAAAGCCATCCAGGACATAAAAATGGAAGTAGAAACAATAAATAAATCACAAAGGGAGACTACCCTGGAGTTAGAAAATCTAAGAAGAGATGAGGAGTCATAGATGCAAGCATCACCAACAGAATACAAGAGACAGAAGAGAGAATCTCAGGTGCAGAAGATATCATAGAAAATATTGACAAAACTGTCAAAGAAAATGCAAAATGCTTATAATCCAAAACATCTAGGAAATCCAGGACGCAATGAGAAGACCAAACCTAACCATAATACGTACAGAAGAGAGCAAAGATTCCCAGATTAAAGGGCCAGTAATATATTCAACAAAATTATGGAAGAAAATTTGCCTAACCTAAAGAAAGAGATGCCTATGAACATACAAGAAGCCAACAGAACTCCAAATAGACTAGACCAGAAAAGAAATTTCTCCTGTCACATAATAATCAAAGCACAAAATGCACAAACAGAGAAAGAATATTAAAATTGAATAACTTATAAAGGCAGACCTATCAGAATTACACCAGACTTCTCACCAGAGACTATATATGAAAGCCAGCCAATCCTGGACAGATGTCATATAGAAACTAAGAGAACACAAATGCTAGTCCAGGCTACTATACCCAGCAAAACTCTCAATTACCATAGATGGAAAAAAACAATATATTGCATGAAAAAAAACAATATCTTTCCACAAATCCAACCCTACAAAGGATAATAGAGGGGAAACTCCAACGCAAGGAGGATAATTATATCTTAGAAAAAGCAAGAAAGTAATCCTCTTCCAAGAAACCCAAAAGATAGCCACACAAACATAATTCTACCTCTAATAATAAAAGTAACAGGAAGCAACAATCACTTCTCTTTAATATTTCTTAACATCAATGGACTCAATTCCCCAATAAACAGACATAGAGTAACAGACTGGATACATCAGAGTAAAAGGCTGGAAAACATTTTTCCAAGCTAATGGTCCTAAGAAACAAGCTTGGAGAGCCATTGTAATATTGAATAAAATCAACTTTCAACCAAAAGTTATCAAAAAAGGTAATGCAGTTCACTTTATACTTGTCAAAGGAAAAATCAACCAAGATGAAATCTCATTTCTGAACATTTATGCTCCAAATGCAAGGGCATCCACATTCATAAAAAAAATCTTTACTGAAGCTCAAAGCACACATTGTACCTCACAAAATAATTGTGGGAGACTTCTACACCCCACTTTCAGCAATGGTAGATCATGGAAACAAAATAAATAAGGACACAGTGAAACTAAGAGAAGTTATGAACCAAGTTGATTTAACAGTTATCTACAGAACTTTTATCCTAAAACAAAAGAATATGTCTTGTAAGTACCTCATGGTATCTTCTCCAAAATTGAACATATAAGTGGTCACAAAACAGGCTTCAACAGATACAAGAAAATTGAAATATTCCCATTAATCTTGTCACATCACCATGGACTAAGACTGGTCTTCAATAATGACAAAAACAATGGAAAACCCACATACATGTGGAAACTGAACACATTTCTACTCAATGATAACTTGGTCAAGGGAGAAATAAAGAACAAAATTAAAAACTTTTTAGAATTTAATGAGAATGAAGACATATCCACATTATACCAAAACTTATGGGACACAATGAAATCAGTGCTATTTGGAAAACTCATAGTTCTAAGTGCCTACAAAAAGAAGCTGGAGAGAGCATACACTACTAGATTGACAACACACCTGAAAGCTCTAGAACAAAAAGGAGCAAACACACCTAGAGGAGTAGAAGAAAGCAAATAATCAAACTCAGGTCTGAAATCAACCAAGTAGAAACAAAAAGAACTATACAAAGTGTCAACAAAACCAGGAACTGTTTTTTTTTTTTTTAAGAAAATCAACAAGATAGATAAACCCTTAGCCAGACTAATCAGAGGGCAGAAGACAGTATCTAGATTAATAAAATCAGAACTGAAAAGGGATACATAACATCAGAAACTGAGGAAATACAAAAAAACATGAGATACTGCTACAAAAGCTTATACTCAATAAAACTGGAAAATCTGGATGAAATGGACAATTTTCTATACAGATGCCAGGTACCAAAGTTGAATCAGGAGCCATCTCCTGATCTTAGTTAAAACATCTAAACAGTCTCATAACCTCTAAAGAAATAGCAGCAGTCATTAAAAGGTCTACCTACAAATAAAAGCCCAGGAAATGATGGTTTTAGTGGAGAATTCTATTGGACACCCAAGAATACCTAATACCAATTCTCTATAAACTATTCCACAAAATAGAAACAAAGTAACACTACCCAAATCATTCTATGAAGCCATAATTATGCTCATACCTAAATCACACAGAGACCTAACAAAGAAAGACAACTTGAGATCAATCTCCCTTATGAATATTGATGCAAAAAATACTCAATAAAATTCTCAAAAACTGAATCCAAGGACACATCAAAACAATCATCCATCATGATAAGATAGGCTTTATACCAGGAATGCAGGGATGGTGCAATATTCAGAAATTCATCAATGAAATGATCATCTTACTAGATGCTGAGAAAGCATTTTACAAAATTCAATACCCCTTCATGGTAAACATTCTGGAAAGATCATGAAACCAAGGCCCATATCTAAACACAGTAAAAGGAATATACAGCAAACCAATAGCCAACATCAAACTAAATGGAGAGTAACTTGAAGCAATCCCACTAAGATCAGGGGCTAGACAAAGCTGCCCACTCTCACCCTACCTATTCAATATATTACTGGAAGTCCTAGCCAGAGCAATTAAGCAATAAAAGTAGGTCAAAGGGATACAAATTGGAAAGAAAGAAGTCAAAATTTCACTATTCACAGGTGATATGATGGTATACACTTCCACTAGAGAACTAAAAATCCTGATAAACAACTTCAGGAACGTGACTAGATATAAAATTAATTCAAACAAATCAGTAACCTTCCTCTACTCAAAAGATAAACAGGTTGAGAAAAAAAGGAAATGACACCCTCCACAATAGTCATAAATAATATAAAATATCATGATGTGAATCTAACCAAGCAAGTGAAAGATCTGTATGACAAGAACTTCAAATCCCTGAAAAAAGAAATTGAAAAAGATCTCAGAATATGGAAAGATCTTCCATGCTCATGGATTGACAGGATTAATATAGTAAAAATGGTCATCTTGCCAAAAGCAATCTACAGATTCAATGCAATCTTCAAAATCCAACTCAATTCTTCATAGAGATAGAAAGAGCAATTTGCAAATTCATTTAGAATAATAAAAAACCTAGGATAATGAGAACTATTCTTAACAATAAAAGGACTTCTGGGGGAATCACCATCCGTGACTTCAAACTGTACTATAGAGCAATGGTGATAGAAACTGCATGGTATTGGTACAGAGACAGGCAAGAAGATAAATGGAATACAATTGAAGACCCAGAAATAAACCCACACACCTATGGTTACTTGATCTTTAACAAAGGAGCCAAGACTATGCAGTAGAAAAAAGACAGCATTTTCAAAAAAATGGTGTTGGTTGGAGGTCAGCATGTAGAAGACTGCAAATTGATCCATTCTTATCTCCTTGTACAAAGTTCAAGTCCAAATGGGTCAAGGACCTCAACATAAATCCAGATACACTGAAACTAATAGAAGGAAATGTGAAGAACACATGGGCACAAGGGAAAATTTTCTGAACCACCAATGGCTTATGCTCTAAGATCAAGAATTGACAAGTAAAACATCAAAAAATTGTAAAGCTTCTATAAAGAAAAGGACACTGTCAGTAGGACAAAGCTGCAACCAACAGATTGGGAAAAGATCTTTACCAATCCGACATCTGATAGAGAGCTAATATCCAATGTATATAAAGAACTCAAGAAATTAGACTCCAGACAAATAACCCTATTAAAAAAAAACTGGGTACAGAGTTAAACAAAGAATTCTCAACTGAGGAAACTGGGATGGCTGAGAAGCACCTAAAGAAATGTTCAGCATCCATACTCATCAGAGAAATACAAATCAAAACAACCCTGAGATTTCACCTCACACCAGTCAGAATGGCTAAGATCAAAAGCTCAGGTGATAGCAGATACTGGCGTGTATGTGAAGAAAGAACACTCCTCCATTGTTGGTGAGATTGCAAGCTGGTACAACCACTCTTGAAATCAGTCTGGCATTTCCTCACAAAAGTTGGACATAGCATTACCTGAGGACCCATCTATACAACTCCTGGACATATATCCAGAAGATTCTCTAACATATAAAAAGGACACATGCCCCACTACATTCATAGAATTCTTATTTATAATAGCCAGAAGCTGGATAAAAACCAGATACCCTTCAACAGAGGGATGGATACAGAAAATGTGGTACATTTACACAATGGAGTACTACTCAGCTATTTAAAAAAATGAATCCATGACATTTGTAGGCAAATAGATGGAACCGGAAAATATCATCCTGTGTGAGGTAACCCAGTCACAAAAGAACACTCATGGTATGCGGTCACTTATAAATGAATATTAATACAGAAGCTCCCAGAATCTAAACTACCATCCTGGCAATACACATGGAGGGACCCATGTCTCTAGCTGTATTTGTAGAGGAGGATGGACTTGTCAGGCATCAGTGGAAGAGGAGGGCCTTGTTCCCAGGAAGGCTGGATGCCCCAGTGTGGGGGAATTCTAGGGCAGGTAGGCAGGAATGTGTGGATTGGTTGGGGACCACTGTCATAGAAGTAGGAGTAGGGGCAGTGGGATAAGGGATTTGGGTCAGGGAATGGGAAAATGGGATATCATCTGAAAGGTAAATAAATAAAATATCTTTAAAAAACAGATAATGGAACTGACTACTGCAGTAAAGAATTTGAGGAATTTTGTCAAAAATTTAGTATTACCCATATTACTGGGATTCCTTATAATCCTCAAGGACAAGGTATTGTGGAAGGGGCTCATGGAATTTTAAAACCATATCTTCATAAAATATACTGAGAGGTATATCCTGTACACCACAAATTTATTTAAATCACGTTCTTTTTATTTTGAATTTTTTAAAAATTTGGATGCCAAGGGACTTTCTGTTGAATATCTATAACATCCTACAACTAGGCCTACTTATGCCTAGGTGAAATGGAAGGATCCACTTACTGGCATATGGCATGATTCCGATCAGGTATCTAATATGGGGAAGGGAGAATTTTTTTCTGCATGATGCTGAAGGAGCATGGGGGCTGCCAGAGTGATTAGTGAGCACCAGTGCTGATGCTGGGACAAAGAATGATGCTGACCTGTGATCTTGCAGAATGCCCTGACAATGGTGACTGAGAGCTGTATTGTATATATGTTCCTGACTGACCTTTGCTTTCCTATACCCCAGATGGTACAAGCTTCCTTGCCACAATTTTTTAGACATTGTGGGACAGAAATCAAAAGGATTATAATGACTCTTGTATTTTTCTTTAATGTGACCAGTTATTTGGCCTCAGTCATGGACTGGTCTAGAAATCAATCCAATATTGGAAATAACAATCTTCATTTGGAAGGTGGGATCTAGACATTTTCAGAAACATATTTGATTAGGAAGTTAGCTGCATTTCTCTATGATGTTATGTTAGCAAGAGATAAAGTTGGGACAGGACCTGGCTTTCAAACAAGTGTTTCTACATGTGTTAGGGCTCTTTTAATTGTCATGTCACAATCAACTTTGTTTCTTCTACAGTTTTTAATGTAGGCTATATTGATTGTACACTTTGTAATTGTGATAGTGAGGAAACCTGGCATGTCTGTTATGGGGGTCTATCAACCAGCTTTTGTTTTATTGCCCTGATTTTTACAGGATCTTGGTATTCTAAAAAAAAGCTTGCAAGTACTGTAAGAAGTGAGTCAGGCTTCAAGCAGAAGCAAGAGGTTAGTAGGCTTGATTATTGCTGTTATAACAGCTTTAATTACATTAATTGCTAGCACCACTGTTTCTGCAATTTGCTGTGACACAAGAAATTAAGACAGCTACTTTTGTTAATCATTTAGCAAAAAATGTTACTAATGTATTGAATATATAAAAGTATTTAGATAGGCATTTGGATCAATGGATTGATGCTGTTTATCCTGTTCAAATTATTGAAATGAGGTTCAGAGTTTAAGAGTAAGAAGCCATCTCGAGTGTCATGCCAAATAACATTGGATTCGTGTTACTTTTAAATTTTACAATGATAGTCATTATAACTAGGAAAAAGCTTAAAGACACAGGGTATATGGCATAATTCTAACAACTCTCTGGATGTTTTAACTTTGCATAGTGAAATTATGAACTTAAAAATTTCTGTTTGCTGAGCTTTGATGCTGCATATACTCCTGGTAAAATTATCCATGGCCAGCATTCAGTATTTTGATTTTGGTCAAGCTTTAAGAATGGCATATAAAGCCGGGCAGTGCTGGCACATGCCTTTAATCCCAGCACTTGGGAGGCAGAGGCAGGCGGATTTCTGAGTTTAAGCCAGCCTGGTCTACAGAGTGAGTTCCAGGACAGCCAGGACTACACAGAGAAACCCTGTCTCAACACCCCCCCCCAAAAAAAAAGAATGGCACATAAATCTTGATCATGCCTGGGAATTCTTTTATTTCTGCCCATCATGTGGAAGCTTGATGCCAAGATCAACATGTTGGCAGCCAAAGTACATGACTTGAAACTGAAAATGGACCCCTAGACAGAGTTATTAATTTAACAGGCTGGCAAGCCAAGGCTAGGTAAGATTCTGGACAGAGCCTTACTGCCTATGGCAGAAGTGCATTGCTTTTGAGAATGCATATTCCATGACAGGTTAGGAAGGCATTCTTGGCAGAATAACCTAAGAAAGGCTCAGTCTTGTTTATGAAATAAAAAAAGGAGGATATGTGGAGAGCTTTTGGGGCTGTTGGCAGTAATCTGACATTGGCCAAAGAAAGAAAATAAACTTCAGGCAAAAAATCTGACTGGAACAAAGAAATAATTTTAAGCAGGAATCTATATCTTAGGCTAGAACAAAGAAGTAATTTCAGGCAAGATTATAAATCTTAGGCTAGAACAAAGAAGTAGGCTTCGGCATGAAAATGACTTTTGGATAGAACAGGGAAGTAGGCACAATTATTTTGGTCATCTTGATAAGCCCTTAGAAATAGTAATCATGGGAATGATAACAATAACTAATAACTAATTGTGTTTATTATCTTTCTGGTTCCTTAATGATTTGCATCTATTGTATTGCTAGAACTGACTTTAATATGTGCATGTAATTAAAATAGTACAAAAGCAAAAGGAAGATGGAGGAATGGGATAGGGTGTTTATTGGGGGGGGCAAGGGGGAAAGGGGATCATCTGAAATGTAAATAAATAAAATATCCAGTAAAAAGAGAGAAAGAGAGAGGGGGTTAAGGAAAGAAAGAAAGAAAGAAAGAAAGAAAGAAAGAAAGAGAAAAGAAAAGAAAAGAAAAGAAAAGAAAAGAAAAGAAAAAGAGAAAGAGTCATTCTAAAAGGAACCTTAGGCATGAATTTAACATAGGCCTGACACAAAGAAACATAATGGGAATAAATAGTGTCCAGACACAGGCTCTTCTCTGAACACTTAAAAGATGTTTTGGCTATAATACAAATCAAGTTTAAAAACAGAAGTAAACTCTGGGAAGATGTAATTTCAATTAATTATTTTTGTGACACTAAGAGCTTGCCACATATCTGCCAATCTGTATATCTTTCCATCTATTCTTTCCACTATGATATTTTCTGTTCTGCTTTCAGCTTTATCACCTCAAGAGTTCCCTGCTGCTGGGACAGGTTTGTTCTACTCTGTGGATACACTGTGTTTCCTGTGTCCACCCCTATAGTTTACTTTTGTTACTATTATTGATTGGATATGAAGTAACACCTCCCACTCCAATATTTTCAGCTTCAAAGGATCCCAGATAATGTGTCCCCAGAGATAACAGGGTGAGAGGACAATAACTTGACCAATGGATCAGTCCCTTGAGGACTTCATTGTTGAGAACCACACTAGCCCACGTTTGGGGGGCAAAATGTTTCGGACTGCTCTGTCAGTGTTGGAACCCGCACTGCCAAAAGCCTTGGGGGCTAAGTTGTTAGAGTCCGCACTGCCCCAAGCTGCTCCTGTCTGTGGATCAGGGTTCAGCAAGAGAGAGAGAGTGAGGATGCACATGAAGAATGGAGATGAGACAGAGTGTGATTCAGTCCAGTTTATTCTTCAATCTCTCTTCCTAGTCCAAGTCCCAAGTCTTGAATTCCTAGTCCCTAGTTCCTAGTTCCTAGTCCCTAGTGCCTCCATGTTCCAAGTTCTTTCTCCAAGTGCTAAGTGCCTACTACCTAATAATAATTCTTCTTCCGAGTTCTCTAGTCTAAGTGTCTTCTACCTCAATGCCTAATTCCTACTGATTTCTTCTGTCTGCTTCTCACCTTTTATATGTCTCACTTCTAAGCCACGCCTTTAAGTCACACCTTTAAGTCATGCCCTTAGGTCTTGTCTCTAAATCTGATCTCTAAGTCACACCCTTAAGTCACACACCTTTAAGTCTCACACACCCAAGGGAAAATCCTGGGTATCTAAAACAAGATATCAGAGTATGCTCAGCTGTTGTAGGCTGTTGTAATGGAATCTGTTGTCAGGGTATGTGGGGCAGAAATCTCGCGGGCAGGGGGAGGGAGTCCAGCGACAGAGTCTCAGGGCGGTCCGGCACCAGGGCTTCCCGTGCCGCCAGCGGAGGATCCCACATTCACGTAGCTGTTGGTGGGCGGGCCGGGCCGGCGGCTGCATCGGCAAGGTTCCAGGGTTCCATAAGCTGGGAATCAGGCGGAGAGACCATGGACACGTGGAGTCCGGTTTTCCAAAGCTTTTATTGTTCATGGCATGGTGAATGGGCGCAACTGGTACGCATCCCCCGCCAAAAGTCAGGGGAGACCAGTCTTATAGGGAAGGGAGAAAGGGGAGGGAACAACTTAATTAGCTACGCCCCTGGCCTTTTGATAATTCACTAATATTTAAATCTCTGGAGGTGGAGACTTCTTAGTCACACACTCTACCTGTCCTACGTGACTGAAGGTAACAGGTTAAATGGAGTTACCTCGTCCAAGGCCCAACAAGGGTATACAGCTCAAGATGGCTGCAAGGATGATAGCCGCCTTCTGTCGGCACCCCACACTTCATAGCAGAATGGAACATTAGAAGTTGAGGCAGTTTGGCAGAGTAGTTGAAAGGGATGTGGCTATATATGGTATCTTTGGTACAAAACCTTCATCTTACTCTCTGGCTCCTGCCTGCACCTAGGCAGTATTTGAAAGGATTTGAACATGTAGGTTTGGTGGGGAATATATGGCACTGTTGGTGGACTTTGGCATTTTAATAATACCCTTCAAAGGCTACAGTCTTTCTCTATATACAGCCTATAGATATAGATGTAGAACTCTTAGGTACATTCCTAATATCATCTCTGCCTACATGTTGCTATGTTCTGCACCATGAATATAGTAGACTAAATCTCTGAAACAGTAAGCAAGTACAAATGAAATGCTTTCTTTTATAGGAGTTGTAGATGTCATCATGTCTCTTCACAATAATGGAACACTGATTAAGACATATTTCAAATTTTTAGTAGTATAGGTTATCCAGAGTCTACTTCTCTTTATATTTTTATAAAACAATTTATCTGCTTGGTTAAAGGGTACACCGATTTTGTGTAAATCATTTCAACAACCTCCTTATGTCTGTGGATATAGACAGTGTTTTAGTACTTCCTTTGACATCAAATGCAATACAGAATGAATAACAACACGATCAACATTTAAGACTATCTTCCCTTCTACTATCATAACTGTACATCTGTAGAACACGTCCTTCATGGTTTAGTGCTATTTCAGGCTGGTCTTGGTAGGCTTTTTTTCTCAGTGTTATTTTCGGTAAAATTCAATTGTAATTTTTTGAGGCATCAAATCATTAGCTCAGAAATCTAAAGCAGAATATTTTCATGAAAAAATAATAGGTGTATATTTATCTGCACATATCTTGCCTTTATTGATGAAGTGTGAAACCTGGGCAGCTAAGAGTTATGATTTTCCTCTCTTCTCCTTTGCTTTAACATCTCACTTCTTCATTTGTAGTATAGTGACAACCAAGGTCTTAAAGACATGATTCCGTGTTCTGAATTAGATCTAACCTCAAATCATTGAAAAAGGTTTTCTGCTACTTGGTTCATGTAATTTCCACCTTGTCATTTATAGATTTCTCTTGTCCAAAACCATTGAATCTATTTATGTAATTAATCTCATTACTCTTTTTCCTCTCAAACCCCTTAACTTTGAGATTAGCTCTTTAATTCAGTATTATTTAGATAAAAGCCTTTAAGAATTTTAATGACTATCGTGAGGAACTAAAGACTTGGTAGATAAAGATTTGGCTACTCAAGACAAAAGTGTTATCAGTATTAGAGATTATCAGGGAATTCTGCCCCATAAGCCCCAGAATCTCTCCTTAAATGGAATAAAAAAAAGTCTAGTTGCTTTAATTATGAAAGTAAATATAGAATGCATAACATTTACAGTGCTATAATGAGTAATTTAAAAAGCAACATAATAAAGCACAGACCATAAATAAATGATGTATAAGTATTTATGAGTTTTTTGAGATAAAATAATGTGTTAGGGAGATTGCCTTCCTCAATAAAAGCAAAAATAATGGGATATTGAAAAAATACTCAATTTTTCTTTGGGAATTTGCTTTTTAATTTTTTCTGAGTGATGTGAATGATTTGGTGATCTCTGATTTGCTGCTTTGGATTTTGTTCTACATAAAGGGAAATATTATTTAACATCAAGTTACTGTGAAATAGATTGTAGTTTTCACCATAGTAATAGGTCCTGCAGAGAAATTATGTGAAAACAGATGAAAACATATCTGAATGAAACTACCTTAGAAGCCTGATTAAGTGATAATGGCTACTTGGTATTTTTTTAGCTTTTTGTCATAGAAAAACTATATAAAATATTATTATGCCTAAATAATAACTTTGAATAAAAGAACACAATATGTGAATTGTGTTTATTGAAATCCACAATGAGTGCAGTGTATATAGAAGAGGAGTCAGTGGGACAAGAAGAGAAGTGAGCAGTCAAGACTGTTTGCTGCTCTTAGAGAGGACAGTTTCTTTGAATCTATACCTGTTTAGTGACCATGGACATCTACAGACACACACACACTCACACCCCTCATGCACACACATACAAACAAATTGAAAACATAGATCATGCAGCATAGGTGAAACCACACATTAAAATAATAAAATAAATGTGCACACAGGAAGAAATGGACCTTGGGGCATCAGGAATCCACCCGACACCTGATGCTGAGCAAGGCTGATGGACAAGTGTTGCTGGATATTTAATCACACTGTGAAACATGAGATTTTGTTACTGACAGAAAAAAAAAAAAAAAAAAACCAACCTTTTTCTAGTTGTGCTGTAGCTCAACATTAAAACAACTTTTAGTACACACTTTTAATCCCAAACAAGGAAGGTAAAGTTTGTAAAAAAAAAAAAAAAAAAAAATACCCATATATGAAAGTGATATGTAATTGAGTGGCACACAAAGTAACAAATCAGAGAAAGATTTGACAGAAGAGAATATGTCCAACTCCCATAAGAAGAAAGAAGAAAGGGACTCTACCTAGGAGAGCTGGACAGTCAAACAGTTGGGGAGACTGTTTAATGGGAGACACGGGAGATGTAGAGACACAGATTACTGAGAGAAAACAAGCTAGACAAGGGTAAGACAGAACAAACAAGAGAATGAGAAGGATCCAGAAGTTTAGAACAGATTACCAGAATTATTTTGAGACCAAGCAGATGGAAAAGTCGGAGGCCGAGAGAGAGGCCAAACTGAATCAATCAGCTTGAAGATAAATTTTGGCCAGACAGCTGAGTTGAATCAGCCTGCCAGAGATCAGAAAGAATTAGAAGGGGATGGATTTATTCAGCAGTAAGACTCCAAAGCTGAAAACATTCTAGGCCTAGATAAGATTAAACATAGGCTAGAAGCTTCCAGGAATACATTAGCAGAGGAAATTCTCAGAAGAAATTGTCACCTCTCAGATGACAATTGCATTGGGTGAATAAAAGATACGTGTAAAGCCAAGATTGGTACTGCTGGGTTTGTTCAGTATTTCTATCTACTGGATGGAATTTAATATGTGTCTTAAAAGACTAAATCCACAAACATAAGAAGACTGACTCTCTGGTGCCCAAGAAAACATTAGCCATTGATGCCATATGGACATTGTATTCCAGGGTTAAATCATCTTCTAAAAATTAGAATGTTATCACTTTAGCTTTCTGGCCTGTGATCATTGCTAAGAACCCTGTTAATCAGACTGTCTTTATTTTCTATGCATTATTTTCTTCATTGTCTTAGTTTGAGTATGTATGGGGGAGGCAGTTGCCCTCATATTTTAAGTCATCCATCCTATGAGTTTGGGTGCTAAGGTATTAGACATCTTGCTTAGACTTAATAGTACAACTTGTGTCTTATTTTTATTACCCTCTATGACTCTTGACTATCAGTGTTAAATATGTCTCTATCATCTATGTTTCTGGGGATTTGATCAAATATTAAGGTAATAAATTGATACACTCATAAACTTATATACTCATGAATTAAAAAAAACCATATATTCCCCACAAATATTTGCTAAACACTCATTTTTTTGTTTCCAGTCAAATGATATGCATTCCAAGCATATACATTGATTAAAATTATACAGAGATTTATAGATTTGTTTGTCAATGTTTATTATTGCATTATATCTACCATCCACAATCTTCTGGAAAAAAGACAATGTATCAACTCTCAAATTGTTTTGAAAAGAGTGGAGGTAACATACATTTTATTCCCAAGTAAATGCCTGAGTTATATAAAAGGGTGGTTGAAGAAGAATGGCTTCCCTAGAAAGACTGGACAGTAATGAGTTTCCTATGAGGAATCCACACTGAAACACTTCAGTAGTATAACAGTTGAATTATCATGCAGGAGTTTTGTGGGGTGTTTTGTTTTGTTTTGCTTCTTACTGCTTTGATAACAGCACACTTATTCAGATACACAAACCTGCAATTCTGAAGATGAGCACACCCTACAGTGCTCCTTATGCTTACATGATTGTACATCTAATGAGGACATCCTGTACATGTAAATTAAGTTCTTCAAACTACAGAAAATAAAATCTTTCAAGCATAAGTAGTATAACAGGTTGGTTAATTTATTATGTATCAATAATATGTGCAATTTTACAGAGGCAGAAACTAGGACTGGGTTGATTAGAGATCCTTATAATGCAATTTTTTTACTTGTTTAGAAAGTTTTCATGAAAAAACTAAAACAAGCTGGGCAGTGGTGACATATTTCTTTAATCCCAACACTTGGGAGGCAGAAGCAATCAGATCTCCGTGTTTGCGGCTAGCCAGGTTGACACAGCAGATTTCAAGGACAGCCAAGTTTACACAGAGAAACTCTGTCTTGAAAACTCACAAGAAAAATTAAAACCACCTCATCTTTTCTTTTTTGTTATGGAGAGCAAAGCAGAGTCAGGCATACCACAGATGATCCTTTCTGAAGAACATACTGCACTGAGGTGCCTATTCAAGTAGCTTAATGACCAGATCATATTGATTTCCTCTGTAAATTAAAGTGTTTGGTATAAGGATGGATCAATTTCATAACTCTTTCAGCTGCCTGGCTTTGTGTTGCTTAAAAATGCATGAAATTGCTTAGTGAGAATTGATCTCTTTCCACTCTGTATTATTAGTATATTTGTGTGTTAGTGTTAGGTAAAAGGGAAATTTTCAAGAGTGTGAGTGAAAGAATAAAGGAGTTTTGTCTTAGCTATTTAAAACACCTCAAAGAATTATACTATTCTTTTTTAGTGGGGTCATAGTGGGAATACCCAAGGAGTGAATTTAGGGATGTATCTGTGTGTATGTGTAGATGTGTGTTAATACATGTATGTGTGTGTGTGTGTGTGTGTGTGTGTATGTGTGTGTGTGTGATTGTAAAGCACGTGTGTGGTCAAGTATATGTGTGTGAATATGTGACCATGTAGGTATATATGTGTGTGCATGTGTATGAGTTAATTTTTTTAATGTTCAGTAGAAAAGTTACTTGCAATAAACCTTTCTCAAAATCACTTTGTCTTATTTGTGACTATGTTGCAAAAATCTTTTCTACAGTGCATATTGACTTTAAAGAGAAATTATCATGTTTCTGAGCCTCTCTGATGTTCTCAGGCCTAAGCTGAGAAGCTGATGACATTCATGTGACTTCTTCCTTACCCAGTCATTCCAGACACCACTTTATCCTCAGTGTGAACTGAGTGCCATAACTCGGGCACATCATATGTACAACTATCAAAAGCTGATGTTGGTATTTAACTAATCATCTCTGATTCAGAAGTATAACTACACATAAGAACAGGTCATGGAAAAAGGTCACAGAATTTACTTTTGTCATAAAAAACATTTTATTTAACTGTTAGCTTCCAGACTTCTACAACACTATAAACTTTTCATCTAGCCATGGGAAATACATAATGAATTATTATTATCTAACATTTGAAAGCATATTTTCTGGCAATATGCAGAGCCTGTACTTAGTTATTCAATATTTTAGACAACAGGCAAAATCCTGACTGGATAAATACGCACTAACCTAATGAAGACCCTGGCCAAGGTCATATACACATATAAGCCTCTCTTCAGCTGTTGACTTTAAAAAAAAAAAAATGTATGAAAGGAACATTATCTTCAAATCACTAGCTTCAGAGCAAATAATTCTGGAATCCTTGATAAACGTCACCAGTGATCCCATAATTCTCACTGTCATTCTATCCTGGCATTGTAATCCAGTTGTTTAATTAATAAAATGAACTCAAAAGAAAGGGATCTCACTAGACAAGTGGAATATGGGGAAGCTGCATGAAGAAACCTGAGACAAAGTGACACTCTCCAGGGGAGACTGAGGAAGAGGGAATGGGACAAATTCTTTCTTAATGCTATTTGACTAAGAATTTTTAATGTCTAATTTGGTATCTTCCTCATGGAAAGCTGCCTCCTGGATCATGGATTTAGATATTACACTCAGAGAGAATTAGCATTGTATAGACAGCATTGTGAAGTTCAGGTTGATTTGTGTTGCATATCATTGCAAAGGTTGAAGCCAGGAAATAGAGAATTCCAGAGGAATAAAAGACCCCTGTCTGAATAGCCAAAGTTGACTTTGTACCTGTGGCCATTCTTCTTCTGCTTCTCATGTGGTGGGATTATAGATCTGTGTCCCCATGCAGGTTGCTATTCATTCACAGCTGAGGGAACCGACAGTTAAGTTTCAACGTCACTATGCTGACAAGAGTTATGATGCAACTTTACTGGTGTTTCTCAAAAAACAAGATGCTGAGACTTGGAAAAACTGCTTTGATTTAAACATGTATATCATTTAAAAGCCTCATAACAGTGAGTGAACCACACAACAGTAGCAACTCATTTTAGAGACATAGGGTATCTAGCTGCACCTGCTAGGCTGGAAAAAAAATCGACTAATCCTGACAGATGCTCCCTAATCAATAAAGTACAGACAGTGCTCAAAAACAGAGCCTCGGGTTATTCCAAAAGTTCACAAGCAGACACACAAAACACACACACACACACACACACACACGCACACGCACACACACACACACACAGGAGAACGTAGAATCATAGGCCTAAAATTTCCTATGATTTCAATATTATTATTTGAGTTTATCCACAATTGAGTAAAAACTAAATTATAGTCACAAAGTTAATGGTTATTTTAATTCACTTATTTGTTTTCCTCTAATACCCTGAGTAGCCAACTAAAGGCAATAGGTCTGAAAATTGAAGCTGCTTTTAGCTATCAAAATTACTTCATATTATTACAAACAGCTTTCTAGCAGTGGGAAAACGCAGGGTGTAGTGACAATTTGAGAATTTTACCTTCTTTAAAAAAACAGAAATATTATAAGTATATGTTTTTATAAAACGGCAGGTGTAGGATATATAACTTCCCACAGCAGCTGACTATGATTTGCTTCTTTTTTGCTGCACAAAATAACACTGAAAGTGGTGTGAAGGAATCCAGTGGTTCCTGAAGGAGGTAGAAAACTCAGAGAGAAGCTGCTAGAACAGTGGCTTCCCATAGTTCTTTCCACTGCAGAGTGAATCACCTGGAAGGTCAGAAGAGAAAACACAACACTTCACGCCTGGGCTTTCTCATCTCTTGCCACTTGTTCTATAACTTCTGAACAGCACAAGCATGATAATTACTTCTTCATTCTAGCTGTTTTGAACTTAGAATTGGGCAGCCTTAAAAAAAATACACCTCTTATAAGACAAATTTTGATATTTTTGTAACTCCTGCTTATTCTCATAGTTCAGATAAGGGTTAACTCCTTTTAAAGAAAGTCAGAAGTTCTAATGCAAAGTAACCAGGCAAGAATATCGAAAAGAATAGCAGTTTTGAAGTAATTTCACTAGGTAGTATTGGAGTTGTCAATGAACATTCCTACTTTCTTTCTGGTTTCCCGAATAGACAATCCCCATTCACGTTATCTAGACAGGTGTCTAGCACATGAATGAAGGAAATGAAACGTATGTTCAGAAGTTAAATATGTGAGATACTCAGTCACAAACTTCCAGAAAACTTCAGGATATGAATGCAAACACATACTGGTTTTCTTTCATTGTGTAACTGACCAAAGACTATATTTCACACTGTTATGTTTGAACCACAGAAGTAGTTACAGTGTGAAACTTTTCACATTTTTGTTCATAATTGCTAATGAGGTATCAGGGAGAAGCCACAGTCTTGGATGTGTCCAGTAGAAACCAAAATGAATTTTCACAAATACTTCAGAAAACCCGAGGCCTTAGTTAGTAATCTTCTTATTCTGGTCATACAATTCTATGTGCAGTAAGACAGCTATATGTACACATCTACCACAGTATTAGGTATGTATCTGTCATAGTTTGAATAAAAATGGAGCTCATACACCCATAGGTGGGTGGCACTTTTAGGAAGTGCTTGTTGAGGTAGGTATGGCTTTTTGGAAGAGGTGCACCACTAGAGTAGAGGGTGGGCTTTGAAATCTCAGAACCTCAAGTCAGTTAACTTCCTGCTATCTGCTGATCTGGATGTAGAACTCTCAGCTTCTTCTCAAACATCATGTCTGTCATCATGCCTTCATGCTTCCTGCCATGAGAAGAAGAGACTATACCTCTGAAACTGTAATTCATCCCCAAATAAATGTCTTCCTTCCTTAGGGTTATCATGGACATGGTGTCTCTTCATGACAATAGAAACCATAACTAAAATAGTATCTATCATCTATCTATCTATCTATCTATCTATCCATCCATCCATCCATCTATCTATCTATTTATCTATCTAGTAATTTTTCAATTACCTATTTATCTATAATCAATCTAGCATCTACATGTCTGTCATATTTCTCTTTCTATCATCATCATTACTATCTGTTTGCCTGACTCTATGCCTCTTTGTCTTTTTATCTATCTAACCTGTCACCTACCTGTCTGAATTTATTTATATATACCTATCATATATCTATCACCTATCTGACATCTATGTCTATCATCTATCTATCTATTTTAATGAATAATATATTACTATCATTTTTCAGTCTTAAAGTGAATTTAGCAGATTCAGTAACTGAGTTGATTTTTTTTTTTTTTTTTTTTTTTTTTTTGGCTTGTAAAATGAAAGGAGAAAGTAAAGGATCAGAGCTCCCAGCAATAATTAATGACTATTTTCACTGTCTATTTTAGGATTAGGTCATGACTCTAGGAGTGGAAAATCAGAAAATAGAAGGCATCTTCCTCTATCTTTATCATTTTACTGGGAATAGTGACCCCATTGACTAAAGTCTGAGATACACCACGACTTGCTAATGCTGTGCGTAGTCATTCCCACAATCCCACATCTCGGGCTTTGCATGGCTGGTAACTTTAAGTAGCATAATGCTAAAGTCACAGGAGCCAGAGAGGGCATTTTATTGTCACCTGCTGCAGTGACTGGCAAGGAGAAGAATATACCAGCTGAGCTGGCTTACCTGTGGTATTTACACTTCCCAGATGTTCCTTGTCAAGCTGTACAGATATTTAATGGCCTTTCAACCTTCTGTATTTTTATGCTTTGTTTTTCAGAAAGCTCAAGTGAATGTCGAATATTATATTTCACTTTGCCTACAAAAAGTATCCCCAAAAGTTTTAGCAAGCACAAATTTTCTGTATCTCTTGGTTTTTAAAATTCTAAAGTTTAGAGTAATTAGCTAACATAACTTTTCTAATATTCAGACAAATTATCATAGGGGCATTTTTCAACTTTTTTGGGTAAGATTGTTTATGTGATTAATTCTTTATAGATGTTCTTTGTCTTCATTCTTAAGCTAATATGATATTGATTTTTCTAGTCATATTTTCCTTGATATATATATGCACCTTTCAATCCAAATTATATATACATTTTTAGTAATAAGTGATTGAATAATGTGGACTATCAACATGAAACATATAGATAAACATAGAATACATTATTGTTTTAAAGAAAATATGTCTAATGCTGGGCTGTGGTGGTGCATGCCTTTAATCCCAGCACTTGGGAGGCAGAGGCAGGCGGATTTCTGAGTTTGAGGCCAGCCTGGTCTACAGAGTGAGTTCCAGGACAGCCAGAGCTATACAGAGAAACCCTGTCTCAAAAAACAAAAACAAACAAACAAACAAAAAACAACAATAAAAGAAAATACCTCTAAAGGGTAACATGGCTATCAAACTTTCCCAATCTAAAACTTGTAATTTAAAATACAATTAATAAATAATAAAAAAGCTTATTAGGACTTTAGAAGTTCCTTCATTGCTATGATGCATTTTATGTTGACCCTCGGTTCTTATCAAGTACCAGATATTGTTCTCTGTAACAGATAAAATAAAGCAGTAGAAAACAAAAATCAGAGATTTTAACCTGATTTATATACTTTAACCTAATTGATTTTAACCTTATTCATATATTTTGATGTTATCCCACATAGGAAAGGAAACACATGTCAATCAGCAGCCACAGCATGTGCAGGTAAAGATGTAGTCACAACTCTTGAGCTAATGATGCTGTAGGGAATCATAGGCCCCCCAGAACCCTCACATCTCCAAGGTGAATCAATTGCTCCTGTATCACCTGCTACCACAACTGCATTTGTGCATTACTTCATTGGACTGCCACAGTCTTCCTTTAGCCAGAGTCATCATCCTTTAATATGTTTACAACATCTCCCCCATTATTCCTAGGAAGTACATGCTGTGTCAGTAAATGGCCTGAAGCTGGAGGCTTCCCAGACTCAATATTCTGTCCCTACCCCCTTGACTGACATCTTCAGAATCAATTCCAGTCTTACTATGTTCTTTCTATTCAGACTAGAACCATCTCCAAGAGTATCATAGATTCTTAAAGTTCAGTAGCTATAGTAACTTCTCTTCCTGTTGGGCTTCATATTTTCCTAGATATACAGACCCTTTGACTTGGTTTTATGTCTAGAGGTATGTGTGCAGCATATGGGTTGTGAATTCACATAGTCATAGGGTGGGGAAGTAGTTTGCTAAGAGTAGAGTCTTCTGTAAGAGCAGAAAAAATGGAATTTGAATACTACTTCCATAGAAATGTTTCTTCACTAGAGTTTTTCAGTAGTGCTTTCTTTGATATTTTGATATGAAAATTAGGGAACATTATTTTGATATTAATTTCTATGTACCACATAACATTAATTTTCAGCCTTCAAGATGTGTTCATTAGGATAATTTATATGTTCATGATTTGCCATTTGAAAATGAGGCAAGTGAGGAGTGAATTAATATTATTGCTGACAGAAAAATGAACTGTATAGTAACATTTCAAAGATAATTTGAAATTATTTTAGCAACTAATAATCACTACTGTGAATAAGTTAAAATACATCTCGAGATGTGAATTTTCTTTAAAACTTTAATGTGTGAGAGAACATAAACTCTTGCCCTTTCTCAGTTTATATCTGCTTTTGTAAGCTAAGCCTTCACTTTTCAAGCACCAAGTAAGAGGGAAAATAAAATATGCACAGGAAAAACAGAACAATACAAAGGAATGCATTATAGCTGTAGATTATTTTACAGAATTTTATTTGTTCTTTAAATAGTTTTGAATTTGTAGCATATGCTTTAATACTTGTAATTCAGACTAACTAGTGAAATAATTTCACACTGTGACTGATATGCATAATTCATTGATGATTCTGAACAAGGAGTTTAGAAATGGTTGAGAAGCCACTGACCTCCTTCACAGCTCACTTTTATGAAGTGACCAGTGAGCCTGCAAAGCCTAATGGCCTGGAAGCAGAAAGAATGCCGAATGGATCTTTAGAAATTGCTTCTAGCTGATGAAATAATAGTCAATGTTTTCAGAGCTAGTGACCTTCTGAAGTAAAGTGGACCAGATATTCCACAACCACCACTAAGAACAAAAGATGCAAAAGCTGAGTAACTCAATCCCATTTCCAGGTGTCAGAAAAGTACAACAGGTGGTACCTTGTCAGAAAAACAGCCATGATATTTTGAATAATAATCTTTTCATTCTTTTTAATTTGCTAAAAAGCATATGTTCACATGCCAATTATATAACTGTCATCTCAGTAGAAAACCATTAAAAACTATGTATTCCTCTTGCAGCTTCTGCACCTTTCATGTGTACTTCTATTTGTTGGTTTTGAAATTACATATATATTTTGTATACATAACATATAAAATATGTACTATATATGTACATAATGCACATTGTGTACATATATGAAAATAATGTACTATATATGTACATAATATACATAACTACATATATACATAATATATATACATATATACATATGCATATATATGTGTGTGTCTGTGTGTACTTTAGTACATATGACCTTTGAATATTAAAAGAGAGTACATATTTCCTGGAGCTAGAGTTGTAGGCATGTGTGAGTGTTGGAAAATGAGTTTGTGTTCTTTGTAAGAGTAGAAGTTCTCAAAAGTACTGAGGCCTCCTTAGCCCTTTAGTTCAGACCTGTGTGTTGGGTTACCACCCTTTGAGTCAGTCTCCCTTACCTTTCACAATACCTTGTTCACTATCCCTTCTCCTGTGAGGGCTTTGCCATCCTAAACCCAAGTTCTTCTTTGTTCCTGGCTTCCAGGTAATTCCAATTAAACACAGCATTCTAAGGCCTCAATGCTGTAACCCACATATGAGTGAGAAAAATTTTTTGCCAGATTTTGGTTACCTCACATGGTATAATGTTTGTTAGTTCTAGTCATTTACCTTTGAACTTTCTTATTTCATTTTTTTTTCTTTCCAGCTGAATAAAATTCTATGGTATCACATTTTTATTATCCATCTTCTGTTGATGGCCATCTTAGCTGTTCCCTTGCCCTAGCCATTGTGAATAGAGCAGATATGATCACGAATAAGCATGGGTTTCTATGGTTGGAAACAGATTCCTTGGGTATATCCAGGAAGGCAGGGTCCTATGCTAGGGAGATCTATGTCTAGTTTTCTGTGTAACTACTATTCTGACTTCAACCAGCTGTACCAATGTTTTCTCCCACCACGTGTGTATGATAATCTCCACTCCACACATTTTAAACATACCAGTTGTACAAGGGTGAATTTATCATGCAAATATGAATTTCTTATAAACTTAGAAGCAGAATAAAGAGAAATTAAAGTTAATATTCAAAAATGGCAAAGCAGGATTTGAATTTAAACAGTTGGGGCCATCCATTGTGTGCATCGACCAGCAACTCCAGGAGAGTGGTCTATGAGCAAATCTTACACAGCGCATTTCTGGAGTGTCTGATGTGTTACTCATAATCTTGCCCTCTGACAGCTCACTGTAAACAAGAAAATTTGGCATTTAACACGAAAAAAATAGTAAAAATAAAAGGTTGTCTCTACAACAAAGGGTTGTTTCTTTGCAAACGGTAAATAAAGCATGTCATAGATTTTTTATTGTCATAGTCATGCTGCTTTTTCACATCAAAGCACACTCAAATAATAGCTATAGGATAGTCATAACATTCGTTTGAGAGAGAAAATGTGCTTTCTGAGAGTTGCAGAGACAGAAACAAGCAGTGCGTGATAAATGAGTTGATAAGGTATGAAGTCATAATGGCTCCCACTGTGTACACACCAAGTAAGACAGCACCGACATTCATGAGTTAGACACTGCCAGAGTGACAGATGCAAAGGCACTCCCCTTAGTGTTGGAAACTTGACCACCACTTTAATGAGGAAGACAGGTCTAGCAGGTAGAAAACAGTGACTTCTTACTTAATCTCAAAAGTGCTGCCAGGGCCTGCATCCAAGCAGCATCTGTGGGCAATTTCCCCCTACTAAGGCAGAATTCTCAAATGACATTGAGATCAAGAGTGGTTTCGCTGTGCGCCAACTCATATTTCACAAATTAAAATATGAGAAATCACACAATATCTGCCTTAGCCTCCATGAACATTAAAGTAGAAATTGACATCTAGAAAGACAAGCAGGAAATCTGAAATTACTGGTCATCACCAGCACGTTGTATTTACCAAATAGGGCAAAGCAGACACCAGAGAGAACTTAAAACCGATGTAACTCTGGTAGAAGAGAAACACAAACTGTCCTCATTTTGTTTAACTTCATAGTTGCGTTAGTAAGGATGAGATGGGATGTTCTACTGCTTAGGATAAAAACGAGAAAATACATGTATTTCCTCATTACAGAAAAAAATGTAAGGTGTGCAGAAAAGGGCCTGTCGCAATTCGTTGCAGAAATTAGGGTCAGTGCTACCACTGAGTCCATGGAAATGTTAGGATCAGTGCTGCCACTGAGGCTATGTCTGGGTCCATGGCCCAGTAGTCTCTCTGGCTGTCTTTTGCTGAGTTGATGTATATAGATCTATATTCTAGCTTACTTTCATTAGAACTCTCATAAGAAGAGGAGAATGTCAGGTGCTTCTCCTGGTGCTACAACAGACACCTGACAAGAGACAAGTAATGAAAAGAAGGGTTTACCTTGGCTTACAGCATGAGAATAATGTCTGATTAATAATAATAATAATAATAATAATAATAATAATAATAATGTGTGATAGGGAGTCATGAAGGAGGCTAAAGCAGCTGCTCACATTACATCCACAGTCAGGATGTTGTTGTTGTTGTGAGTGAGATGGTGAGAGGCAGTGTGAACATGGTTGTTAAAAAAGTATGCTCCAGGAAAACTGACTGAATCCCTGGTGTGAAATCCCAGGATGCATAAGGGAAAAGTAGTAGCAGATTGCATAGGGGTTTCATTTTCCAATCTCACTGTGTTGGCTGATTTAATGATCAGTTTGACTGATCTAAAATCACTTAGGAGGAAAGCTTTTGGGCATACCTGTGAAGGATTATCTTATCTAGGTTAAAGTGTAATGGAAAGACTTTCAGTTTCTGGTTGTTATGAATAAAACCTCTATGAACATAGTTGAGCAACTGTGCATAATAGGATGGACCATCTTTTGGAATGGCACAGCTGAGTATTGAGGTAGATTCATTTCTAAATTTCTGTGAGGCCACCATATTGATTTCTAAAGTACCAGTACAAGTTTACACTTCCATAAACGATAGAGTATTGTTTGCCTTGCTCTCCATTCTCATTATCATAAACTGTCACTTCTGGGTTTTATTTTAGATGTGAGATGGAATATCAAAGTAATTTTGATTTGCATTTCCCTGATAGCTAAGTATGTTGAACATTTCTTTTTTTTCCTCAGCCATTTGAGATTCCTCACTTGAGAATTCTGTTTAGATTTGTACCCCATTTTTAATTGTATTATTTTGTTCATTAATGTCTAATTTATTGATATATATGTATATATATATATATATATATATATATATATATATATATGATATTAGACCCATGTAAAAATGTGGAGTTGTGTGTGGTACATGCCTTTAATCCCAGCACTTAGGTAGGCAGACATCTGATTTTGAGGCCTGTTTGTTCTACAAAATGTTTCTTAAAACCCTGTCAAAAAAAAAAAAAAAAAAGCAAAGGGGCAAACAGTATTGTAATAAAATATTTTAGTCTTGATTTTCTCTCCTGTGAAATTCTTATAGTTGAGGTGCTTAGACCAATAAAACAGCTTCAATGGCAATTTCTGAAGATAGGTCTTTTGCATGTATGACACCTTTATTTATTAATGAAGGGTTTATTCTAATCATGTCAGTGTCCATGTGATTAGTGATGCAGTCACTAATTTTTTTATTGTATTTTATTTCAATTCACTACCGAGGAGGGAACAAGGTGTTCTCCATTCCATTTACACTGCAGAGCACATAACACCCTCATCTACTTCCTAACAAACATCCTCATTTCAGAAGAATCTAGAAAATCTGTTCATATTTCATTAAGATGAGTTATGGGAAGTATTGAGCCAGGGCCAGGGAATTCCTACTATCTGTTTCCAGGAAGGAGGAGAAGTGTGTAGTTACGTGGAGAGAGCTCAGACACAAAATAACTTGATGATGCTCAGGGAGACCTGAGCTCCTGTCTATGCAAATGTGTCATTCCTTGCTCATTTTTACTTTATTACTGAATACATTTTTATATCAAGATTCATTGAGTTACTTTACAGTTTTGAGCACATAAACATGAGTACAAAAAACATCTTCAAAGGGATAATATAGTATGTCAATCAGTTGAAGGAAAACATCTAGGCTCCATAAGACACAGCAATTTCTCTTCATTGTTTGAATAAAAACATCATAATACCTGGACTCAATTTTTTCCCTGTGATGCAACCCAGATGGGTGCATGCTCCATTAGCGAATCAGTTGTGAGACAGAAACTTGTGTACAGATTTTAACAAAACATAATATCCTTGCTTAAAAACATAATCTAGGTGAGTCTGTGTACCAGGCAGATCAGAATCCTAAGGGGAATTTTACAGCCTCCCATTTGAGAGTTTTCTCCCATTATTAAGTACCATTGGGGTTGTCATAATTTGTGACATTCCAAGAAACATTTTGCAAGAAATGAGTATATTTCCACATATCACTTCTAATGGAATTTTGGAAGTTACGGACCTATTTATTACAAATATGATGTTGTAATTTATTTTAACAATTCACCTCAGCAAATTTGTACCTGTTCAAGCATATGTTTGTTAACTCAGAAACGAGATGGTATCTTTTTTTCACTTGAAAGTAGTAATGTTTAGTTTGTGATTTTAAAACTTAGTAAATTGCACAGGACAAGTTTTTGTCTCTCTCTTGCTTTCTCTGTTAACTTTTCTTGGCTACCAGTTGTTGCTTTAACTTCGTTTGCATGATATAGTTAGACAGACAGTTTACTCCATAAGTGATTCTCACATAGCAGGTAGCAGCAGGAGGTGATAAGCTCAGAAGAGAAGGCTACATTATCTGTATCGGTATTCTGGCAGACAAAATAACTTCCATATTACTCTGGACTGACTGTCATTTCCTCACAGTGTTTGTGTATTTCTTCACTCTACTTGCATTTTGCAAATGATTACATTGTATATGTTCTCTAATTAACCTATGTATCTCCAGTGATCGTTTGAACATTCAAATTTCATGGAAAGGATAGATTTGTTAGCTAACCTTTGTGAAGTTGATGTTTTAAATATAGTTTATAATCAAGTGTGCATAAGTGCTGGATGCACATTTTATGTTGTATTAAATATATATGTCCTAATGAACAAAGGTATTCATGAGAATCACGTATCAATAAGGAAAAAAATTAAAATGGAGCAATTCACAGATTTTCTTAGCCCCATGACTGAATATGTTTTTTAATAGGGTCTTTGTGGTGCCAAATTGATTATAAAGTGGAGGATGACTCTAAACTTCTGATTTTTCTAGTATTCTTCACCCCAGTGGGCCACCATGCCTGAAGCATGCCTGATGCTGTGACTTTGCAAACATTTGGCTAGAACTACATTATGAGTGCTGCATCTTCAATCTATAGATACATTTTTATAAGATGTTTTTGTAACCAAAACTTTAATCCTAGGGATTTCTACAAATATATTACAGCATGAAAAAAAAAATCTTCCACAATAACTGAAAAGTTCAGCTCTGCAATGTACCCTTAAACTGATAGGACACTGGTATCTTAGTTTTACATTTCCAAATAAAGATGTTACTGCATCTCTGCATCAGATATAGCAACCAGGAAGGATCTACTTTGAAAAACCTTCCAAGTGCCATTCCTACCCATTCCTTGTTGGCCTGTGTTCCCAGCAGCTTTCAAAGACTGCTTATCAATTAGCCCACAGTGCCACACTGTCTCAGCTACTAGAGGAACCTCAGCTTTAGTCAATCTCTGATAGTTGTTTCTATATCATTAGTACATCACACATCAACCGGGCAGGATCTAGGTTTATTTCAGTCTATGAAAAAGTAAAATTTAAATAAAATTTAATCTTGCTTAAGGGAACATTGTAAAGTAACAATTCTTAATATCACATGCCTTATATGATCCATTTGAAACCATAGAGAACTACATTGTTTTGTGTGTCACTGTTCCAAGAGACAAAACAAACTTGAATAGCTAAAGCATCTTAAAAATACATCAAGCTTGTGAAGTCTTTCATATCCTGTACAAATGAAGATATTTCCTGTACAGCACTTTTGCAAACTGGTCTTTTTTCTTCATCTCAGCTAGATTGGCCTAGAGAAGGATTGTGATGGCTTGTGATTTCTCTCACGAGACAAAGACCTTTCTCTTCTCCTATTTCTAGAGTGACCTGCTCCACATTCGGGAGAAGCTTCTTCTTGGAGATCTGCACCAAGGTGGAGGACTCATCCTGAGATAATCATCCTGAAGACAAGAACCCCAACAGGGAGGAAGGCCACAAGTTAGACTTCTTTAGGGCAGCCACATAGTGTTCTTCCATCTAAACAGGATCAGCAGCATCTCAGAGATCCTCAAACTCAACAAAAGCAAAGCCAAGAGTGTTTCAAGCAACCCATATACTGTAGAGTGGTCCACAATAGCAAAAAGCCTGTTCTAATTCAGTCTTGTTCCTGTTGTTTCCAAGATTACCTACATAAACCTTACAGTCCAAGGGACAGGAATCACAATGCATTTCAAGATCCTGGATTCAAAATGCCCAAGTTCAAATCCTTACCCTCTGACAGGCCCACTCCCTCCCATCTGGCTCTGTTCCCACAGATGCTCTCCATCCCACATTGTCCATGAAATGGCCAAAAGATTTTGTTGTTATAGTGTATAAATTATGGTCTCTTTGTAGATATGTGCATTTGAGTGCAGTGCTCATAGAGTTCAAAAGGGGGGCATCAGATTCCTGTGGAGCTTCTTGGTGCAGATACTGGGGGTAAGAGAAAAATCAGCTCTTATCCACTAAATCATCTCTCTGGCCCAGGGCTGCACTTTTCATTGTTGAATTTAGACATGACCCTAAGGCACATAAGAGCTATGATTAACAAACAGAATTCAGGGGTATCCTGGATTTTATTTCTCAATTCTTTGTAGAGCCTTTGATGGCTGAAAGGAAATACTTTTCAAGCTATCACCTTTTTACTTGAAGTAAGATTAACTTTTCAAGTTCATTCCCTTGACCTAAATATTTCAAAATTTCTGTATCATGTTCCTATTCATAGTGACTAAATTGGTTTCATTAAATGAGCATGTCTATTTGAATCCAGATAAAAATCTATCATATCCCTTTAGTGCAAAATCACTTTTCATTCAAGTTATGGAAGAGATGATTAGATTTCTTTTTTAAAATTTATTTCAATTTTTTTTCAAGAAGTTGAAGAAAATGAAGAAGCCCAACATTCTTGAACCAGAATTTAAAATGAAATGATTAGTGGATTGTACTACCCTGCCTTACACATTTATAAACAACAAAGACATCCATTTTGTCAGGTAATAAAAAAGCTAGCTTGGTAATGTGTTATAATTGTTTAAAAACACCAATTGCTACAGTAAGCACCAGAGCAATTGCACCAAAAACCTTCTTTTTAAATAATTCTGGAAATCTGTGTGCTATCAATACATAGCAAACAGAAGTTTGTTTACACCCTAGAATGACTGTAAAGAAGAAATGAGTTGCTTCAAATAAGTACACAGAAGACATTGTTTCTGTTTCTCTTCCTCATCCACAATATTAGAATGATGAGCCCGTGAGAGAAGACACCTGGCTGAGTAAACAACTTCACTGCATACTGTTTACTGAGAAGCTATGTTCATGCTGAGATATGAAATCTTAAGGCATTTCATTGTTCTTGTCATTTACTTGTAGGGCTGTAGTTTTGGTCAAAGTACTGGTTGGAAAACCCAGAGATCCAACAGGTGTCCATTGTTTGTAAGGGATGGGCATCTATTCCACCATGTTCCCAGAATCCAGTCTCCTAACACGTGGTTTGGGACTCCATTGACCTGAACTATTCAGTCAAGTTCAGGGCAATGCAGCCCCACACAAAGAGCACAGGTAGAGGGAGTGACTATAGGCCTCAGGCCCTAGAAAGATTTACATACTAATGAGATGCCTGAAGGCCAGAGGGCAGAGCAAATTAAGCATTCTTCCCCAGACCCTTCCCCCTTACTCCCTCCCTATTTAACTCAGGTGTGCCCTGAGTTTCACCAGGGTGCACATCCAGATTCAACCATCATCCATCATGCCAATAAAGCCGTTTTGGAAACCCAAGGACTTTCTCCTGTCATTGGGGCCACGCTGTGAGGAACTGTGGAGAGGAACCCTGGAGAAAGCCTTTAATGAGCTGCTGTAGCCACAGCTGCCTTGCCCAACTTCCAACCTGGAGTAACTCTCAGTGTTTCCAGCCACCACCGTATCCACATTTACTAACTTAGTTTTACCTAAGTACATACTATTAGACTTTTATAATCATCTGTCAGGCTACACAATGATAGTATTTTGATTATAGGAGTTGGTCATTATTTATGCATAAGGAAGTAGAGATTTAAATAAGAATCTCAGGATCTTGCTAAGAGTATCACAGCCACATTGATTATTCAATTTATTCCAGGTGTGAATGTTCCAAGGCTAGGAAAGAATGTCAGACAACTCTCCAACAGATATATTAAAGCATTACCAATTCCCAGTGTAACTCACAGTACCAATCAGAATGGGCATACGAAGCCATTTAATGACATATCCATCTTTGTGTGGTTGTTTTCACTTGTGTATATTAACAACATTTGATTGTCTTAACAAAAATTTTACATACATATATGTGTGTCCCTGTTCTAAAGGGCTTCCCAGGAATATCTCTGGCCAGGCCAAGGGAATAGAGTTCAAGCAGGGAGGAGGAATCACCTCTGCTGCCTTTGCTGCTGCCTCCACCACCCGTGTCTCTGCCAGTGTCTCCCCTGTTGCTGCTCAGTTGCTCCCAGGTGCTGCACCTGTCTCTCTGCACTGAGCCAGTCTGGGCTGGGCTAGTGAGAAGCCTGCTAGCTAGCAAGGAGGGGAAGGTCCAGAAGGCACTTCAGGAGAGCAGATCTCTTCTCAAGTGTTACAGTTCTTGCTACAGAAACTCTCAGACAACGAACAAGGGGATGATTCTCGAACACACATTTACTTCTGAATAGGGCTTCTCCCGAATACAGTTTTGGGGTGGGTCAGAGTCTGGCAGCAGATAACCCCTATTGGCTTGACCTGAGAGGTAGGAGATACTTCATCTACATGTGGGAGAGCCTGAGTCCCTGTTCCTACATGACTGATGTCCACAGACCTCTCTGTGGGAGAGAGTGTGGAGGACTGAAGCTAAGTGAAAAGAAAGGAATCAGGGGCCCAGGAGCAAGGCCAAACACCTACCATCTGATTAGGGTCCAGGTTCAAGGCCTGTGCTCGACCAGGCACCCAGCTGCCTCTCACAGCCCACCACCCCACACATTTGCATACATATATAATGTATGATTATCCATCATCATTAAAATGTTTCTGTGTACTTGTTTATAATAATTATGCATATATATATATATATGATGAAATCATTTTTAACTGAAGTGTATTTATATCCTATTTGAAAGTAATAACTTTTCTTGGCCCTCTTGAACGTGTGGCAACACCATTGATACAATTGAGTAAGTAATTACATGATCAGCCCATAATAAATGTATCTCAGATAATATTCTCTGTTATTTCTGTAACTTATTTTTCTTTTGTGTTTCCTATTATTTTGCTTCCTGATACAGAAATATGTTTAAAGTACAAGTATCTATAGATTTATAGAGAAACAAATGATATATCCAATGATTGGTAGACAGAAATAGATACAAGATATGTTTCAAGACAGGTTCTTACTCTGCAGCTTAGGCAACCCTCAAATTCACTTGTATAGCCCTAGATGGTCACATACTCATAAAAATCCTCCTGTTTTAGATCCCAAATTTTTGATTACACATGAAGATCTGTAAAGACATCATAATAAACAACATTTCAGTAGTTTTAAAAATATTTAGTGTTGCTTTGCAAACAAAAAAAAGTAAATGTGAATTTGCATGTGTGACTTTTAGACTGTAGCCTAGATTTAGTTCTGAGTTCTGAATTAGGTATATATTTATAATTAATGAGTATAATTTCATTTTACTGTAGTGTACCTCTTATCTTCTGTTATGATAATACACTTTGATCAAAAGCAACTTACGGAAGGAAAAGTTGATTTTGGTTTATGGTTCCAGACAAATAGAGTGTGTCATAGGCAAGGCATGACATGGTGGCAGGAGGGTAAGGTAGTTGATTACATTTTACCCACATACCCACATACACAAAGGAGAGAGAGACAGAGACAGACAGAGAGGCAGAGATAGACACAGACAGAGAGAAAACAGAGACAGAGAAAGAGACAGACAGAAACAGAGATGGAGAGAGACAGATGGAGCTGGTGAGTTTTAAAACCTTCAATACCAACCCTCATGACATATTTTCTCTAACAAGGTGCTACCCTCCTAAATATCTCATAATTTGCCCAAACAGCACAACTAACTGGAGATCAAGTCTTCAAACATGCAAGCCTAGAGAGGACTTCGCTCACTCATACTTTGATGTGAAGCAAAGTCTTCAAAAAATGACACTTAAGAATTAATATGACTTCTCAATTCAATATCTATTGCAATGTTCATAGCAAACTTCTAGAGTATTCTTAATATTCTTAATATTTTGAACACATTGAATGTCTATTAACTTTGGTGTAGAGTTTTAATCAGTATAAAACAACACTGGCAAACTGGTAGTCTCTCATGTGAAGGAACATATGAGCATGGATGTAAACAAGTACAAGATGAGCAATTCCTGGAAAATAAAGATGGCATGAAGACAAGGGTTTCTGGGAGGAGCCAGTATATAGAAGCCAGAAAGTGTTGTGATTTAAGAAAAAAAATTGTTAAGGGAGAAATTATCCCCAGACTCAAGGCAAATGCGCAATGTTGTGAGATGTGAGATGAGAAGGTAACACTCATGAAGAAGTGACAAGGCCCCATCTGCCAAGCTCTCTGTTTTACTCCTTATCTTCCAGGTCCACACTTGCAATGCTCCTGTCTCACATGGATCTGCTTCTTTCATGTTAGATTTAATTTTCTTACTGTTTCTGTTTACACTCAAGACCTTTGTGTTTGTTTTCTTGCCTTGTTTGCTACCTTTAGAGAGATGTGTTTATCCCATAGGAAGCCTTTGTTGCAGGAAGAAGAAAGTGTGTCTTCTGGAAATAGGGCACAAGGACAACCAATACCCCAGGAAGCACACTCTGTGACTTTCATGTGTTTTCTCTAGTACTTTAAAGTACTCTTATGGGAAACACACTTTCAAAGATTCTCAAATGGACTACAGAAGTATCTGAGGTTTAGAAAAGTCATTCTGAATGTTTATTTGTTTCACAAATAAAGGGAACTTTCTAGAAATGTGAGAAAAATGAGAATAATAAATCATAGTATATTAATCAAGTGTGATTCTTAACATATATTAATCAAGTGTGATGTTTAACATGCACACTTGATTAATTATTAACAGGTCTATAAAATGACAGTTTGTTTCCAGTGTCTATTGATTTTAATGCATTATAAAATAGTTTCTAATATTTCAGTGACACAAATGATACAAAGTTACAAAGAAGATAAATGGAATACATTAAATTTAAGTGACTTTATTTATGCAGGACATAAAAAAGAATTTAAAAGTTTTTCTCTAAAATGTCAACAGTAGAAATGAGATAAACCAATCTTCTCTTTCTATAAACATGTCTGACAATAAAAACACTAACATATTTGATGTGCAAAATTACTCTTTCTAAAATGTGTACTCAGACAACAAATGTGGATGTGGTATAGAGTCTGAACTTGGAGCAATCAAGTTGAGAACATTTTATATGAATATTATCCAAAGATGGATTTGGGCCTTGGTTGCATTTTCTTGTGGTACATTTGGAACTACCTACAAACAAGATATATTCTTCTGAGGAGGTTACATTTCTCTATTTTTGTTATACTTTAGCATGAAAATAAAGTTATTCATGATAAGTCTGAATGTTATCAGACATTTAATGGATTTCCTAGCATGCCTGTTATCTTAAATTCATCAGCAAAAACCCGGTTCAATTTTTATATTATAAATATTGGGGCAGAAGGAAAAACCCTGAAAGTACTCACTAACACCCTGCTATTAAGCATACACACATAATCTGGCAGTTTCGAGTCTTCACAGAAATCACAGCAGGAAGATTTTATTATGTTTGGCTCTAACTGAGGCATTTGCCAGGGCAGATGTTGGACATCTGCCCTTGTGTCTTTCATCTTGCTCCATTATTGTAAGTAGTACTTGCTGCAGGACCATCAGTAAATAAGGACAGGCTCTCCTGGCTCATAGGTACAGGCAGTAATCCAGGAAGATCAGGAGTATATCATCTTCATAGCAATGTCACTAACATTGTCAAATATAGTTATACTACTTGGGGTTCTTATTTTTGCCAGGGCCGGCATGTTTGCATAAACACACAGTTCCTACCCTGGGACCGTTGCCAGGCTGTTGATCACCACATTTGAAAGAGTTAAAGTGGTCTCAAAAAGAAAAGGTATGGATATGAAAAGAAGGAATCTGTAGAAAACAAGTAAACGATAGGTGAGCTTATCTTATAGGAGAAAGACTTGTATACAATCTAGAAACAATATTAGAAGGAGAGTATATAAGGCCGTGGAATTATGAAGATAGGAAACAAAGATTAATTAATTAAAAGATGCAATATAAGCATATAAAACATTAGTACTTCATTCTTTTAGTTACTTGAAGGATTGGAGATGACAGTTCCTAGAGAGATATTAGAGAAATCTCTCTGCTTTACTTGCATAAAATTTAAAAATTTATAAGAAATCATTTATACCCTCTTAATCTGTCACTCTTAAATAAATGTAGTTACTAAAGACTGCTACCTGCAGCTTAGGAAACCACCAGAACTGTGCCCAACTACCCATGAAGAAGAGGCTGTGTAAAACTATAAGGAAATGTGCCTTTGCTTTCTGTTTAGTTTCTGTTTAAGGAAGGCAGGAGTTGGGATTATTGATTCAGGACTCATAAAATTATGTGAATTTAAGGATTTCTAAAGATATTATTAATGATAATCAAAGCCTTGATCATGTAGCTCTTATAAATAAAAGAGTGGGTTCAGTTTCTCTGAAAAGGGAGACAACAAAAGAATGAGAAGAGAGAAGATGAAAGGAGAGGAAGGAAGAATGATGAGAATCCTTGGGCAAAGAAGTCACTTGAACTGATAGCTCACATCCACTCTTGACTCTGAGTTAGTATTGAATCGACATCTCTCCCATTCATACTATCTCAGGACCCTCATCATGCTGAGGTTGGATATTGTTATATTTTAAACTATTTAAAGAAGGTATTCAATACAGTAAAGTTTCATGAACAATGTTCTAATGTTTGGATAGCTGCTCATGTGATGGGCAGTAAATTTATTTTTGATTATATATGTTTGTATATTTAGATGTTTACATTTAAGTGCAGGTGCATGAGAAGGTTAATAGATCCTCCTGGAGCTGGAATTACAAGCAGTTGAGAGCCACCTGATATGGGTGCTTGGGAATTGAATGTGGGTCCTCACCAAGAACAGAGTCCACTTAACCACTTGGTCAGTTCTCCATTCCTCAAATTTAAATTTTTTAAACTGTACAATACCTTTATTTTTGGAATCCAGGGAAATTTGGATTTTTGGAACGTGGTATATTATAAAACCATATATCCTGGCCACTCAAGGAGACAAAGTGTTTTTGTTTTTTCAGCCACAGGGGACAGGCACAAGTTGAGTATCTGGTCTTTTTTCACAGAGTGGCAGCAACGTGTTTCTTACATGACACGTCACTTATTCATTCTGGAATATCTGTATCCCTATCATATGTTATTACATGGATAACCTAGTACCTCTGTTCTGAGGAAATACTCATCATTCTAAGATGAGGGACCTGTTTTCACTCCATACTGCATCTGTAACTCCACAGACAAATGCAGAGCTGATGCTAAACACATACCTGCAGTTTTACACGGACATAACAAAGCCCAGTGAAGCCACTCCAATGTGTGCAATGAGAAGTTAATAAGGAAAGTCTAGCTTTCCTTCTTTCCTAAGAGTTGTTAAAATCATTAAATACTGTTCCCAGCTTTTTCTATAAACCGCTTTTGTCTAAAATTAATGTGTCATTTCTAGCACATTCTTTCCAAGAGAAGCCTAATGGTTTCTTAACATCACAAGCATTTAATCATCATCTTTCTTTGCAATTTTTTTCTAAGTGTAATTGTATGTGTAAAATTTTTATTTATATATTTTATGTGCATGAAGACAAAGTCTTTTTCAGAAACAATGGCAGAATGTGAAAGAGTATCCTTAAACACTTAATATTAATTACTATAGCTCCATCTATTTCTATAATTATTAACTCACATTTACAATCAAATAAATTAAACATTTCCTAAAAGTTTAATATTTGTCTGGAACATTACAAATTGATAGGTTAAAATTTTTTAATGTTTAACTCTTTGTAAAATTATCACTATGAACAGATATTTCAAAGCTATGTGTTGTGGTACACATTTGTAATCCAGAACGTGGGAGGCTGAGGCAGAAGCATTGTTATGAACCTGAGCTGAGGCAAGGTTGGTTTACAAAGATGGTAGCTGACAGACAGTGCTATATAGTAACTTCCTATTCCAAAATGATAGATGAATACATACAATTTCAGGAACAGAGACCACTACATAAAGAACATAAAACAATAAAACAAAAATGTCTTTAGAAGAGCTCAAGAAACACATCACAGTTGTACAGCTGACATGAAAAGAAAGGATCATTAAAAGAGACTAGAACAATTAGCCTATGCTAGCCCTTCCTAATCAATGCAGTACAGGATCAAGAGAGAGAACCTCCATGGGGTTGAGGTGTGGGATATGAACATCAAATATTTTCTTGGATGTCCAAGCTAAGACTGATCTGGAAAACCCTGATGCTGAAAGGCCGCCTGGGTTTCAGTCTTCATTTGGTATTTACAGATTGTCTGAAGGCACATGCTAATGCCAGGTGAATCCAACAGTCCTAGCTTCTAGGTCTGCTAAAAATGAACTCTTTTATTGGACTCCATAAATACAACATTGGGTCAAAAACAGCATCCATAGGCACTGAGTACATCTTTAAACTAACTTTAGCACAGAGCCCAAATAAGCATCAATCTAGGCACTGTAGACTAATCAGTCCCACCATTGGATCTGGCTTTAGTCCATCCTCAGTGCCAGATTGAACTTAGTTGCCTGCCTGGTGTGCTGCTCTGACTTTGAAATACTAATTCCAAGGAATATAGACTTCAGTGTGACTGCTGCAAAACTAGGAATCCATTGAATCACTCTGGCCAATACTCACGATTCTGGGTTCCTGTTGGCTGAACAAACTCAAGATGCACACATTCTCTGTTTCAGGCTACTCTGAGATTACCAGGATGCCACCGTGGCCCTGCATGCTGGAGAACCCATAGCATCAGGCTGCTACAGTGAGCTATGGGTCCATGACTGTAATACTGGGCCTTGTGGACCCAGGTTGCATGATGCTTCCAAGTCCCATACCTGAAAATTCAAACTCCCAGGTCCCAGTGGACTAAAGTTCTAAACTGATTCTGAAATCTGCATCTCCCTTACATATGTTGCTCAAACCCCACCCAATCACAAACTTTTGATTTTTTTTTATCATTGAAATGGGAATAGTTTGTTATCTCTTTTTATGTCCCAGGAAGACACTAGAGGATATTAATATACAAACTGTAAAGGCACCCATGTCATGAAAAAGGTAAAAAGTCATTAAAAAATGTAACCAATGATCAATGGCAGGTTTTATCATAACTTAGATGGCCATGCTAGTATAGTGGTTGAAGAGCATAGAGACTTAAAGAATAGAGTGAGAGACAGTTTCAGAAACAGAATGTGTGAAATTAGACATCATTCAGGAGAAAGAGAAGTAAATGCCCAAATAAAGAAGAACAGCTAACACATGATACAATGGGTATAAGTACCTACCACCAAGCATGAAGACCTGAGTTCGAGTCTGAAGTTCCAGTGGTGAAAAGAATAAAGGATCCCCTCAAGTGAGTCTCTGACCTCCACATCTGCATCTACATCATAGACGTGGTCACCTACACACACACACATACACACACACACATACACACACACACACACACACACACACACTCACACACACATACACACACACTAAAATAAATACAATAAAAATTTACATATGAAAAACAAGTTACTTATGCATTCCTTAAAAGCCTGAAAGAATGAGATTTGTTGACCCTTACATAGAAAACTCAAGAATATTTCTATGTACTTCCTATTAGATCAGTTCATGTTTTTTTTCAGTTTATAATGTAAATTGAATTTATTTTAGCTGATCCTGGTAAAATGAAAATTACAAAAATTTATTAAAAATAAGAATTACATAATTCTATACATTTTTCTAATATATGCAATGTAACATTTAATCAAATGTATATTGTTTCCTCAACATTTGTTATAAATTGTATATAATGTGACCATTAAACAAGTTCATCTATCTATTTAAAATGCCTTACTGTAACCTCAGACATATTGCGATATCACATGTGGGCAACTTCCTGTCAGTCAAGATGCTCACATTAGTTTCTTCATCAACCTCTGTCCATGTCCTCCCAATTCCACCCAGCACCTTATATCCTCCATTCCATTATCATCTTCTGATAACTGTAGGACTTCTGAGATGGTAGGAAATAGTCATTTTTATCATTGTTATAGTTTTATTTTATTATTTTCATGAGGAAAGTCTCCCACCAATTTACAATTCTTCTCCTCCAAGCTCTATTCTCCTGTGAAGTAGGAAAGATTTTGAGTGGTTTCTTTGCTCTTGTTATCTATTTTTTTATGTATATGAATACACCATTGCTGTCTTCAGACACACCAAAAGAGGCCATCAGCTCCAATTACCCATGGTTGTGAGCCACCATGTGGTTTCTGGGATTTGAACTCAGGACCTCTGGAAGAGCAAACAGTGCTCTTAACCACTCAGCCATCTCTCCAGCCTTTCTCTTGTTATCTCAAGAGTTTCTTCTTGCATACCACTTGGAGCACTTGGCTTTTATTTGTTTGTTTTTGTTGTTCATTTATTTGTTTGCTTGTTTGTCTGATTTTGTTTTTGTTTCTTGGGGCTGTTTGCATGCAACAGTTTTGATGTAATTCAATCTCAGTGCTCACTCTTGGTGTCTCTATAGCTCAGTAATCAAAGGTTTCTATAGGTTTGGGATGGATTCTTGTTTTCCCCATAAATATATTCATTCTGCATTTATTTTCTAGCAAGTTCTAGCAAGTACCATTTTAAACTCAACAGCGCAACTATTTGTTCTTTTAAAGATGTCTCCACCACTCCCCTTGTTTCAGCCCTTCCACTATGTTCCCCTTTGAATGTATATTTCCAAAAATCCCTCTAAGCCATTTAGTTTTCTCTCTACTAAAAAACAGACCACAATCTTTTTTTTTTTGTTTTGTTTTGTTTTTTGTTTTTTTCGAGACAGGGTTTCTCTGTGTAGCCCTGGCTGTCCTGGAATTCACTCTGTAGACCAGGTTGGCCTCGAACTCAGAAATCTGCCTGCCTCTGCCTCCCAAGTGCTGGGATCAAAGGCATGCACCACCATCGCCTGGCTAACAGACCACAATCTTAATCCTATAGTTGAATAATGTCATTCATTACTCAATTGAAATGTTGAGTAAATGGTATATTGTTATGTACTGTAATGCTAAATCTATACCAGAAGTCCTAAGACTATGAGTGACTTCTCATGTATACAAGCTTTTGTTGTGCAAATCTTATTCCTTGATTTAAAACTATTGGTTAAATGAAATTGGCTACAGCCAATACCAGAGGGATTAGAGGTAGATGGGTTTGGGAAAACATGGTTGGAGAAGGAAAGACTATTAAGAAAGGGGGAGAGAGAAAAAAGAGACTAGCACCCTAGAAGAGAAGAATCAAAACCACATGGCCAGGAGAAACCACAGGTATCTGGAGTACACCAGTGGAGAGGTAGGCAGGCCATCTGATAGAAGAATAGTTTAGGGGTGAAGCCCTAGTAATTGTCAAAGTCACATGAAATAACCATAGTGTGAGTTTCATTTATTTGTAAAGTAGTCAGGGATAAACTTAAATTGGCTTTACTACATTGAAATGGTGAATTTATTTTATTTCACTATTCAGTAACTAATAGGATTCATCTAGTATGTTTGCTTAATAACTGAAAAAAAAAACCACTGTGTATTATAGAACTTCACCTGTTTATCATCATCTGAATGTAACATCTGTGACATCTATAGAAAAACGTTTATGTATGTGTTTTAATTACAGTAAAAAAAAAGTTATAATGGCATCCTTACATATAGTAGAGTCTCATACTTACTACATGCAGGATAAATTTATTAAAAGTGGGGGTATGTTGCACTAAAAAAAACTTGTGGTACATAAAGAGGGTGCAGATTTTAGTGACCTTAAGAATAATTAAACACTTTGATATTTAGTAAAGGTCAAAGAAATTTAGGTTTACTAACAACTTCTTAAAATAAGTGCAGTGCAAACAATCAAAATATCAGCTTAGGCTTCTTGAGTGGGTATCCAGATTGAGAGCTCCATGTTAATGTGTATGGAACAGGAACTTAAATGTTCTAATATATTACTGAAGAAAAGAACTGCTATAGTACCTCAACTCAAATTTTCTCTCCTAAGAATAGGAATGTGAAATTGCTGTCTCCTCAGACTCTTTAGAAGAGGCAATTGAAACCAATTAATTGAATCAGCAATTTTATGAATTAAAAATAAGCCTTTTTCCCACTGAACCCCAGACTATTTGTATACATATACTTCTGGTAACTATACAACTGAATTCGAGTAACCATTATACTTAAAGTATCATATATGCAGCTTAAATTGCCATGCAGTTATCTACCAGTTTGGGCTTTTATGGTATTTTTTGTTACTTATACCACTATGAATCCTGAGCCTTGTGCGGGATGTAGAGATGCTACACATATGTATTCTTTAGGGCTTATCCCTCACAAGTCTCTTATTATCTGAATTGTTGCCAATTGTACATCACTGTGATAATTATCATTTAATAAATCTATAAGATACTCATATTAGAGTTGAAAAGTATCATAATATATGAGTATAAAAAATAAGGTGTTAGGGGGCATTTTAATACTGTACTCACCTAAGCAGCATAAACATATTAGATTCTCATATAGAGCCTATGGCCTATGAGATACAGGTTCTTGGCCAAATAAATGGTGCCTAGCATAGGTTTCAATTTTGTGAATATGTGTTAAATTCAACCAAAAAGGGGTTAATTACAGCCATGATGTTTGTGCCATTAGTGTACCTGTGGGCATTTCTCAACAGACCAGTCATTGTTATAGTTCTTTATGAAAAAAAAAAAAAAACAAAAAAATCTTGTTCAAGTTCAACTCAGGCAAAGTCCCAGCATTAACAGGAGAGTTCCATCCAAAGCCATGGAGCTACTAGCAATTAGCTCTGTTAGTGACCATTTTTCCTAATTGGGTGTAGCCATTCCTTTGTGGAAGGACATTTATTAAAGATCAGTTGGTCAAAGCTAGTTGTTGCTGAAGGTTTAAATGGGGACAGAAATTTGAGTTGGTTGAGAAGAGAGGATATATCTTGGAAGAGCTATTTTATATGATCAAAATATATGAAACACTCAATGGACTTATAAAATATTTTGAATAGTATGAAAAGCTAACAGTGAAAATGGTTAAATTTCCCTGCTGTAATTCTGATTTCTGTGTTTCTCTCTATTCCTTTAATCCCCACCATTCATCAAGTAATACATGTTTTCTGTTTTTAGTAGGAAGGTTCTCCAGCTTGTAACATTCTCTGAGATTTATCTGTATTCTTAGAACAAGACTAATTCCTTTATGATGGTTGACATAGACTTAACAACAAACCACTTTCTCACATTCCACATTTCAGCTTCCTTAATTTTTCCTTGTGTCCTTGAATATGTCAAGGCCTTCCCATCTAATACTCCATGCCTCTGCTACTGCTGTCAAAGTCTTCGCTTGATGGATATTTTAAAAGTTTGACATGTGTGCATAAAATATGTTTGGATATAATCCACCTCATTCCCTCCCTCCAACTCCTACTCTATCACCCCACTACTTCTTCCTCTAAACTTAATTGTTCTTTTAAATCCACTGAGTCTACTTAGTATGTGTGGGAGCATTACTGGAGCAGAGGTAGCCTTTCAGACCTACATCCCTGGAAACAGACCCGAGCATGGAGTTATGCACTCTCTTTGTCTCACGTAATGTGGTATTGTTGGTTGGGTTTGAACTTTGCCTGGAAAATGGCCTTTGCCAGTTGAGAGATCTCAACCTGTGACTGTGACTCTTTTCAAAATAGATCTCTATTACTCATAAAGTTAACCACACACGTGAAGGAACTTATTGTTCCATTGTAAGTAAAAGAAACTTTGAACTAAACATGAACTTCTCCCAGATGACATGATTAGGGACTGGGAGAAAAAAAACTTTTAGCTTCTTCTTCAAATACTGAGTCTTTGCACTTGTAGCAGACTAGTAGGGTAAAATTTTATTGTCCAGAGCTGTAGTTTCTAATCAGTTTCTTTATATTGAGAAGGATACTCTTTAGTCCCATGTCAGCATACAGCTTCTCCTGAGTCCCTCTTTCTTGTTGCTAATCCAACAAACTTCGCAATGTTGAAAGAATGAAGTTACCTTTGAAAATCCTGGTGTGCACATATTTTAGTAATGGAAATTTAAACAAGAGGAAATTTAAACTTTTGTGGTACATTCAGCCCTCAGCATCTGCATCTCACTTCTCATGGATATGCCATTGGTATTTCCCTTTCTTATTTTCATCTTCTTTTTTCAGTCTTTGTGTGTGAGTTAGTGCTTTTCTAACTGATGAGGATGGTGGAATAATATGGTTGCTAAGCAACTTCATCTGTTTCAGATGAAATGTTGAGAGCTATTCCTATGAGAATCTTATTGATGGAGAATCTGAGGGGAAAGCTGCTTTTAAATAAAATGCCTCCAAAAAAAAAAAAAAAAAAAAACCAGAGAGCTTTGAAGCACATGCCTGTGGAGTTGTGAAAGTATCAGCAGGAAAAGAAAAATTAGATTGGACAGGATATAAATTTTTACTGACACGTTTTAGGTGATTACTTTTAAAAGACATCTTTAATTAAAAAATCGTCTTCATAATACATCTTGACAAAATTAGAAACTTACCAAAGAATGTCTGCTGATCTTTTCCAGTTTTAATAAATTTTATGTCCTGGTATGGCTGCCTGAGCCTCAGAAATTCAGAAGAAAGAAAGTAATCTGCTTTGACTGTGCACAGATATACTTAAAGCTTATATATTAAATGTGGATACATATTTAACCTCACACATCTGCTTCCCAGTGCATATGATAGTTGGAAGAAAAGAGAGACTTTCCTGGTCTGTGGAAATTCCATCATTTTTGGTGAATAACATCGTATCATCATAAGAATGCCATCTCATTTGGAGCTCCTGCTACATAGGCAAGGAAAGGGCTTAAATAAGTGGTGGACAGCAGAAATCAAGTCAAAATTATGCCTTCAAAAATGTAGCCAAGGTGTCATGGTAGAGTGCTGAGATCTCAGAATATAGTGTTAGTGACAACCCACAACCATTCCTTGCATTCTAAACTTATCTTAAATTTAATATTTTAAGTTACATGTTAATGATTACCCAGGTGTGATAAACTTAAAAACAGTATTATCAGAATTATTATCATGGATAACAAACCTTCTATAATATTTATTTCTGAAGAATTATATATAGAGATATTGAACATTGTTCTTGTCTATGCTCAAGTACATTGAGGATGATACAACACTTTTGATCTGCAAACAGCATGATTTGCATAGTAGAACTGATGGAAGCCCAAGCTCTCCATCCCATGGCCTGTTTTTGAGATTCTGTTCCACTCTGTAACATGTATATTAGAGTAATTATTGATTATCTCCTTGATTTCTATCTGCCTTTAGTAGCTCTGATAACCACATGGCCAGAATAAAGCAATTTGACATAAAACTATCCAGCACCAGCACAGTAGGCTATTTTTATTTTTATTATTTATGTAGACAGCATCTGATTCTATTTCTGGCTGGCCTCTAAATCAAAGATCCACCTGCCTATTCCCCTTAAATACTGATAGTATGATTATTTGAGATAATAACAAAATTGTATTATTTCCTCTTTCTTTCCTCTAAGTCTTCCAATAGTCCAGTTCACTTTGCTCTCTTTCAAATTTATAGCCTATCTTTCATATATGTTTATATAAACATATGTACATGTTTATGTGAATATGCATTTGTTTGTTCATGTATAATTTAAATGTATAATTATAACATTCTCAATATGTATAATGTTAATTGTATGTATACGTTTTCAGGGTTGACCATTTGGTATTGAATAACCAGTCTAAGAGCTCTTCTGTGGGAAAAACTATTTCTCCCATTCTCAGCAATTCTTAGTTGACTGTAGATCTTTGTCTAGTGTTAAAAAAATGAGTGCGCCTCCTTCCACATTAAGCATGTCTGCTGGTGTAGTCTTATTCGATTTTTGCTTAAGCAGTCATGTAGTGAGACTATGGTGTAGCTTCTGACATAATGTTAGCTATAAGATGTAGCTAAAAAATCCAATCTCATAGGAAATTCACTGTTCCAGAAACTTTTATAATGTTTTTGCCTCTACTTTCACAATGACTCCTAAACCTTAGGTGCTGGGGTTATTAGAAGTATCTACTAGCACTGGACCCCAAACCCTACATTTTGAGTGATTGTGGTTTTTCTGTAATGGTCTGTATCTATTACAAACAGAAGTGTTCTTGATGAGCAGTGAAATGGACAGTTCTCTATGTGTGTAAGGACAAATACTTAAAATTTAGTTAGGAATTATTTTGTAAAGTGACAGTTGTAGACTCTTCTTCAAGATCCATGTCTTCTCCAGCCACAAGTTGTTAGCTACATTTCTCTCTTTATGAGTTGGTCTTAAGTCCAATTAGAGAGCTCTTGGTTGTTGCCAAGATATGCTCACAACTACTTCACACTCAGGGTTATCGTGCAGTGATGGTTATTGTGGCATGTAACTGTCAAAACTAGAAGAGTCTGTTGTTTGCATTCATTACTTTGATACATAACATGTTGCTTTCGAGAACCATGAAAGCTAATATTGAGAGAGAAGGCATCCAAGTCTTCTTATGTGTAGATGTTATAAGCAATGAAAGATGATTCATCATATTATCTATATAAAACAACTATAAAAATAAACAAAAAACAACAATGAGTAAGTATATAGAAAGAAACTGTTTGTTTACAGAGTAAATAAAGCAAATAAAAGAATAATATAGCATTGATAAATGTAAATACAGAGTAAAATAATATCTGTTGTACATCCTTGGAAATTTCTATTGGTCTCAATTTTTAAAGCAAAAAATTAATCTATATAAGGGTGTAGAATTTAACTCAGGTAATATACACATATTATCAGTTTCCATTAAGAGGCAAAGCCTACAATCAGAAGTAGCATGTATAAAAAAATTAATTAAAGACAAATAATAGTTACTTTCTATACCATTTTTAATCAGTAAAAATGATTAAAAGGGTTATATGTGTTGCCAAGAGAGCCAGAGAGCTGTTAATTGCTCTGTGGAAGGTTATGTGTTTATTAAAGAAAGGGCAGTGCAGTTTGGTAGCTAATTTAGTATTGCCAATTATTTTTGTAATAGATTCTGTTCTAGATTATTTTGTGCCCTCATGTTAACTAAAGTTAAAGAGATAAATTGCAACTTGAACATTGAACAAAAGTTCAATGTAATTTATCCTTGTTCATCACTGAAATTATTTCAGTCTGATTATCTTTAACCCACTAAAATAAATACTTTTTAAATGAGGCAGTTCTTACAGACTTCTTTAAAATATATTGACACATTATCTTCTAACTTTGAGAAATAACACTAAGTGATATTAAGATAAACAAATCCTGACAAATTTCTTCTCTGAATCATAATTTGACTAAAAAATGTTTTCAATATTCTATCACAACAATAAGAAACAGATCTCACATATATTCTATTGTGTATTGTGTAATATTAAATAATAATCATTACTATTACTAATAAACAAAGTTTATTAGATAACAAAGTTACATTCTATCCTAACCTAGATGTTATAACATAAATAATAAAAACATTAAATAAAAAGATAGATTAATCCATTTCTGAAGTCAAGAAAAGCAAGCGATTCAAATACCATGACTCTGACTACAATTATATTTTGTTTCTTATTCCATCTCATCCATAATAATTTCTGCATTTTTATGTATTCTGCAAATGCTTTTCATCATTATTCTTATTCTTTTGTGTCTGTTAGAATGCATGTCAGCAGCAAAACTACAGTAGATGAGAAGCTATGAATTCAACATGCCAACATCCTTTGAAATGGCCCCATATCAGTCATAAAATGTATGATGGCTTGTTCTAAGCAAATATTTAAACTCTTATGTATCAACCAATGTTGAAGACAACAAAAAGAAAGCCTAATAAAAAAAGAAAGCCTAATAAAAATACAAATGTATAAGGAGAATTATAGTTTATGATTCCTTTTTATAGTTTTCTTTACTTTTTTGGTATTTCAATATTAAGAACATGGGTCTCTAAAGAGTTCTGTCATTCTTTCAAGTAAGAAAGAGCTTTCATAATGGGCATATATTTTTCCTTACATTAAAAGTGGAACATTTCCTTACATTAAAAGTTGTGTTTAACAACCGGAAGCAAATGGTTGAAAGAACACTTTTCTCTTAGGGACAGATATAAAAGGCTTACAAGTTACAATCCTTTTCAATTGTGTAGATAAGGGTATTCTTGGAAGAAATAGAGGTCAGTCAAACTGAAAAAAACAAAAAACAAAAAACCTCCCAGTGATGTATTTGAATCTCAAATTCTAGGAGCTATAGCATCCTGGAATTTGGCCCTGAGAGAAACTCTATGACACTTCCATTCTTTCCATTGTTGTGAGGTGACAAGATGTCCCCATCATACTCAGTGCTGTTGAGAACCCAGTATGTGATTTGTGGTTCTTCTACACAATCAGGATTACCCTGAATTCCTCAGGATTTAGTCTGCCTCTGAGAGTAGAACCAATGATATAACAGGGAACATAGCACAGAATTATGTAACAGAAGCACATCAATGAATCTTCTCCACCAGAGTACAAGTTTATTAGGAAAAGAACTTTTTTTTCTCTTTAAGCTATTTAATTATTATCTGTTCAAATTGAGTATGAGTATCAAGTTCACAGTGAGCAATGTGTGCACTTGGTGCTTGAGCTAAAATACTGTGGTGTGACCCTGCATGAAATGAAAGCAAGGACACTGAGCCATGTGTTTTGTTTGAAACACTTGTTTAATGGATTTCACCTCATAAGTATTATACTGATAACTGATTCTGTGCAGAATACAAAGAAATAAACCAATATCTCTTCTACTCTAAAGCAAAGCTGATGGCATCTACTGCTTATCGCTCCTGTTAGCAATCAACAATGCCAATGTGCAGTTCCTTTCATTGATTACTTATAATCATGTTGCTTAACTTGATATTGATGGGTTCAGATCCATCCTATTATCTTTAGGTTTTAAACATCTTTCTAAGTAGGCTTTTCTACTTTAAGTGAATGAGCCATCTATCTCCCCAAGGCTCAAGTCTTCCTAACCATACACAAAGTTGGTCAGTGTTTCTTGAAAAGGTTGCAAGCCATAGTGAATATCAAAGACCAGAGGTAAAATGTTGAAATGTTTGCCATAATCTCAATTTTCTGGGGACAATCTGTATTAAAGCAGGATGCATTCAAAATTATTTAGTTGGTCAGTGAAAATCCAAGTTGTGCATATGTGTGTTTCAAAAAAATAATTTAAAAAAAGGGAAGTGTGTCAGATTTGAGAGGAACAAGGTTGAAGGATTTTTGACAATAGAGATTATTGGACTGGCCTTAGATCCGTTGCATATAGGAGAGGTATGTGATGTTGCCCAGGGTGTCTCTGACATTGGTGCTCTATTTTCTGTAATTTGCTTTATGTCTCAGGTAACAGTTTTTCAGAGCTCTATACCAAGGACTTCTGACTAAATGTAATCTCTTTTTATCAGAGTTCTGGTTTTCCTTCCTTTAGGTATTTTTATTACTTTTCAGTTGTTGGCTCAAATTCTTATAGGTAATAAAATTTGTTCTCATTACTGTCCATTCTTTACTTAGCAGCTGTTGCCTTCATTTTGCTTAGAATCATCTCTACTATAATGCCTATGAGCATTCAGTAAATCTTTATGGCACTTACAGTGATGTTAATTGGATGACTACATTAACTAAATCTTAATCACATTACTATTTGGATATAAAAAAAAGTGATTATATTCTTATTAAATCACAAGATGGATAAATAAGAATAAACTCCCTGGGGTACATTTAGTGTATCCCAGCATTCATTGTTCTGAAACTCACAGCTTGTGAATTTCTAATCTCAGGAGCAATTATAACAAGAAGTGAGAATCCAAGAACAAGATGCAATCTTTACTGGTTACTTATGAAATCTGTTCTAAGAGATGCAGGGCCACAGACATAGCACTAATTTCTCCATGCTGCTAATTCTACCTGGAACCATTACCTTTAACCCTTATTTAACCAATCTATTAGCACTGGGATAGCTGTCTGATTCCTGATTCATCATTCTCACCCTCAGTCTTCAAACAAATACACCCCTTTCTGTCCAAATTTTACATTTTCTTATCTGTACTATAAATCATGTTTCTTCTTTCTGGGAAAATGTCACTTAATACCCCCTCCACTCAAACACACACACACATACAGAAATACACTGGGTGTAGACATTTCAGCAGCATCTAGCTCTCAAATATACTCCTCTGGTTTAACACCTGCCAATACAATTTAGTCTTGGCCTGATCACACTGTAACCTAGGTTGTCTCAGGGAACAAGACTTTTTCAAAGATCATTGTAACAAATGTGATTTCCTGTCCTACACCTCTAGATAGCCCATTTAGCTATCTAGGGGTGTAGTTAACAATTGTTATGTTTTTTTTCCACTTGATTTATTAAAACCCATACCAAGCAACTAAAGACCAATGTTTCCTTTCCATTTCCATTTCTTTCTCTCATTTTAGTAACCCCTAGTGGTATGATTTACTGCCTATTCAGCTGAACTACTGACCATCCAAACTCAGCAATGCTTTCCATTGTTTCCACTACCCATGTTCAAGAATAAGAATCACACAGAATAAATGGTACCCAGAGTTACTTATTTTACAACAGAAATACAACAAATTTCTGAGACTCTCAGAGATAATTGAAGAGATGCTTCTGTGGCCTTCTATATACTAAAAGACTACAGTCAGTAAGTTGATCTATTTCAGAGGCAAAACATGTGCCTATGTGTGCACATGTGTGTGAATGTTTGAATTTGTATCAGCTCATGTATGTCTAAGAATATTGATGCATATTTATGTGCATGTGCATATATATGGATTTGAGGGTTTATAAATGTATGTGTGTTCTTAGGTCTGTACAAATATATGAATATGAATACCTGTGCGAGTTTTTTGTGAATGCATGTATGTGGATGGGTTTATGTGTCTAAATATGTGCTGTGTGTGGTTTATGTGCATATAATTGTAAATATTTATATTTGTACATATTTGTCAGCTTGCTTATTCCTTTGAAGATAAGCTAAAATATGGTTTTGACCTAAAACTATAAATATGAAAATACTGAATGTATGTTGTGTCCAAAGAATAAACATGTGGAATGCTCATAATTTGCAATGGTAGGTTTTTTGTTTGTTTGTTTTTGTTTTTGTTTTTTGTTTTGCCTAGGTGAGTCTGTGGAGATAAAGATGCACCAGAGGAAGGAAAGGGAAAGGGGTAAACAGTGTGATTATATTTTAATTTTATTTTTATTTAAATTTAAATTTATTTTTATTTTTATTTCATTTATAATTATATTTTAATTATATTTTGATTTTTTGAATTAAAAATGTTTCATGAAAAATAGATTTTTCTCTTATTAAAAATGGATTTTTTAAAATATATATCCCATATATGGTTTCCCTTTATCTAAGCAGTTCCTCATCACCTTTTCTCCCACAAAGTTTTACCTACTTTCAATCTGTCATTTAAAAATGAACAGGTTTCTGGAAGATAATTAAACAAAGATAAAACAAAAATAGCCCATGAAAAGCTTTAAGAAATAGATACAGGGCCAGGGACACACTCCTTTGAACACTTAGGGATTTCATAAAAGCCCACAGTCAATGTTTTCTTCATGTGATAATTAATGCCAACTGCTGGATTATAATCATCTAGTACACATCTCATGGAGTGTGTTTCCAGAGAAGACTATCTAAGATGTTAGTTAACCTACACCAAATGTGGGCAGCACAGCATGGCATCTTGAAATGAATAAAAAGGAGAAATTACACTGAGATTTGATTTCTCTCTATGCCTCCTAACTGTGGACAAATTAAGAGTTTTGAAAATTGCTTCATACTGTTCTCTTCTGCCTTTCAAGCTTCAATGGCCTAGATAAAAAGCCATTAGCAACTTTCAAGATAGCAGAGTAATGGCTTCAGAACAGTCTTCCAGAAAAGCAATGGAAATATTGGAGGGTTTGCTAAAACAAAACTTTCAAAATTATGAAAATTAATCATACACCAAAAAATACTCTAAAAATGATTAAGAGGTAGGAAAAGTGAGATTTATGATGCTTGGACTTAGAGGAAAACCTTTCCTCCCTCTCCAAGTACTGGTTTAGCTGAAAGCTGAAAGTCTCAGACCCAAAATAAGAAAAATGCAACTGCTTTGCCAGAGAAGAACAGGAAGACATCTTGTAAAGGAACTCAATGCCTTATCTCCCTAGATTATTTTACTATTTGGCTTGGCTTTCAGTTCCCCAAACTTCTACTCAAAAAGTATTTTCTTTGACCCACTTAAAACTTCTATCTCTATGAAAAAAATAACTTACTGATAGTTTAATCAGCTATATTTGTTTCACAACACAGCTGATGATGCTGAAATACTGAATAGAACAAACTCAACTTCAGACAAAAACTAAAATGAAAAATGCAGTTGGATGATTTTCATAGTGTTCTGCAAAACAGTGGAATGTTCTAGAGATTCCAGAAACCAGTGTCAGCAGGTATATCATTTGTGAATGAATATTTCAGAGTGTCTGGAACACCACTGCAGGTTTGATGTCCTATGAAAAGAGCACCCAGATAAGACAGACGATAAGAGATTTACAAGGCCTCCATGACTTAAACCAGAGGACACAGAAGCCCTTAGCTAAGTGTCTGATTCTTACTGATTAAAATGTTTATGATGGTAAACTGGCCTCTATAACTGTGTAGACACTTCAGTATCACAGTTACAAAAGATGTACATGGTCCTTCTGCTCTCCTAAGGTGTTCCCGAATGTCACAGTGAGGGATAAAGTCAGCCACAGTGATCAACAGTGACTCAGAGAGCAAAGGTCTGCTTTCTTAGACACCAGATTATTTTATATTTCCAATTCATACACAGATAAGAAAAAATTATAAAGAAACTCTCTGACGTAAAAAATTCTTAGAATCTCTAGGTAAATTCTTATGAAAACTTTAAGTTGCTATTGTAAATATACTCAAAATACTAACGGTTAGCTGACTGAAGATTAAGAGTTACATTGACTTTTGGTTGGGGCAGACACATAGCTGCTCTGCTCCCATGAAGACATCATACCCTGAACCATCCTAAAGGTCCCAGTGCACTCAGAGCAACTAGTAAGAACCCTGCCACACAACCCTATGCCCAAGAGCTGCAACTGGGAGTCTGGAACACTCAACACCCATCACCCACCCAAATCCCACCCTCCAGAATACCACTCCTTTTCCACCCCACTTTTGGTCCTTTTGCCTGGGGCATACACCTATAAAAAATACAGGCAAACATAGGTAAACAGGTAGAAGCCCTTGAAGGAAACACAAAACTCCTTTCAAGAAAAAAAAAAAAAAAAAAAAAAAAAAACATAACCAAACGGGTGGAGGAATTAAACAAAACCATCTAGGATCTAAAATCTAAAAATGTAAGTAAAAACAATAAAGGAATCTCAAAAGGAGACTACCCTGGAGATAGAAAACCTAGGAAAGAGATCAGGAGTCATAGACACAAGCATCACCAACAGAATACAAGAGATAGAAGAGAGAATCTCATGTGCAGAGATACCATGGAAAATATTGACACAACTGTCAAAGAAAATGCAAAATGCAAAAAGCTCCTAACCCACAACATCCAGGAAATCCAGGATACAATAAGAAGGCCAAACCTAAAAATAATAGGTGAGTGAAGATGAGAGTGAAGATTCCCAACATAAAGGGCCAGTAAATATCTTCAACAAAATTACAGACCTCTTCCTGTCTGAGGCCTGGGCCGGACCTCTGCCAGGCCGGCTTGTGGGGTACCCCGGATTTCGCCAGATACATTCTGGGGGATCCATAGAACCCATAGCCAGCGCTAGCACTCCCCTGCCGCTGCGCGCCCCTCTTCCGGTCTGAGGCCTGGGCCGGACCTCTGCCAGGCCGGCTTGTGAGTGCACCCCGGATTCCCCCAGACACATTCTGGGGGATCCATAGAACCCTTAGCCAGAGCTAGCACTCCCCTGCCGACACGCGCCCCACTTCCGGTCTGAGGCCTGTTGGTGAGTGCACCCTGTTACTGCTGCCAGACACATTCTGGGGGCTCCACAGATCCCACAACCAGCTTTAGGTAGGAAAACCCACATACTACCCTGAACTCATAGCTGGGTGCCCTGAGGGCTCAGAATCCAGCAGATACCCCCCCCCCGCCCCTGCCGGCTAGCACCCCCCCTTCTGCCCATCTCCCGGGTCTGAGGCCTAGACCAGACCTCTGCCAGGTCTGCAGTTGTGTGGACCCCGGATTCCGCCTGAGACATACTGGAAGGTCCACTCAACCCAGAGCCACAGAGGAACAACTGAACTCAGAGTGTCAAACAACATATCCTGAGATATCCAAGAGGAGACACTGCACCCAGAACAGCAGACAAATAGCTGGACTGCTACCTTGGAGGCACCATATCCTGAGGCATCCTAGAGATACCACCGTAATCAGTGCAGCTGGCAAAAATCATAGAGACATCTGGACCCCTAGAAGACCAAACACAAGCGAGACAACTGGAAAGGCAGGCTACAATCAGAGACAGAAGCACAGGTAGCACTAGATTTAACCAGATGGCAAAAGGCAGGCGCAAGAACGTAAGCAACAGAAACCAAAGTTACATGGCATCATCAGAACCCAGTTCCCCCATCATAGCAAGCCCTGAAAACCCCATCACACCAGAAAAGCGGGATTCAGAATTAAAATCACTTCTCATGATGATGATAGAGGACTTTAAGAAAGACATAAATAACACTCTCAAAGAACAGATAGAAACCCTTAAAGAGGAAACACAAAAATCCCTTAAGGAATTTCAAGAAAATGCAACCAAACGGGAGAAGGAATTAAACAAAACCATGCAGGATCTAAAAATGGAAGTAGAAACAATAAAGAAATCACAAAGGGAGAATACCCTGGAGATAGAAAACTTAAAAAAACGATCAGGAGTCATAGACACAAGTATTACCAACAGAATACAGGAGATGGAAGAGAGAATCTCATGTGCAGAAGATACCATGGAAAACATTGACACAACTGTCAAAGAAAATGTAAAATACAAAAAGCTACTAACCCAAAATATACAAGAAATCCAAGACACAATGAGAAGGCCAAACCTAAGGATAATAGGAGTCGATGAGGGGGAAGCCTCCCAACTTAAAGGACCAGTAAATATCCTCAACAAAATTATAGAGGAAAACTTCCCTAACCTAAAGAAAGAGCTGTCCATAAATATACAAGAAGCCTACAGAACTCCAAATAGTTTAGACCAGAAAAGAAATACTTCCCGCCACATAATAGTCAAAACATCAAATGTACAAAACAAAGAAAAAATACTAAAAGCAGTAAGGGAAAAAGGCAAAGTAACATATAAAGGCAGACCTATAAGAATTACACCAGACTTCTCACCAGAGACCATAAAAGCCAGAAGATCCTGGACTGATATCATACAGACCCTAAAAGAACATAAATGTCAGCCCAGACTACTATACCCAGCAAAACTGTCAATCATTATTGATGGAGAAACCAAAATATTCCATGACAAATCCAAATTTACACAGTATCTCAACACAAACCCAGCACTTCAACGGATAATTGGTGGAAAACTCCATCACAAGGAGGGAAACTACAACCTAGAAAAAACAGGAAAGTAATCTTCTAAAAACCGTAAAAGAAGGTAGCTACACAAACATATCTCCACTGCCAATAACAAAAATAACAGGAAACAACACTCATTTTTCCTTAATATCTCTTAATATCAATGGACTCAATTCTCCAGTAAAAAGACATAGACTATCAGACTGGATACGTAAACAGGACCCAACATTTTGCTGCATTCAGGAAACGCACCTCTGTGGAAAGGACAGACACTACCTCAGAGTAAAAGGTTGGAAAACAATCTTCCAAGCAAATGGTCCCAAGAACCAAGCTGGAGTAGCGATTCTAATATCAAATAAAATCAGTTTTCAACCAGAAGTAATCAAAAAAGATAAAGAAGGACACTTCATATTCATGAAAGGAAAAATGTACCAAGAGGAACTCGCAATTCTCAACATCTATGCCCCAAATGTAAGGGCACCCACATATATAAAAGACACTTTACTAAAGCTTAAAGCATACATTGCACCCTACACAATAATAGTGGGAGATTTCAACACCCCACTCTCAGCTATGGACAGATCATGGAAACAGAAACTAAATCGAGACACAATGAAAGTAACAGAAGTTATGAACCAACTGGACCTAACTGACATCTATAGAACATTTCATCCTAAAAAATAAGAATATACCTTCTTCTCAGCACCTCATGGTACCTTCTCCAAAATAGACCATATAATTGGTCACAAAACAGGCCTCAACAGGTACAGAAAGATTGAAATAATCCTTAGTACCTTATCAGACCACCATGGGTTAAGACTTGTCTTTGACATAGACAAAAACAACAGAAAGCTTGGCAACTGAACAATGCTCTACTCAATGATGACTTGGTCAAGGAAGAAATTAAGAAAGAAATTAAAGACTTTTTAGATTTAAATGAAAATGAGGACACATCATATCAAAACATGTGGGACTCATTGAAAGCAGTACTAAGAGGAAAAACCATAGCTCTAAGTGCTCACAAAAAGAAAGTGGAAAGAGCATACATTAACAACTTGACAGCAAACCTGAAAGCATTAGAACAAAATTACAGAGGAAAACTTCCCTAACCAAAAGAAAAGATGTCCATGAATATACAAGAAGCTTATAGAACTTCAAATAGACTAGCCTTGAAAAGAAATACCTCTAGTCACATAATAATCAAAACATCAAATGCACAAAACAAAGAAAAAATACTAAAGCAGTAATGGAAAAAGGCAAAGTAACATATAAAGGCAGACCTATAAGAATTACACCAGACTTCTCACCAGAGACTATAAAAGCCAGAAGATCCTGGACTGATATCATACAGGCCCTAAGAGAACACAAATGCCAGCCCAGACTACTATACCTAGCAAAACTCTCAATCACTATTGATGGAGAAACCAAGATATTCCATGACAAAACCAAATTTACACAATATCTTTCCACAAATCCAGCCCAACAAATGATAATAGATGGAAAATTCCAACACAAGGAAGGAAACTATATTCTATAAAAAGCAAGAAAATAATCTTCCAACAAAACCAAAAGAAGATAGCTACACAAACATAAGTCTACCTCTAATAACAAATATAACAGGAGGCAACAATCATTTTTTCTTAATATTTCTTAACATCAATGGACTCAATTCCCCAATTAAAAGACATAGACTAACAGACAAGATGCATAAACAGGACCCAGAATTTTGCTGCATACAGGAAACACAACACAAAGAAAAAGACAGACAGTACCTCAGAATAAAAGGATGAAAAACAATTTTTTGAACAAATGGTCCCAAGAAACAACCTGGAGTGGCCATTCCAATATTGAATAAAATTGACTTTCAACCAAAAGTTATCAAGAAAAATATGAAAGGACACTTCATACTCATCAAAGGAAAAATCTACCAAGATGAATTCTCAATTCTGAATATCTATGTTCTAAATGCATGTGCAACCACATTTAAAAAAGAAACTTTAATAAAGCTCAAAGCACACACTGTACCTCACACAGTAATAGTGGGGAATTTCAACACCCCATTCACAGCAATGGACAGATCATGGAAACAGAAACTAAACAGAGACACAATGAAACTAACAACAGTTATGAACCAAATGGGTTTAAGAGATATCTATAGAACATTTCATCCTAAAACAAAACAATATACCTTTTTTTCTCAGAACATCATTGTACCTTCTTAAAAACAGGCTGTATGATTAGTCACAAAACAGGCCTTAACAGATTAAAAAAAAAAAGATTGAAATACTTCCTTGCATCCTATCAGATCACCACAGACTAAGGCTGGTCTTCAATACTAACAAAAACAATGGAAAGCCCATATACATGTGAAAATGAACAACGTTCTACTCAATGATGACTTGGTCAAGGAAGAAATAAAGAAAGAAATTGAAGACTTTTTAGAATTTAATGAAATGTAGGCTTGGCATACCAAAACTTCTGGGACACAATGAAAGCAGTGCTAAGAGGAAAACTCATAGCTCTAAGTGCCTACAAAAAGAAACTGGAGAGGGCAGCACACCTGAAAGCTCTAGAACAAAAAGAAGCAAATACACCCAAGAGGAGTAGACAGCAGGAAATAATCAATCAAGGCTGAAATCATCCAAGTAGAAACAAAAATAACTATACAAAGTATCAACAAAACCAGGAGCTAGATCTGAATAAAATGGAAAATTTTCTAGACAGATACCAGGTACCAAAGTTAAATAAGGAGCAGATAAACCATATAAACAGTCCCATAACTCCTAAAGAAAAAGCAGCAGTCATTAAAAGTCTCCCCAACAAAAAACCCCAAGGACCAGATGGTTTTAGAGCAGTATTCACTATCAGCCCTTCAAGGAGGCCCTAATACCAATTCTCTTAAAATTATTTTACAAAATAGAAACAGAAGGAACACGACCCAACTCATTGTATGAAGCCACAATTGTGCTCATACTTAAACCACACAAAGACCCAACAAAGAAAGATTCAAACCAATCTCCCTTATGAATATCAATGGAAAAATACTCAATAAAATGCTCACAAACCGAATCCAAGAACATATGAAAATAATCATCCACCGTGATCTTGTGGGCTTTATCCCAGGAATGCTGGGATGGTTCAATATTCAAAAATCCATCAACTTAATTCACTAGATAAACAAACTCAAAGAAAAAAAACAACACATGATCATCTTACTAGATGCTGAGAAAGCATTTGACAAAATTCAACACCCCTTCATGGTAAAAGTCTTGGAAGGATCAGGAATTCAAGGTCCATACCTAAACATACTAAAAGCAATATACAGTAAGCCAGTAGCCAACACCAAACTAAATGGACATAAACTTAAAGCAATCACACTAAAATCAGGGACTAGAGAGGGTCTTGAGTAGTTCAAACCAAGTTTGATGTGAACCTAGGCCTGGGCTGGAAGACTTGAAAGAACAGGGGACATGCAAGGATGTAGCCACTGTGATTCAAATCATGTGTATGTAAGAAGTCTCTTTAAGTGAATGAAAGAAAAAACATCAATAAAACAACATCCTTATCCCTTTATTCTTAAAAAAATCCCTCCCAATTTTTGAACTTCATATTCCTCAATCATTGCTTCATAGATCAACATTGTGTGATATTAGCTCTATTAAGGAACTGAAGGAACAAAGCCCTGTGCCTTGACAGAACTGATTACTTAACATCACAATTCAAAAGAGCCATCCTAGCTTTGCCTGGCCCTACTGGGAACAAGAGGTCATTTCTTCTTGACGGCCCTAGGTTCTGCATCTGCTTGGCTCATCTACTTGGCACAGGTCCCTTTCTGACAGCCATTCTGCAACTATGATCCTATGGGGAGAAAAGTATTCATTATTTCCCTCCGAAGGCAGGAGTGGAAGACTCTCTCATTCAGTTCCTTTTGGGAACACACAGCGTCTAAATGTAACAAGAAGGGAAGAGGGACATCTCTGTGTGTCCAGAGATGTGTGACGAGTGTGAGGTGATTGTGTTCATGGCCATCATTGTCTGCAGCTTGAAGGTCTGCAGACAAGCAACAAAAGAGACCAGCCTGGGCTGAGTCCTCATTTTCCCACCTTTGACTGGACCTCTGATTCTCTTTGTCCACAATTGAGAGTATTCAGAGCAGGAGAAGAGAGAAGAAGACGTTGAATATGAGTGACCCCAAAATTAAAGCATCTGTAGCTACCTTGTGAAGGTTCCTGTATGTTTCTTAGGACTGAAATAAAAAGTACCCACTTCCCATAACATATACTTGAGTTGCAAGGAAGAATCCTTCTGAAGAGTTAGTTGCTAAGATTCTCTGAGGGACACTGTGTCCACATCTACATAAACTAGCCCACATGCTGTTTCCCATGTGGCATATAATTAATGTTGCTGCAATGGGAAGGAATGAAACATTTAAAGTATATGTAGAGACAGAGAGTGTATGGGAAGACAGAATGTTAATAAAATCTATAGCAGCAAATATAACCTGCATAAATGTATGTAGAGAAGAGAGTTTGTAAATGTGGCAGATAATGTAAGACTAAATCCCATAAATATAAAGAAATATGGGTCAGATACTAGAATGAAACGTAACCAATTCAAAGAAAGTACATGCACTTCCTCGAAGAAATAAAAGCAACAGGATAAATGGTGGGTCTGTGGACATCAAACATATTTATGAAGAAGCATTCTCCTATAATCATACAATGAAATAAAAGTCATTAAACTTTCATCTGCAGGTAAAAATCAAACTAAAAGAGAGGGTTAGCCTAACAGGCTGAATTTATAGAAGCAGAAGAAAAAAGTACAAATAGAGTTTCCCTGTAATAAATCTACCTTGACTGCAGTTATTACTGCTGAGAAGAGCAGGATTTATAGCTGTGATTCCAGGACATTCCACAAAAGAAAGACAATTCCACTCACCCCTTTCAGAGCTTGTAATGGAAATGAAGCTAAATTCAAAAGAAAACCTGCAGCTACCTTCACTCATCTTGTACATTTTCAAATAATTTATACATTGTAGGATCAGCACTATGAATGATAATATTCAGCGTAATTGATTTACAATAATGTCAGTCATTTTACCACTCTTTTACTGCATGTTGCACATATGTATGTGTCTGTGTGGGGGGATAGTGTACATGTGTGAGCAGTTATGCATGTAAGTGGGGGCCAAAGGATGACCTTGGACATCATTCCTCAGGTGTCTTCCACCTTTTTCCTGACATTGGACCTCTTGATGTCATACTGCTCACCAAAAAGATAAGTCTGGGCAGTCACTGAGCCCATAGACCCCTGTCTCTTAGGTACTGAGATTACAAATGCATACTGTGGCGCTACCAGGATTTGCATGTGTCCCAGAATTTTAACTCAAGTCCTCATGCTTGCAAGATAAGCATTTTAGAGCCATCATCTCAGTCTTAACTATTCAAATTTTGTAGGGAATATGTTTATTAAAAATTTAGTTTTCCTAAAATAATAAATTCATGTTTTATCAGATTAAAAAGGTAGGATCTGTGTGTCAGTATAATGTTTGCTATTAAGTCACTTGTGAGCTGTAGACTCAATTCCTGTTAAATTATGCACAATTTGACACATGAATCAGACTGAAATTGATGAGTGCTTGAGAAGAAAATGTCATGTACCTCAAAAAACTAAAATCTTGCACATAACCTATTAAAATTCCTTAACCTCTCCTTGGATGAAACTTCAAATATTGGTATCACCTCCTAGAATAGCTTCTCCTGTCTATATGAGTCATTTTCAGTATACCCTGTTCTCCTCTCTGCCTGTCTCCACTCATTCTTATTGCCTTTGCTCCAAGAACAGTGATCTATATGTTTATCTGCTCTATTCCTAGATCTATTTCAAATACTAATGTAATACATTATCACTACTTGACCTGTTAATTTCCCCAGTTGTTGTTTTTTCAGATGAATGCTTAAATGGTGTGATGATTTGTATATGGTAGGTCCAGGGAGTGGCATGATTAAAGTGTGTCACTATGGGTGGGTGCTATCAGACTCTCATCCTAGCTGCCTGGAAGTGAGTCTTCTACTAGCAGCCTTCAGATAAAGATGTAGAACTATCAGCTCTGCCCGCATCATGCCTGCCTACATGCTGCCCTGCTCCTGCCTTGAAGATGATGGGCTGAACCTCAAAGACTTGCCTTGGTCCTAGTATCTGTTCACAGCAGTAAAACCCTAACTAAAACAAAAGCTATCTCTTGAATATAAATGTTTATATCATTACTGTAGGAAACATTTATTGGACAGTTACCACCTCAAGTATTTATTCCAACAATAATTGTCTTGTTAATTCCCACAGACCCACAGTAAAGCTAGATACTGATAATTCGTTATTTCTATAATGCACCATAAGACAGTGAGAACTTCCATCTGAAGAAAAGCAGCCAACTCTGAAGCTATCAATCATGTCACCACTGTCCACATGGGCTGTGCCATATTCTCACATAGCATGTACTGGTTACAGCAAAGGACAGTTTTGCTTTGGAAACTTGGTTCTTCATAACAAAACAAGAAAAAGAGGACTTTATAAATTAAATTGCAGATGTTATCCATTTTGGTGAAAAAGATCAATGTTAACCTGATCAATAGTCCCATAGCTCCTACCAGGCACTGTGCTGTCTTATTAGTATGACAAAGTACCTAATAAAAGAAACTAAGGAAAAAGGTTATTGAGGCTTCCAGTGCCAGGGAACACAGTGCATCATGGTGGGGAAGATATACAGGCAGGGGCAGGAGGTAGCTTTCTCATTGTGTCTGCAGAGAAGGAAAGCATGAAAAGGAAGTAGGGACAGCTATCAAACCTCAAGTTTGATATAAACCACTTTCTCTAGCAAGACTCTACTCCTAATAAACCACTTTCTCTAGCAAGACTCTACTCCTAATGTTACACAATCTTCTGCTCAAACACAGGAGACTTTGTGTGTGTGTGTGTGTGTGTATGTGTGTGTGTGTGTGTGTGTGTGTGTGTGTGTGTGTTGTGTTTGGGGGATGTTTCAGATTGAAACAACAGCAAGCACAAGACACCCAGGGATGGGAATGTTTAATATTCATGACTGTTGATGTAAATGTGTTCAAAATTCCAGAACTTTCAAAATCAGCAAATGAAGATTTGACATTAAAGAATATAACCCTTTAATAAGGAAGACACTTTCATATTCTATACTGCTGTAAAGTTTGATGAGTCAACAAAATCCAGTTTACTGCCTCACACATGGTTTGTATTCATAAGGAACACGCAATAAATTCAAAGAAATGCATAAAACCACAAGTGCCTAGTTAAAATGGCTGAATGTCTGAAAATGCTGCTCAAAACCTGGTATATAAATAGCAAATCCAGAAAGTGTTTAGTATCTCTAATCATTAGGGGAACACAAACTCAACTCAAATATCATCTCACTTGCTCAGATCTCTCTCATCTCAATTGCAGAAATAATGACAAATGTTGAGAGAGAAGCAGAAATTATGAACTCTTCTGTATTGTTGATATAAATGTAAACAGATCTAGCTATTATGAAAAACATGTAGATATTCCTTAAACATTTATAATAGAACAATAATATTGCCCATTAATATCAATGCTGGAACCCATAAAAAGAAGAGGGGCCATTATGCCAGAAAGATAATGTACCCCAGAGGTTGTTTCTCCATTGATCACAATATCTAAGATCAAAAGTGAATCTATGAGCTCATAATTTATGTCATGTACACACTGGATTAGTATTCGGTTATAAAGAATAAATTCTATCATTTGCAACAATAATGGAACTTTGAGGCATTATATAAACTTACCACAAGAGACAGATGCTGAATGTGAATATCAGTGCCTTCTAAGAATGGAATTGAGCAATGGTTAGCAGAGACAGGGAATGATCCTGGGGAAGAAGGCTGGGAGTGATACATAGCACCAGCAAGAAATAACAAATGGTATCAGCACACTTACAATGTACTGTAGAATATCAGATCAATTGAGAAAATTCCTATAATGCTTTTAACACTTGTTTTCTGAGTATTTGGTGCTGTGAGTTAATGGAACCATTTCTGTGTCAGTCATAAGCATTATGTGGCTTTGTGGAATATTTTTTTATATGACAACTTTAGTTACTTGATTATTTGGTATCACTTTAAGAGTCATGTCTCATACCTTTCTAAAGTTTTATTAATATGCAAGTCAGGAAAAATATATAAGTGAAATAAATTAAATCAAGACCTTTGAATCAATATAATGAGAAACTATAGTAAAATATTTAGAATGTATTTCTGTTAGACAGGCTCTGGAAAATTGTTCACTAAGGGGACAAAACCAAAATAGACACAGAAGTTAAATGTTCTAGGTCTATAAAATAGGAACAAGGGTATCTTATTAGGAGAGCTATAGGCACTGTCCCTCTACAATATAAATATTGAGTTACATCATGTACCAGACATTGAGGAGGAAGACTCTGTATAGTATTAGGAAAACCTTTCAGCATAGAGACAAGCCTTGTTGTTTATAGTTTGGAAGTGATCCAAAGGATTTTATGCATTTTGCTCTAGTTTGTTTCTGGAATACTCAAATGTCCACATATACTTTTCCCTCAAAGTGGAAAGCTAAGAAGTTCTGAACACTAAGGTATTTTATCACTTGTGCAGTGTTACAACATTTGTACATAACAGGTACGATCAGGCCCAGACTCTGTATCTTCCATGTTCTTTGCTTCCTGGTGTCCAGGATGAAATATTCTACTAGAGTAGCAAAGGCTACTAAAACAATAGGCATTGAATTGAAACATATGAAACTGTGAGAGTATGAATCTTTATACTTCTGTAGGTATTTTGCTTCAGTAATGGAAAATTGACCAAGTAACAATAGTAGGACCTGCCTTATGTGTAGGAAGAGTATTCTAGGTGCTTGTTTTCAGGAGAGAGACAACACTATAAAGAACAATGACTTTGGAGCTCATTGAAGTTGTTCATTCAGAGATGAAATTGGGTAAAGATACACTATTGAAAAGAGGAAGGGAGAAAAGCAACAAGATCAAGAATTATACAATAATTAGTCAAAGTTTTCATTTGTATGTTTTTTATTAGCCCTGTCAAGGTCATTCTGAGATGTATGTGCAGAGAGTGAGAAGATAACTGCTCACTGTGTATGAGACTTGTGCTCTAAATTATTAGTGCTCTTTATTGCTCCTCCATTATTTACTAGACATTTGGTGCCGACATTTAATTTTCCTAGATGGAGTGTTTTATTTACTTATTGTCTTAACTGAGAGAGCATTATCTCCTAAGAATTGATACTATCTTGTCATTCTATGAAGGATGCTTTAATTATATCACTGTCATGACTAACTTCACAGAGTTTTTAACTGAGCAAACTCAGACTTACAGAGTGTGAACCTTTTTATCCATGAAATTCTGGGTTTGGAAGTTATAGTCAATAACAAATATCTGATACAATGCAATGACCTTCCATGAATCAAACCGCCTGCTTTATGCTATCTCACCTGGGTTTTCAAATACATCTGAGAGAAGCCTCTGGATAAACGGTGAAGTTCAGAACCTCAACCTGTCATCAGACTTCAGCCTTGTCTCTTTCGCCACCTTTCTGATGACTCCAGCTGTACTTTCCACAAAAAGACCTTTAGCCTCAAAGATGCACAGCTCTTCTTTGACATCTCAGGCTCTCCATCCTTGCTGAAATTGATACCTTCACATAGAACACCATTGGCCTACATGTCTAGTAAAGCAGTTTTTGATGCTGTCTCAATTCTACAGCTCTAGTGGTTGTCCAGGAATATGATTTAGATCCAGTAGTCCCAGGACAAACATCTGCCACTTCGTCATTGGTCCATCAGTTTGTTGCAAGGATGAGAGTTGGGCTCCAGTGTCATGTCGACAAGGAAAGCCACTGGTTTCCCCTCCACTTTGAGGGTTACCCAGGGCTCAGGGAGGGAAGCCAAGCCCTGATGTCATCAGTCCTTATCCAGGCCTTGTATTTTAGTTTTGCCTTCTCTTTGGGCATTGGTCTTTCTGATATGCTATTTCCTTGCAATTGGCACATTGATCTCTCTTTAATAATGGTTAATCTTGCTATGGTCTGAGGTGACAACTCTGGGGAAATTCCTAAGACTTCCTCTGTCAAGACTTCTCTCCCTGTCTGAATGTAGCCATCATGACTCTAGCTGTCCTCTTAGCCTATCTCTCTTCCAAATAGTCATGATTGTTACAGACTTTGGTGGCAATTTCAATCAATTTGGACAGATTTTCTCCCTCAAATCTTTCCAGTATCTGCAATTTCCTCTAAAAATGTGCAAACTGTGTAACATAGGTTATCTATTGCTAGTAGTCTGTTTTCTGGAGCATTTGGGACAATAGGCAAATAGGTGAGTAAGATTTCATGAGACAATCCCAAAAGGCAGAGGGCATCTCATTAGGCCCAAACTACCTGAATGACCTTAAACAAATTTGTGGGCACCTAGTAACTGCATGGAAAACTCCCGTTAGAGTCTGGTGACACACCTTCAGGGATTCCTTACCTTCAAACTGAATTTGGATACCAGTTGTCTTTGACAGATGGGAAGATATTTTCAGTCATTCCAGGGCTGGTTGATGGCTGCCCATCATCACTCAGCACCAGTTTTCTGGTCTCTCTGAGGAGACTCTCTTTCCTTGAAGGTAAAGAGGGTCTACACAAGTTGCTGACAGTCATCCCAGATGTGTATATATATATATATAAAAAAAAAAAAAAAAAAAACTGTCTCTAAAAGAGAGGTTATAGCTTGTGGTTCCTCGGAAAAGAAGAAGGTTCTGGTTTTCCCAGTTGTAAAGGTCACTTGATTGAGGAGGGGATATAGGTTCAATAAGGATTTTTATTTCCCCTATGAGGAGTGGGGGCCTGGCAGAGTGATAAAACAAGAGGGGTTACTGTTGACAGTGGGTTAGCAGATTCTTCAGATGGTTGGTGTGTGGTTCCAGAGCAAGTGTTTGGGGGAGTTTGGAATGGGTTTGTGGATTTGGAGGTGGGGTTAAGAATGGTACATTGTGAGAAAGAAGCTTGAGAGAGACCAGTTGGAGGCTTGCAGAAAGAGGGATCTAGCTTTGGAGTTTGGGGTACAGTAAGAGAGGTTCTCATTGAAGAGTTAGAGTCAACAGGGATGGAGCAGAAGGAAGAGAAGAGGGGCGTGATGAGGAAACTGGCCTTGAGACTGGAGTTGGAGGCTGAAAAGGAAGGGACTAAAGAGGCAGAGGCAGTGAGGTTTCTTCTTCCAGAATAGGGAGGACTGACTTTTAAGATTTCAAAGTGTGAAGTTGGGTAGTAGGTGCTCTCCTTAGTCCTAAAGGTGTGGTTTGAGCCATTTCAGGGGCTCTCCACCAGGAAAATCCAGGCCACCATGGATGGGGCCTGGTCTGGATGACAAGAGGTTCCAAAGATGACATTTCAGACTTAAAATAAATCAGACAGGTTAAATGAGCCCTCATGTGGCAAACAAGTATGGAAGGCTGGCCACTTGACCTGGCAAAAGGTATGGAGTTTTCCAGGATAGACAATGTCCCCCCAGATCCTGGCTTTCTTTGGGAAATCCTTCAAATGTGACCAGATAAGGTCTAAAGGAGATGAGGCTGAGGAAGAACATTGACCCATGGTTTCACCGTAGAGAGTGAAAGGCGAAAGGCGGGCCAATGAGGGAGAGTATAGACAGAAACAACATTTGACATCGACGTAGAGTGGCTCAATGACAGTGAAGCAGACAGATGGTCAAATGGGTGGGACATCTGCTAGATAAAGGACACAGTCTCAAGATTTTGACAATATACAACTAAACCGATTCCAGGTGTTCCCACATAGAGAACCAGGGAGGGGTCCAGATGCCTCCAGACATCCTCTGACCCTAGGAGCTTAGCTGTGTCCAGCTTCTCCTCTTGGGTCTCAGGTACTACGGAAGAGATTAGAGTCAGACTTATCCAAAGAGATCACCAAAACACGTTGCAGGTGTGAATGCTGGGCTTTCCGGCCAAAGCAGCAAATGTTGGGTTCTGGGTGGAAGCTGAGAAAACTCACTTCAGAGACGGAAGCTTGAAATGAAAGCTTTATTTTATGAGCATGCAGGTGGCCAGTGTGGGATCTGAACCGAGTCCTCAAAAAGATACTGTACGTATTTAAAGGATGGGGACACAAAGCAAGGGGGCAAACTGGGCTGTTGCATTAAGCAACCATATTTTGACACAAGGTGTTAAACAAGGAAATTAACATTGGTGACTGAGTCTTATTTGGGTCACCTGGATTCAGGGTCCTTCAGTCATCTTTTTGCAGGCAGGTTTCCTCCTGGAATATAGAGTGGTAAAGGAACAAAGGAGTGGCCAAACTGCTCATAGTCAATTAAGTCAAGACAGGCAACGCATGTATGACATGTATGTCTTAGTTAGATAACAGGATAATGGTAATTTCCCTCTTTTCATCCTTTACTGGTTAACAGACAAATATGAAACATCTGAAGAAGCAGGGTAAGAGTTGAATTCCAGGGCCTGGGAACATGAACTCAGTTTTGTCCTTGCCAACAGGGTGGCTTTGGTTCCAGAGATGGCTCAACTCAGGAAACTATCTCCTAACACTCTCAATTATTGTTAAATATATAGTTGAAGTCCTGGCTAGAGCAATAAGACCAAAAAAGAAAATCAAGGGATACAAATAGAAAAGAAAGATGCCAAAGAGTCCTCATTTGAAAATGGCACAACTCTATATCAAAGACCCTAACGGCTCTACGAGGAATCCCTTACCACTGAGATATATGTCGTAAATCTGGGACAAAGGGTTAACTCAGATTCCTATTAACCTAGATGGCCACTGCCTGCTAGGTTGTCCCAACACCCCTATCTGTTATGGAGGCTGGGATACCCTAATCCCATCCTGAACTCACCAGTTCAGGGCTGACCTGCTTCCCCAAACCCCAACCCCACCCCAGCTGCTCTTTCCTGTGTAACCCAGCCTGTTTGGACAAATAGCCCCTTTACCTTTAGCCTCTTGCCCTCTTGGCAGCTGTTTCCCATCTCTCTCCCCTCATCCTCCCCCCTTCTCACATAGCCAGACTCAGTTTGCCATTCATGTCTACCTGGACTGTCCACATGCCTCTGCCTCTATCTGTGCTCTCCCTTGATTCTATAATAAAAATTTTAACTGCTTAGGCAAAGCTATGCCATCCCTGTCTGTCTAATCTGTCTGTCTCTTTCTTTCTCTCTTTCTTTCTCTCTCTCTTTCTCTTTCTTTCTCTCTCTTTCTTTCTTTCTCTCTCTTTCTTTCTTTCTTTCTTTCTTTCTTTCTTTCTTTCTCTCTTTCATCTAGTACTGAAGTACTGAGTGGCTGAACCAAGCTGCTGATATGACTCTCCTAAGATGTATATATGTACCATTTGTTTCTGCTGGCTTCTGTTCCCCACCATGCTCCTCCTCCCAACCTGTACTAATCATGCTACTCTCTCCAAGTTCTTGGTAAATATGTCTGTCTCTGGGTCCTCAAGCCTACTAAGGTGGTCTGGAAATCTCTTCTTACTACGACACTTTCCTCTCCCTTTATTAAAACCCTCTATCTTCCCCCTCCCCGCAAGAAAGCCTCTCCTGGTCTAACTGTAGCTTTAGCAGGACAAACACATCAGTTCCTTTCCCAAATCTGCAGCTGCTTAGGATTCCCTGCCTACTGCCTATTTCAGAGCGTGAACTAACTCTCTCTCTCTCTCTCTCTCTCTCTCTCTCTCTCTCTCTCTCTCTCTCTGCTACAACTGCCATGTCAGCTCTGGAAGTTTGAATTATACACCAAGATAAAAACATTTCCCCTAAGTTCATTAACTTTACCTTCTGGTCCTGCTGCACATTTAAAGTCAACTGCAGACTGCTTCAAGGCTGCCTACAATTTGCCAGCCCTGGAATCTTCATCCTAGAGTGCTCCAAAGTGGCTAGCACCAGGTGGTCCAGCCTTACAAACTGTTCCAACCTAACCTCTTGGCCTCTTGGTTGCTGCTCCTGGGTTAGTGGGATTACTATTGTGACAATGCTAAAAACAACGGACAGATTCAATGCACAGTGGAGAAGGGCTGAGCAAGATAAAAGGGTTCATGTTGTAGTTACATTTGTTACTTATGTGTCTTTCTTTCCTATAAGACATTTTAGAAAAAATTTTAGTGCATCTTTAAACATGTTTTTACTTGGAAAAATGTTCTAGTGTAATAATGCCTAATATAAAATGGTTATACATTAATACTTGTTGAAGGAGGAACTAATTAAATTAAACATTATGGTAAAGATTACTGTAGCACCAAACAATCTTTATCAAAATTAAGCAAAAAAAATATTTAAGAAGTGGTTGTAAAAAGACTAACATATGCCAACTGTGACAGGACTATTTGCATGTGGTACTTATGCTACATTACTCCGTGTTCTTATCCAATGAATGCAATGAAGTAAAATGAATTTGAGCTCCTAAATCTAAGCACAGAAGCCCTCGTGTAAGAGAAGAAGGTCTGTGATAAAGTGAAGGAAACAGGATTGTGTCAGAAGCCAGTATTTCAGTTCTGCAGTGAGAGTGTAAGTCTGTGCGCCAGGTGAGCTTTGCCTCTTCAAGAACATGGATAACGTCAGTCATTTAGCAGCATAGCAGTGGCATGCGTGTTATGTAAACACACTCAGAGCAGCCTCAGCCCTGACATCAATTACACTCCGTCACACTCTGAGAGATGTGCTGATGAAGTGGTTGCTTCATGGTTTGGGGCTGACATTCTGGATACTACACTTGGTTAAAATAATTACATTCTGTTTTGTTAGAAAAATCAAACTGTGAAATCAAGGCAAGGACTCTGCTGCATCCATCATTCTGGAGCCAGGATGTTTGATGACAATAACATCCTGATAACATTTCCTAATTCTTAGCAAATGTCTTTTCAAACGATCTGAATTTACTATTATTCCAATTCTTCCTGGAAAGTAAGAATTAGGAAATTTCTCCATGGATTGAGCCATTCATTGCTATTAGTCATCTATAAAGAACACAGAGTAAAAATGGTATCCATAGTATAGCTTAACATCATTTTTTCATATGGATGCTATCATCACTCCTAATTGTAGCCAACCCATAGACTCATGCCTTTCCACTCATTAGATCTAACACCAGAAAGCACATGTATTTTGTTTAAATGAAAATACGTTTTTCTTATGCCTCAATCTTTTATTTGTTTCAGAAAGACAACAGAGTCAGGTTGGAAGTGATGGCTTTGTGATTGAGAGCATTGGTTATTTTTCCAGATGATCTAGGTTTTGTTCTCCACAATCATGCTCATAAAAGAAAAATAAATAAATGCCAAGTATATTTTTAATGTTCTAACTGCAGAATATGCTACTGCAATAGTGGCATAAAACATATGGAAGTAACCAAACAATCTGACTTAAGGCCAAGTCACATGAGATGGAACCCACTGTATGTGTTACAGCAAGGTTAGAAAAGTATCCTGGAGTCAGAAGGTAAGGATTAACACAGAGTTATACTGAACCTGCCTGTGGGTCAGTCAACGGGGGTCTAAAAGAAAGAGAAAAACAGAGTGGGGATGGAGGGGCAAGAGACAGGAAGAATGGAGACAAGACAGTTGTCTGATCAAGTCTTGTTTATTGAAAGGCAATTATGGGTATATAAGCACAAGCAGAGGAGTGCACCTGGAGACACTTAACCATGAGTGCCTTGCAGCTGAGGGCACTAAATCTTAAGTCTGAGAAAAACAAGATGTTTATCTGAGTGTGCTCAGCTGTTGTGGACTGTTTGCAAAAATATCGTGATAGAAAAACAAGTCTCTTGTCAGGGTGGAAAAGTATCAACCTTCAAATATATGGCCCAAGATGATTGCAAAGATGATAGCCGCTTTCAGCTAGGAGTCGAGTCCCAACATTATACAGCACAACAAACCTCGCAAATGACATTTATTGGGAGGGAAAAATCCCCAGGGTTGTGTGTAGAGAGAATACCGTGTGTCTGTATGGAAGTGTTTTCTGTCAGTAAAAATCTTATGGACTAAAGCTTAGACAGAAAGTAGGAGGTAGGATATGTGGGAGGCAGAAAGGACTCTGGGAGAGTACCAGGAGGAAGATTTGTCTGGGAAGATAGGATGAGACAGACACGAGGTACCTGAACACAGGTAATCAGCCATGCAGAATGCAGATTAGAATAAATGGGTAAATTTTTGTTATGATATAGTCAGAGAAGAACCTAGCTATATGCCCAAGGTATTTGTAAATATATTTTGAGTATGAGTCTTATTTCTGGGATCATGGAGCTGGAAGGAAGAACCAGACCTTACTTCTACTGGGGTGGCTGCCTCTACTCAGATGATAAGCAGCAGAGAAATGAGCAGAAGACATGGTTTATATAGGTTTTTGGGGGGCTGAGTACATAGCTTTCCAGTGTGGGGATTGATGGGATTTCAAGAAGGGCTGAAGCTGCCCTTTGGGGCAGTTAGAGTATTCTGTGGGTAGAATCTGGTAGTTGGAAGTCCCTCAGGGGAGAGGCCTGGAAGCTCCTGTGCCTCAAGAGGTTTACACGCTTACCCAGCATGGCTTAGGCTGCCAAAACCAGAGAATGGGTAGCCAGATACTTAGGTTAAAACTAATGCTACAAATTTAAAAACAAATACATACATAAATAAAATTAACAATATAATGGCTTCTTATGACATTCTGCTCTACTCATATATTAGTGCCTTTATTCAACCACCATCAGAGAAAATTTCCCTTGCAGCCAATGGGAACACATACACCCATAGCCAGTCATTATGCAGGGAGAGAGGGGGGAGGCTTTAAATGGGATATCTCTATCAAATTCCCCTCCCCAGAGCACAGAGAACCCAGAAGAAGAAGGAGAAGGAGGAGAAGGGGGGGAAGAAGAAGAAGAAGAAGAAGAAGAAGAAGAAGAAGAGGAGGAGGAGGAGGAGGAGGAGGAGGAGGAGGAGGAGGAGGAGGAGGAGGCGGCGGCGGCGGCGGCGGCGGCAGCAGCAGCAGCAGCAAAAAGAGTGTAATTGCCAAAGGAGGGAGTGGACACAGGAACAAAGCCTTTTTTTTTTTTTTTTTTTTTTTGCCATTAGATGGAAGGTAATTTTATATTTATGTACAGAAAACCCAAGTGTCCAAGTGTACATTTTTATCCCAGTTTAGTGGCAAGTTCTTTAGCTTTTGCCTTTTCCAGCTTGGCAATGCGAGCCACAGACTTAGGACCCAGGACGTTGCCTCCCCAGTGGCGGCAGATCTCATCATATCTGTCATTATAATTGGTCCTAATGGCTTCCACCAGCTTAGCTAGAGCACCTTTGTCTTCCGAGTTAATCTGTGTGAAGGCAACAGTGGTGCATGTCTTCCTGTGGACCAGGAGCCCCAGCCTGGCCTTTCCCTTGATGATGCAGTAAGGCAGCCCCATCTTTTGACACAGGGCAGGCAGGAAAACCACCAGCTCAATGGGGTCTACATCATGGGCAATCAACACCAGCTGAGCCTTCTTGTTCTTCACCAAGGTGGTGATTGTATTGACTCCTGCTCGGAGGACAGGTGGTCTCTTAGTTGGGATGTCCCCTTTGCCAGCAGCCTTCTTCTCAGCACGGGCCAGTAGCCTTTGCTTCTTCTCTTGCTTTGTCTCTGGCCTGTACTTGTGGGCAAGCTTAAGCAGCTGGGTGGCTGTTTGCCTGTCCAGGGCCTGGGTGAACTGGCTAATGGCAGGAGGTACTTTGAGCCGCTTGTAGAGGATGGCTCTTTGCCGCTGCTGCCTGATGTATCGGGGCCACTTAACGAAGCGTGTTAGATCTCTTTTGGGCTGGATGTCCTGCCCAATGACGAAGTTCTTGGGCCTTTTCTCGAACAGTGGATTGACCACCTTTTTGGCCTCCTGTTTCTTGACGACGGCGGGGCCGGGGCCACCTTCTTCCCCTTGGCCTTCTTTCCTTTGGGCATCTTGCTCGGCTGGAGGAGAGAGAAAGAAGAGGGAATTGTGGGTGATAAGATCGCGAGATCGAACAAAGCCTTTTAAATACACTGAACAAAGCTTATATGAACTCAGAGACTGAAGCAGCACACACCGGGCCTACAAGGATCTGCACCAGGTCCTCTGCAAAAAAAGTTATATGCAAACATATAACTTTTAGATAAACACATAACTTTTAGATAAGCATTTTTATGGGACTCCTGGATGTGTAAAAAAGTAGTTCACAGGTTTCCTGTTTTCTCTTGAGCTCTTTTCCTTCTGTTGGTTTGCCTTGTCCAACTTCATTGTGATACTTTGTCAACCTGAGATCCACCCCCAGATCCAATGTAAAGATTGAAGAATAGAACCCACTCCACAAACTCATCCTCTGACTTCCACTTCATATCCTTACTGCCCCATAGCAAAAAAAGAAACAAAAAAAACCCACCTCTGAATAGCTTCCATGAGGGCTGGAGAGATACTTTAGTGATTAAAACCATGTATTGCTCTTGTAGAAGACCTGAGTTCAGTTTCCAGCCCCACATCAGTTAGCTCATAACTGTGAATGCAGAAGGTATCTGAAAAGCAATATCCAAATTTATCCTCTGACCTCCACATCTACTTGCTGCGCATACATCCACCCATTGTTGGGGTGATATTCCTTACTTTGTAGTAAGGTGTGTCTCTGAATTTTCATTTTAAATCCTGTACTGACAGAGAGCTAAGTGCTTGCTGGCTGGATTTTGGTGTTATCATATCTATGGCCCAACATTGGGCTTCAGATTGAATGCTTGTCCTTCCCCACTTGCCCAAAACAGGAAGGTCAGGCAGCTCCTCCTTGCCTGAAGGTAACCAAGAGATGTTCTGGCAGTATCTTACTGCTGATTGGTTATAATAAAGATCTGGTAGACAACAGCTGGAGCAGGAAGTGCTGGTGTGGAATTTCGGGACAGGAGAGAGACAGGAAGGCCAAAGCAGATGGCGTCAAATAGAAAAGGGACTGAGGGGGAAGCAAAAGACAGGGAATGGAGCTGCAAGCAGGTAGTGAGAACCAGCTGGGAAGATAGATTGTTGTTAAAGTTGAGATAAGTTTAAATGGGTTGGCTGAGAGACTGCCCCCAGCAAAAGGCCTACAGCTTTAAAGTCTATAGAAGTCGCTGTGACTAATTTATACAGCAAATAGATCTGTATAAAGCCTAGTTATAACCCATGCCCACAACAAGGCATACTTCTAAAATGGTATATGATGCAGTTTCTTTGGGAATATGGAGGAGTGAGCTGAGAAGTAGACACTGCAGCTCACAGCCTTGTCCTGCAGAGAGAAAACTACAGAAGCATCCATCCCTCTTCTGAAGAGCATGGGCCTTCCCATCTTCTAAATGCAGCCCAGCCTCCTCATTTAATTCTCTGGCTCTAGTGCCCTCTGAGCCATAGTAAGAGTTTCCCAGGGAAGCAGTAGATCCATAGACAACAGACCCTTGGGAGGACTCTATAGGAGGGCTGCTCTATTAGGTGCGGTGCTAGTATGGAGACAGGGAAAGATGGTCCTGGCATTGAATATCAGGATTTTCAAGAAATGTAACATGGAATTGGAGTTTGGATGACAGATGTGAGACTGGTCAGAGGACAGATACTGGAAATTTTCTTCTAATCTTTCAACTTTTCAAATTTTTATAATGGTGTTCTGGGATCCATAAAAATTGTTAAGTATGTAGAGGCACTAGCTGTGCAAGCCTAAAGAATTGAGTCAATTTCTAAGCACATATAAAGCTGGATGAAGAGAAGCAACTCTAAAATGTCCCCTGACCTGAAAATAGGCACCTGTAAATAAGCATGTACACCAACACACCCCAAAAATCACATGCTCATAGACATTCACACATAAAAGCACACAAGAATGTGATCCCACAGGTACACATAGATCCAAACACACAAGTATAAATGCTCACTACTACAAGAACATACTCACACTCATAAAGAACCTTACCTGTATACATACTTATATATCACACACAAATGAAATCTCCTGTGTGTATAAAGACACGTGTAAACATGCATATTTCAATGGGCTGTTTTTTTATCATAGTATGATCAATTCCTCTACTGTGTACTTTTTTTTTGCTAGAGAAACTGGCCTTGTCCCCAAGGAAACCAATTTAAAATACCTGTGAGATCTGTGACTTGCTCCTTTTCATGGGCTCTCATCATAATGTATTGGATGCCAACATCTCTCTAATTATATTCTCACTTTTAGAATTCTCTAGATAAGAAGGCTAAGGGTCCTAGAATGCCAACTGCACAACCGATGTGGTGGCCAGTGTTACATCCTGCTACTGCTACCAAGCAACCTTTGTCACAGATGAAGGTAGATGTATCAAGCTCCCATAAGACTTACAAGGGACAGGCACTAACAATGAATTACTGGCATGTTGCTCACCCCAATCAGCTTAGAATCTCTGTCTCTCTCAGTACCAGAACTTCAGATGTGAGCCAGCATACCCAGAAAGCTTATGCATTCTGTTTTCTGGATGAGTTACCTAATTGTCTTGAGCCTTAGTGAAAAGGAAGGAGAAGATAGTACCCATCTTCTACCTAAAACTTTATGAAGACCGGGACAGTTGTTCTTCCCTCATTGCTGAATTTACTCACCTTATGTAACTTCAGTTTAAATTCTTCATTTACATGGGCCAAGAATACATATGTGCATAGGCAAAATTCATGCCAGGCATACTAAACTTCTGGAGCAAGTCCTGGGGGCCTGTGCTCAGGACAATAAATATTGAGAATGGCAGTGTTTCCTGTCTCCCATTTTCTTCCAAAGCTCCTGTACTTCTAGCTGAGTTTTCCTGGGAAGCTCATTCAGTCCCTACAACATGAGTGCCATTGTGACCCCTATCTGCTGCAAATCAGGGAGAGCTGATCACTGAGGTAAAGTCTGTATGAACTTGGCTAAAATCTTCCATGTTCCCCACTCTCTTGCTGCCTTGGGCTTTTCAGTCACATTAAGCTTCTGCTAAAACTCCAAACAATCCAGTTCTTCTTCCTGAAGTTGAGTGATGGAAAACGAAGAACGATGGAGCTGCCTCAAGACGGAGCAAACCTAGCAAGACTTAGGAGTATATAAGTTTCAAATGCTTATGGATTTCTATAGTTCTTGATTTTTTTTTTTTAAAAAGAAGACTTTATGTGTGTCAGTGTTTGGTCTGCATGTAGATATGTACATTTCTGGTCATACCTGAGGTCATCAGAGAAACTTAGATCCTCCAGAACTAGAGAGTACAGAGTCGTGTAAACCACTTTTGGTGCTGAGATCCAAATTCAGATCCACGGATTGAGTGCAATTCTCTCTGGTCCTGAGCCTTCTCTTGAGCACCCCATGCGTTGCCTTTAAAGTAAGTGTTGCTCTGGAGATCACTGGAGATCAGAATGCTTTGTTTCCTCCTCAACTTTTGATCTAGAAGCATGTAGAAGTGATGACCTGGATACTCAGCCTAGGCTTTTACCAATAGAACTCTCTCTCTTTAACTCTACAATGGTCTTCAGCATGTCAGGCTGTTGTTTGAGGGACTGTCTGTATCTCCAGGGTCCAGCTGTGATGTAAAATGATATAATCTCTGTCTTCACTTAGACTAGAGAAACAAGCCTAAGTGGTGAGAATAATAGGGAAGAACAGAAGAGAAGTTGAGAAAAAGGTTTCTGAGGCAGAAGTGGACTAGGATGGGAGCATTCCAAAGGAGACACCTATAGGTCTACTTCCTGTACTATCTAGCCAGACACTGCCAGGTACCAGTGATAAGGAAACCATGCACAGTAGAGATAGAATGGTGGTCAATATGGCTTCCATGTATGATCCACTTGATAAGTGTTCTCTTGTGGAAATAGCTGAGAGCTCATTATTCTCAGGCAGCAATGGCTAGTGAGCATCTGGCTGCACTTGAGGATTCAGCAGGAATCATTCTCTATCTAAGATATTCACTCCTTCCCTTTAGTTTTACAAATTCCTAGGCAACCTTGGAATACCAACTGAGTTTATAAAGGAACATTCAGCATTGGCTTCAGCTTCACTTCATCCTAGGCAAAGAACAAGGACATAAGATTCAATTGGTTAATTTAGGAGTCTGGGTGTCTAGGCAATTTAACCACTAAGTTGTATGTAATCTTGGACTCTCTAAATGCTTCAGTGCCCAAGCTGAAAACCATGAGTCTTAAGAAGTAAATAGAACCCAGGAGAGAGAACATCCCATGCTACTTCCACAAGCCATGGGTTATCAGAGAAAAGTTTAGTCACAAGTGCTAGATACCTGCTATTTTAATCAGGGAGGCCTGAAGCTTCCAAAACAATACATGCTAGTACAATTTCTCTTGGGTACACACCAGAAGTAGATGGTAAGTGCCTACTGTTAAAGACACCACAGTTTGGTCTTGGCACATAGAGAAATAATCTGAAGCTGACTGGCAAACTTCCTCCCTGCTGCCTAGCTTTCTCTGTGCGGAGAGATACTATGCATAGTGCTGGGAGAAAACTGTCATCATGTTCTGATCAGCAGTGGATTTTATATGCTGTAATGATGACCTGCTGGGGTGCAATCATGGCACTATTGCAATCATGGCACTATTGCTATAACAGTAACCAACAGTTTCTGGTTGAGTTTTTGGCTACATCACAGGATGGAATCCATGCCTGGTGCTTTAAATCTATGCCCACACACTGGTGCATAATGGACTATGAGTAGATATATTGCCATTTTGGACATGTTGTCAAACTGTCTTCTAAGGATGTTTATGTCCATAGATTAGTGCTGTTGTATAGTTGGTAGGAGAAACACCTGTTGCATGGGGATCTGTTAATGCATAGACTTATTCACTCCTCAGATGGTTGAGAGCAAGCGTTGAGTGTTTGGCCCCACCTGAGATATTTATAGTACAAAGACACACTCCAGACCTTACCACTCAGGGTGTGGTGTAACATGACACATAAACATTATAGGAGTGCTATGAAAACCTTTGTTCTGGACAGGACAAGCCATTGAACTCATAAAGGGCCAGCAACTGTGATTACTTCTAAAGCTTCACAAGTGGATTGCTTTCAGTATTCCATCATGCATATTATAGAGGCTCCTGCTTCAATCTTAGGAGAAGAACTATTGATAGTAACTGTTTGGGGGCAGGAGGAATCAGTTTTCTTTAGGAGTATACAGAAGGGAAATTTTTCCAGGATCCAGTAGGACTCCACAAGCACAGACATGCAAGACATCTTGATTAAACACAACTGGTGTTTGCAAAACAGAAAATGAGGCAGGCCACTTGGCTTTATGGGACACAGCCTTTGTCACCAAGACTGACTAGCAGATTTTAATCATGGGATCTCACATTGCAGTAGGAAAGACTTGATTCATACAAGTTCTAAACTCCAAAGAGCCTCTAGCATAATACTGTCACATATAATACACAGTAAACACACACACATACACACACCACAGAGAGAGAGAGAGAGAGAGAGAGAGAGAGAGAGAGAGAGAGAGAGAGAGAGAGAATCATTGTACATTTATACGAGACATGATAAAAATAGTAGGAGAGGATTTTTAAAATTGGGGTTTCAGAAAGGCTTGCAAGAGCATGGGAGAGGGCAGTGTGGAAGAAATTGATCAAGATACATTGTAGATATACAGGACAATGTCAAGGATACATTTTTAATTTTATAATCCCAGTAATTAAAAGGTCTTTAATCCCAGGACCTGGAAGCAGAAGCAGGTTCCAGGTCAGCCTAGAATACATAGTGACTTTCAGGCCAGTCAGTGCTTCACACTGAGATCCAGTCACAATAAAAATCAATGGAGACAAAAAAGTGGGAAAGGAGAGAATGCAGAAGTAACTAACAACTAGGATAAGGTTGTCCTCCAGGGCCAGGCTAATCCTATTTGCTGCCGATCTCACCTCTCACTTTACATGTTTTTTTGACACCTGATCAGAGATAAGACTCAAGAGCTTAACAGCAATATTAACTTTTACTGTACAATCAAATAACATTTTTAAAAAGTACAAATATGTTTCAAAATGCACTTATATAAATAAAATACGAGATTCTGTGAAGTTTATGGATAAGGACAATGTGTTCTGTGTAGTTTCACTTCTGCACAGGGTCAATAGACAGCAGCTGAAGAGAATGTTCACCCATTCACAGGATATGATGGGCTGGACAAACTGGAGGGGCTGACATGTAGTATGAGGAGGGAAGGAAAGGCCTCCTCATGCTATTTACATGATATGAATGTGACACGTTGCAGAGAGCTACAATCAACTCCCCTTGATTTCCAGGGCTTGGGAGGTGCTCACTCTGTTCCCCATGTTCTTTTCACATCTGAGATGTGCTGCAGCTTCAATATTCAGTGACCACTAAAGTGCAAAGGACATCAGTTTAAGGGTGTAAGTTCCAAACAGAATCCCCAAATGTTCTTCTGATTAGACCATTAGAAACACCCATCAATAGGATATTTTCCTGTAAACATTGACACCTTTTCCAGTTTCCATTGTGTTGGGGAACCAAACTATAGGCAAGCATCTCACCAGGGACACAATGCTGTCTGTATTAGGAACTGCACATTGGTGGTAAGCCTCATCTGGCTTTTCAGTCCATCCAAAATCAGAGAAGCTCTGATTTATGAGTCAGAAAGTTCACTTTGATTTGATTCCAGTTAGGTTCAAATTCTTTTCTTCCAAAAGTCAGTTGTCTCTCACAGTTGCAAATTGAGTAGACATACACATGTAGGCTAGTGTCTGAGACCTATGGAGACCTTTGCATTCCTCATCTCTTTAGTGAATGCTGGCTTTACAACCTGACCTCTAGGCTGCCTAGGCAGGTGAGGCAGGGCAGCTTTGGGTACTCTGGGCTCTTACACCCATACTTGTTTCTAGGCAGAAAATACTATTTTAAGTGTTAACTAATATACTATCTAACAAAATATGTTTCTAATTGCTATGAACTCCTAATATACTGATCAAACTTGAAATAAACCTTAATAGAAAATATGTAAGTGTTTTCTTTTAAACATTCTGTGTTAGCCAAACACACCAGTGAACACATGCATCGCATATATGACACATATTGAACATACATAGATATATAAACCATTCTACACACACACACACACACACACACACACACACATTCCCACAGATGAAGGTGTGTGGGATTCAATTCATAGCAAATCTGAGACAATCACCATGATGTTCTGGATGGTGACATGGTTGTAGTCCTGCCATTGGAAAAAAAAATGTGCTTAAGGCATAGGAAATTCTCATTTTGAAACAACTTATACTTTTTATTTTATACCAAACAGGGTCTTCTGTGACCTAGGCTAGACCATATAACCTATGTAGCACAGGAGGATCTTGAACATATTCTCCTGCCACCTGCTCCCCAGTGCTCTGTTATAGGCAAATAACAGCATGGCAGATTCCAGATGTGCTGGGGATTGAATCCAGGACCTAATGCTGGAAACATCAGCACTCTCCCTGCTGAGCGATGTCCCCAGACTCTAGTATAAAAAACTTAGCCTAGAGGTGAGATTGCAGTGTTGGTGGCAACTATGGCAAGAGTTCTGGGACCCAGCACCCCTCTCTAGCTCTACTCATGGTCAGAGTCAGTGTCTTACTGAGTCATATTTTCCAGAGTCACATGTGGAATATTCCCTTATCAGAAGGAAACATTAAGTTCAGTGCTGATTTGGAGTTGTGATGTCAATCAGATGGTAAAGGTGACCTAATAGTCTTTGAGTGGAAGCTCAAATGTAGCATACAAAGACATAAGGATTTATCAATCTGACACAGTCTGGCTAGGTAGCACCAGATGCCCTCAAACTTGAATTTTCTGCTGTAGCTGCCCTAGGGCTGGCATTAGAGGTATGATTCACCATCATGGCTGTCCTTACAACTGGGAACTGGGAAATTGGCATTAAAAGGATTTCTTTTTTATTTTGCCATCTTCTTTTCAACATCCTAGTACATAAACACGTTTAGAAACTACTTCTTCACAGTCAACAGAAAACCATTATCTGCTTTTGATCCATGAGACTGTACAGTGTGGCTGGAGATTGGTGCAGTGTATAACAGCATCCACTGCTCTAACAGGGAAGCAGGTACTGCTCTAGATCTAAGACAGCTGACAACCTCTGCTCACCACAACTGACACTGAACCCAGGTACACAAGTCCATAGAGACACAGGATTAAAGTGAAAATGGTATCTATTTTTAAACTACTATACAATGATGTTACAGAAATAAAAATAATAAATAATATATATGTTTTACAGAAGAAAGCTGAAATTTTATTAGGTATTATTCTATTGTTATGATCAAGAGTATAATAATCACGTATTATAATACGTATAAAACATGTACACACAGAAATTATGAGACACACAGAAGGAGAGAGAGACATGGAAAGACGGAAGGAGGGAAGGAGAGGACAGGAGGGAGAGAGATAGAGAGAGAGACAGAGAGAGAGAGAGAGAGAGAGAGAGAGAGAGAGAGAGAGAGAGAGAGAGAATCTCTCTCAGAATTAGCATTCTGATTCAGGATTTTAGATTTCCTTTGATCTTTCTGGCATCATCTCTGGCTCTTATATATTTTATGGAACAGGTTCTGGTCCTTTCAGTACATTTTTGTATTTCCTCTGAATTCAAACTCATTGGAAGAGTCCCGGCTGATATGGAATAAAGTGCCAGAATCTCATTGAACTGGAGCTGATCTGACACACTGAGACCTGATCATACTAAGTGTGTTATCACAGACCACAACCTGGAAGAAGAAACCACCTACCTAAGGAGGTGAAAACCCTATTGTCTGGGCAAAATTCCAGAATGAAATTTGCATAATTTACCTATCTTACATGGGTTTTTCCTTTTCATTCAGATCACTGACTGAAACTTAGTAACTGACACTGATGAAGAACAAGGTAACTTGGAATAAGCATTGAATAAGCTAATGGATTCCATACTTTGTTGCTTCTTTTCCTCATGTTACTGAGGATGGAATTCACAGCCTCAAGCATGCTGTGCTCACACTCTGCCCCTGAGGTACACCCCAGTCCTATATCCTTTATCTTCTCCAGAGCCCTGTAGAGTATTAGTATCCCTAGATATCAGGGTAAAGGAACAGGAAGGGCCAGCACCGTCACATACAATGAATGACCAGGTTTTAAATATGAGAAAACTTATTTCCACTGTGCCCTGCTTCCTAGATACAGGGTTATTATGGATTTCTAGGGAGGTGGTTGATGGGCCTGAATGTCCAAGTGGGTCAGAAAAATGATGAACCTCATCTGCACTGTGTCTGGATTTAGGACATGGCCCTTGATTACGTGTACTAAGATATATACTCAAAAGAGAGCTGAGTCCTCTCTGTGGAAGTAGAACCCCCTCCATGGACAATAGGATATTTCTTTAAATCTAGGATGTGTCAGTGTGAAAACTCCAATTCTGAAATGTGAAAAAGCAGACTCTCAGTCATGCAGATATCCCCCCAAGTCTTCCCCCCTCTCTCTTTTCCACCTTTTGCTCCTCCTTTCTCCCTTTTCATTTTTCTTTCCTCTTTTCTCCTGAGGTACACCCCAGTCCTATATCCTTTATCTTCTCCAGAGCCCTGTAGAGTATTAGTATCCCTAGATATCAGGGTAAAGGAACAGGAAGGGCCAGCACCGTCACATACAATGAATGACCAGGTTTTAAATATGATGAACCTCATCTGCACTGTGTCTCAAATATGATGAAGGTCTCATTTCTTAATCCTTCCTGTTTCTCTTTAACTCACTTTTCCCCTCCTTTATTCTCTTTTCCCATTTCCCTTTTCCTCTGCCCAATGCTTCTCCCTTCTAGAACCTGTAGACCTCCTTCTATTCCTGCTCATCATTGTGTTCTTTATCCTTCTCCTAGACCTTGTTCTAGATCTTTGTCCTAGTCCTGATTGTCATTCTCTTCCTTCCTTCCTTCCTTCCTTCCTTCCTTCCTTCCTTCCTTCCTTTGTTCCTTCCTTTCTTCTTTTCTTCCTTCCTTCTTTCCTTCCTTTTTCTTCCTTCCTTCCTTCCTTCCTTCCTTCCTTCCTTCCTTTTTTCTTCCTTTCTTCCTCCTTTCCTTTCTTCCTTTCCTCCCTCCCTCCTTTCTCTCTCTCTTTCTTTCTTTCTTTCTTTCTTTCTTTCTTTCTTTCTTTCTTTCTTTCCTCCTGCTCTTTCTCATCTTTCTCCTCATCTTCTGCTTCCTTGTCTTTATCTCCTCCTTCCTCCCCCCTCCTCTTTATCCTGTGTGTAAACATCCCTCTCTCTTGGCCTCACTCTCTCTGTATCCCTTTCTTGTAAAATGTCTTATTGTGCAGAGGAACTCACAGGAGAAATGAGTAGGAACAAGAATCAAGCTATGAATTGAATCAATTTAGATCAACCATTGTGAGGAACAAGGAACAATATGCCAAGTCCAGTATTTTCTACTCCCTATAGAACAACATCTAGGGTATACAAATTTATTATAAAAGAAAGCAGGATGATTCATTGCTTTACCAAAACAATATCTGATGAGGAATTTAGAATGACAACAGGAATGAAAAGTGATGATACTCATATACACCATTTGGGGTGAAATTTCTTCAATCTCAGGCTCTTGAGGTAATTTTTTGAGAGGTTGTCTTAGAACACCAGCAGTGGTGTCACCATGCCTTTCAAGAGCACCTTGTGATCATTAAAATGTGCAATTTATAGGGAGGTTTTTATAGCAATCAGTTAAGATATTATGTACAGAGATGTTTAAATAATTTTGAGCCCTAGAACATTTTGTAATTGTACCTTCCAGACATGATTCTTACATGCTCACTGTTCATATTTAGGGGCACACACCACTGCAGTGTATTCAGGCAGCATCTTTTGGTATCCAAAATGGAAGTGTAAGAAGACTGTCTGGGTTTGATGGGTCTGGGAGGACAAAAGAAGCCAAGAATTTCCAGTGAGCACAGCTCAGCATGCCTGATCCACCAAGGAAGGCAGGCTCAAGAAGCTTCAACAACTGGCCCCTTCCATGATGTCCAAAACCATCCAGGTGTATTGGTACTCATTTTCTATGTTATTATCCACTTGTGGCCCCAGACATGAAGGGTCAAATTTTGATTGGTCATAGTATATTATTGAGTTAGGCAAAGCAGTAACAATTTATTCAACTGAACTGAAGAGCATGAAGTCACAGGAGACTGCCTCACACATCAGCACTTCCCAATATCTGAGAATAAATATGTGTGATCTCTAAAAACCTACAAATAAACCATCTGGTTGTAGCTTTATACCTCTCACATTAAAATACAAGCTGCTTATTCTGTGTGCTTCAGGCCTTGAAAATGAGAGAATCATTCAGAAGAACTCTCTGTGCACGTTACTATCCTTGAAAACCTCAGAAGTGTGCTGAGCATGTGCAAACACTTGAAAACCTTGCATGTAGGAGCTCTTTGGGTGTGCACAATGAAGTGCTTCTTCATAATTACAAAATGCAATCATTAGAAAGAACTCTTGGCTTATTTAAAATATTTTTGTTTATGCGACTTTTAGGTACATGGTCTCTATACCATGTTCTCATTCTCCTGGCAAGCTAATACTCCCTCAAGAATCACAAGGAATTGGAACTTTGAAGAATTACTTTGAGTAATACATAAACTAAGAAGAGCTGTAAAAGCCTAGAAAATGCTGCTTTTACTCACACTGCACACGATTGACTGTGTGTGCTCAGAGATGCTGATCTGGAATGGACTGACTCTGTGTGGAGCAAGATTTAGGCAGGATGTTTCTACGAGACAGACAAGAGGAGCCCACCATCAGGAGGTCCATTTGCTTACATGAATTCAGCCTAATGTAAGAAACCCCATTTCTTCTTATATGAAAAAGAGTTCTTCCTCATTGTGAGCATAACACAAATCTGGGGCTTCTTTCTGGAGAGGAAGGATGATGTGAGTACAGTGATACTGTTCTCTGACCTGCCAAAGGGAAACAACGTGTCACAATTCTCTGGAGGTCTCAGTCCCACTCTTTTACAACACAAGTAAAGCTTCAGGTCACCACAATGGGTGACTGACTCTCATCCTTCACCCTCCTCTCAGAGTTTCATAACTTTTGGGGCTCTTGTGCTTTGCGGGGTACTACATAATGAACAGATGCTGAGATGAACCTAAGATGCTCATTTCGGCACATCCTGGGCCTAGACTCTTCCCTGCAGCCGTAAGCAAGTCTGCTCAGGAGTCCTGAGGTGCTTAGATAATTTATATCCCATGGCTTACCAGAGTAGGTACTCACACACCAGGACCCAAAAGGAATTGAGCCTTTATTTACTTTACTTTATTTTATTTTATTTTATTTTATTTTATTGTTTTTAGAATCTGTCAACAGGCCTGTCTCTATGCCTCATGCCTCCCTTTCTTCTGTCTTCTGTCTGTTTGCTGTCTGCCTTCTTTTTCTTCAAGACAGTGTCTCACTTTGTCTTTCAGGAAGCCACCAACCTCAGATTGCCAATGAATGAATTACTGACAGTAACCGCTACTAGAATGAAAATTTCTAATGATAACATTGAAGCAAATTGTTCAAGTCAAAGGATTCTGAAAAGCAACCATCTGCAATATCTTCAAATTCAAGGTGGCCAGGTCTTGTTACCAGCGGTTCCTTCTGGAGGGAGATATGTATAGACTCAGCCGCTGGATATGTTGCTGAGAATCCGAGGGGTCGGGGGAAGAAACAGCCTCAGACTGGAAGGAGTTTTTATATCCTTACCAGGGTTCCACCTAAGACCCCACATGTCTTGATTCCTTTTTTGGTGTTCTTTTTGCTGAGGTGAGAAATTTCTCACATAAATCCTGATGGAGGACCCCCTGGCACAGGCCTCTGCATTTCTGAACTACAGTAGAAAACAAAGAATAGTCTAAAGTGACAGGGCCTGGTATTCCTGAGCAGAACTAAGCCTAGCAGCCTGGAAGAGAAATTAAGTTATTGGGATTCTCTCCAAGAACTCCCTCTCCAGGATGGAACCATAAATTGGACAGGGAGTTTATTCTCAAAGCTCTAACTATAGCTGACTGAGAATTGGGATCATGGACTTTACTGTCAACTGGAGTATATGGAGCAATATTCAACATTTCTAGCTATGGTTGTGAGGTTTGTTTGTTTTTGTTTTTTTTGTTTGTTTTGTTTTGTTCTTTTTGTTTGTCTGTTTTTTGATAAAGAAATTTGTGTCGGTGCATGGACTCATTAAAGAGTCCCCTTTTAACTCAGGTCGGTAACTTCAGCCCCTAGAAGCTAAACATTCAGAAAAAATGAAAGCTTCTGTTGTGTCTCTCCTCGCACAGACATGTCTTCTTGGTTTTTAGTTCACATCTCCAGGTCTGATAGCTTCTGGACTCTGAGGTCTAGACTTGTGTTTTCCTGTGTCCTCACAGGTCTTGCCTTAGACCTAGATACACTTCCAGACATAGACTGATCCAAACTACTAGCATTCTAGAGCATCCAACTTGGACAAAATCCTGTTGTAGGATCATTTTCCCAAGAGCTGTGAGGCCAAGAGAAACCTCATCAACTATTAAGAGGATTGCAGACAGGGTGAATATTTACAAAGAGACTTATTTTGATATCAGACCATCACAAACTGTATACAATAGTAGAGTGTTGTAGAGATGAGGGTGACCCTTGAGGCACAAGAACTGTACAGCATGCACACTGAAGCTTCTTTACAATCAACTCTTAGTCACATCCAGAAATGTTGCTGAAAAGCTAATAAGACAGTCAAGGTGGCAAGACAGGAAATGACAGCACTCATTACATGAGGTTCTGTTACCACAGCAGAGTAAGTGGATCCATGGAAGCAGAAGACTGAAGACATGGCAGGAGATTCTGCATTCTCTGTGGGGCTCAGAGCTCCAGACTTCAGACACCTGTCCAGCACCTCAGCCGTACCTTACTGGTGAGCTTCAGTCTCACTCCTGTGTGGCAGACACAGAGCAGTGGGGGCCACTTCCACACAAAGCTTTCCAAGTCAGAAACATGTGATGCCTTGCCCGCCCTTTCCACTGTGCCAGTTTCCATAGCTAACTTGGCATCTGTTGATGTGCTTGGGGCTGCTGCATCACAGGCTTCCTTTCCTGAACACACCTCTGGTAGGCTGAAGTTTGTTGTTGCAACCAAAGAACATCATCATTCCTTTGATGCCAATGTTGTACCACCTTCCCACTTCTGTTGTCTTCAGAAAAATACAGTTTTCCAAATGGAACAGAAACTCAATTGGAAAATCCTGGTTTTACAAAGATTATTCTCATGTTGTCCTTCTAAGCTAGTTCTTTTTTTCTTCTGCAGAAAGGGAAAGGATTTAGGCTAATACTTCAAATGTTGGAAGAAAAGTGCAGCACTGAGATGAACAAAGTGTAGTTGTGTTCAGGTCTGACCTGTCAGCATAGGGTCTGTATCCTTGCTGTGGTGGAAAACGCCTTTCTTCTTACTCAGTTTCTGTATAGCTGTCTTCAGTAAAGCTAGGTCTCAGACTTCTCAGTACCCCCACTCCACTGTGTGTGTGTGTGTGTGTGTGTGTGTGTGTGTGTGTGTGTGTGTGTGTGTGAAAGTGCATGTACATACTTCAGAACATGGAACCTCGTCATGGAACTACAGACTCCAGTAAAACAGTACAAGACTGTCCCAGGAACAGTTTGAGTAGTTGACATACAATCCTCCTGTCTCCATGTTCCTCCTCACCCTGACCTTCTCTGATGGGTAGTTTTCATATTCTGTCATGTACTTCTTTAGAAGTCCCCACTTCGGCTTCTCAGCCCTCTTGAAAATGAGACTTAACATCTGCAATACAAAACCAAACTGGAGAATTAGAACAGTTCTAATGTCAGAAAAGAGACAAAGAAAACAAGTTGAGAGAGGCAGCAGAATTATATGCATGACTTGAACCTCATTCCCTGCCCCCAGCCTTGTCTGAACCTCTCTGCTGAGGCAGCTTCTTCTCTTCTTCCACCCAGTGTTAGCATCTGTGTCTCTTCTGTGAGCAGTTGTGTGCTGCTCTGGAGATATTTGGTCAGCCACATAGAGAATGAAGACCCACCTTGATGATATTCAATATTCTACTATGGGAAGCAGGGTTTTGATAACTGGAATCTTTGGGGAGTTTTTCCACATATTTTCCAAAGGAATAAAGCACAGTGTCTAATGCATGTGCAGAAAAGTTCAAATGTCTAAATGTTGGCTTCTGGATGTTTCTGGAGGAACTCCCTCAGGCACACCCTGAAATCCCACATCCATTTCTACCCCAGTGCCTGAAGAGAGAAGTGTCCTCAGTCTTCCACTAAACCAGAGCATTCAACAAATGTCAGCTGTAAAGGAACATAGCTAAGCTGACCTGGTGCATTTTTGTCATTCCAGCACTCAGGAGGCAGCAGAGACACCCACAAATCCTTGAAGAAAAAGGTTGTACTCCTGAACTTCAAAACATGAAATAAAGACAGAGGTCTCTCTCTTCCATTCCCAATCACAGTATGAATCTTTGCTCACATAGTACCTTTGTGTATTGCTTACCAGGAGTGCACAACCTCACCTCAGAGTTCATTAGGTAATGACAGAAGAAATTGGAGGTACTCAGATCTAGGAGGAGGTGTGCTGTGGGCACCTTGTTGTATGTCACACCCAGGGATGTTGCTAAACTGCTTCAACCCTCAGGTCTGTCCAACATTCAAAAAAGATTCACAACCCTGTCAGAAACTCTGCTTGAGAGAAAGATATGGCCAGAAACTCAGTATGGCAAGCTGATATCAGGGAGGACATATGAGTCCCTGGAAAGAAAGATTGGTTTTTGGAAGTAGGTAAAATGAGGGGAGATTTACTATGCTCTCAAGAGAATACCATCACTTTACTGAAAACCACCAGTGGAAAACAAATAGAACGCCTGTTCTAGGAGTTTCACAACATGGATAATGCAAACTATGGTACCTGAGCTCATGTGTAAACCTGAGCTTTCTCCTCTGTGGAACAGGAAGGTGATGAACCTACTTTCCACACAATCTTCTGAAGATCAATGAAGTCTTGTCCAGAAAACCCCTCCCCAGTGCCTGAGCTCCTCAGAATCCTGTGTATCTCCTTACATTCTCTTTTAAATGCAGGGCCAGTCATGATTGGTGAGACTTTCTCCATTATTTCCTTACTCAAAGGCAAAACACCCTTGTCACTGAGGCTGTAAGAGTTATTTCCTGTTGACAGTTCTACAATCTACTGTTTCTTTTACCTACCAAAGTATGATGAACAGTTTGGGGAAAAAGCCTCACTGTGCTAAACCACACTGTCTCTTGGTGGTCTACAATCCCCTACGGACTGTGTAGCTGCAGGGATGACTAATTTCTTTCTCATAGAACTCAATAGGCTTGACCACACATCAGAGACAAGGCTGTGTCTGACTGCCTGAGATGAGGGTGGGAAGTCAAAATATTCATCAATGCAGACACACTGCAGTTCCATGCCACCTTTTTTTATGAGCTGGACCATGTGTGCACAGGCTCAAGAAGGAAGTCTCCTACGAATTCCTCATTTATGATACCACTATCTTTGTTTCTCATATCTTTGAATAGCAAGGAAAAGCATGTGTGTGAGCTGCCAGAAATCTCGTTAAAAGATGGCATCCTCAAATTCCATAGCTGTCAGCAAAGTAGAGAAACATGAACTGCTGGGAGCCTGGCCAGCCTGGAATAGATTGAAGTGGTATACAGAGACGGATTGGAATATGTCATAAGTTTACAGCTCTTGGTGGATACATCTCAGGAAGATCACCTGTTAGTTTTTAGCTTCTCCTAGTGAATTTGAAAAATAATCAGTCAGTTCTGCTGAAAGACTGCAGCCTGGAGTGGCTGATGGCACTGATCTGGGAATGTAAAATATCCATATCAATTTCAAGCTGTGAATTGTTCCACATGCCATGCAGATGTGCTTGTGTTTGTTTCCAGAAGATTGCTGACCCATTTTAGGGCAGAGGGGTATCACAAATCCATTTAAAATTGGCATGAAATGAGGTAGCTTAATATGTTTTAATATTTTGAACCTGAGTTCCTATGTAAAGGATGACTTCCTCTAAAAACGTTGTTTCTATCTGTCAAACCTTTATCCTATTCTGAGTAATCAGTCCTGACAAAACATTTTTGTTAAGAAATTTACGTGATTAGCTGTGTGAACCTGTTGGATTAGGGAGGCAGCAGAAGCTACAACTGACTCTAAGAAAGTAATTCAAGCTGTAATGCCTAAGATGACTTCTGCTATTAATCTCTTAGGTTGTGAAAAAGATTTAATAGTCTATTCTAATGCAGACATAACAGTAGCATTCCATCAAGGCTGTGAGAAAATGATTGGGAACAAAATATAAGTTAGCTAGTATACAATGAGAAAAAGCATTGTAACACATGGAATTATACAGTTAGTCAAATGGCATTCTAATAGGAAATGATACATATAGACGTACATTTAACAATTTTATATCCCCTGGATATAGAATGAAAGTCCAATCAGATGCAATTAGGAACCATGTTTTCAGTGTCTTCTTTTGATGCGGTCTCTGGCATGGTTGCAAAGCCTGCAGATGATGATGGCTGAACCAGACGTGAAGGAAATGGTAGGTGTGGAAATCTTTGTCCATGGAGAAGGCCTCGCACAATCAATTGGACTGGCTTCTATAGGGTCCTGTAAATATATAAATGGAGATTTTCCTGGGAAAACATCTGGTCTTATTATCCAGTTAGTAGGTATTTATTTTATTAGAGGCTCGAAAGGTTAATTTTTTTCTATGAAGTATGATAAAGAGATGCATAATTATGATCTTATTTTGTAATAATTATTTAGATGTTTATGTCTTTGAGGTGTTTTTGACGGGCTCATTTCATACTAGCATGTCCCTGTAAACTGTGAGAAACTAGAAGTCAAACACCAACTTTTAAAATGCCTTTTAAGTTTAAAAAGGGAATTGTTTAATTAAGGAGACAAATGTTTCATATCTTTGAAAGCTTCTCTAGGTTAGGCAAAGGCATAAATAACAATGAGAATTAAGTGTCTAGACATTACAGGAATAAAGGCTAACTTTCTAAAGACAGGATATATGTAACATTTGTCTGTTTTAAATCACAAAGATGCCGGCTCATCAGGGACTAATTCCCAAGAGCAGCTGGCAGCTCTGCAGGAGTGCAGGACCCTTTTTGCTGAGTGCTGTAAGATTTGGCTAAGTTACCATTGTAGAAAAAACCCACTTCTGTCAAGGAGTTAAATTGTATCCTTACCTTCATGCACAGGACTAGGAAACATAATATGAACTTGAACATGTCCAATAGAGAAAAGGTATTTTTTAAACAGAAGCAAGATTTGCAATTTTGAAAGTTGGGGCTAGAATCATGAAACAGCTATAAAACATTGAAGCATTTTGTTCGTTTGTTTGGTTGGTTGGTTGGTTTTTGTTTTTTAAGGCTTCTCCTTAGTTTCTAAAAGACAATAACTATTGTTACTAGCTCCATTTATTATGCAAAGGTCTCTTGTGTGAGAAAGTTTTCTATAAGATCTTTAATAGTTAAGGTAGCCTGATTGAGGAAGAGTCACGAATAAATATTGTGGAAGTTGAAAGGAAGTTCAGTCCTGAGCTGTCTGAGGTTGTCCACTGCAGATATTGGATAGTCAGTCCTCCATTGACAAATGGATTGGTCGCCTGAGGCTGTTGGGCCTGTGGCAGGTCCCTAGTTTAAAAAGATTCCTGTATTATTAGTGATTGCAATAGCACCAGATAAGAAAGTGCCATTTGCATTCTTTTCCCCAATCCTCTCTGACAACTGGGACACAAAGAAAGAGGTTTGTTTGGGCTTCTCTTCTGAGCAGGAGTCAGGAGCATTCAATTTTATAGCACCTCCTGCCTTACTGGGACATTACTTGCTGATATGTCCAGGTTTTATTTCCTTGAATAACTTTAGCAAGCCAAGCCTGCTTCATTAGTTTTTTTTCTTTCCCTGATAAGTAAGATTTTGGATAGTGTTCTGGTTTTGTGAGGTTATTGTAATGGGTACACACCTTGAAGATATGATGTAGCAACCTCAGCACTTGCCTCAATAAAACCAGAAATATTTTTAGATTTTTAAAAATCGTTTCTACAAGAGACTAGTAGTAAGTATAGCATTCTCAAAGGTCAGTTATTTTAAAACAATATCTTTTGCTTCAGAGCTAAGAACCATTTAAAAAAAAACAAAAACACCTCTATCAGATGAGCAACAGATTCCTCAAAATTTTTTGCAGGTTTCTGTATTATGTTAGTAACTCTTTTGGTACTTGCATCTCTGTTAGGCAAGTATCTCCATGCCTCAAGAGCTGCAGCTGATATTTTTATTAAAACTTCCTTTGTCATTTTTTGTTGATTTTTTTCTTCAAATCATTTTCCAATTCCCATAATCATTTCATATGTTAACTCTTTAATTCTCCTTTTTCTTAGCTCTAGTAGATAACTCTTTTTGAGCCAAATTTGTTTCCATTTATCCACAGTAAAAAACCAAACAAACAAACAAACAACCTACATCTTTAGCTAGGCAGGCTCTGGCTATTTTAATCAAGCATGAGGAGTCATAAGCAACTTACATGCCAGGGTTTCCATAAGAGATCCTTACCCTCTTTGTTATTCTCCGTAATCCCTGGGACACAGCCTACAAATTTACTCTATTGCTGAGCTTGTAGTACACCAGGAGCAAATCCCATAGGCAACTTTGGTTTCTTTTTGTGTTTTTCAGAGAGTCTTCTAGAATGACTTAGATTTAAATGCTGCATGGTAAGCCACTTACGTTTATGATATTTTGTTAATTTCTTTTCTGAATCATATTCCTCTTCTGAGGTTGATTTTTCCTCTTCTGATTCATCTCTATCCTCTCCTGAGATACCGTTCTCAGACTTATATCCTGAGCGAGACCATAGTAATGGAGAACCCTCATGAGCAGGTGAATCTAATGTCTACAGAGCACATACGGCTTTTTCCATCATCTTCCAATGCCGTCCTAAGCACATTCTGAATAGGAAATGTCTTTTTCTCCATTCTCTGTAAACCAGTTTTTAATATCTAACTCTAGCTTCTCCTGTGTATCCACATCTAAAGTTTTTGCTAGAAACCAAAGACTGACTGACTATACAAACTGCAGAAAGTCAGTCAGCTGGCTAGTGCTAAACTTCATTAAGAGTATATTTAATAGTATCTGTGAATAACTGATTGTAGATTCCCTTTATCCCATCTGGAGAGATACTTACAAAATGAATACAACCCAGAGATGATGGCTCCTGACCTAAGATAGGTGATGATAGCTCACAACAGAACAGCTAGGTACTGATGGCACCTAATATCAGCCTCTGCTGATGACAGCAGGCAATTAGTACAGAACTGATGTCTCCTGGCACAACTTGGGCATGGATGGTACCCAATATCAGCCTCTACTGATGGCAGGAGGCAATCTCAACTCTGATTTCTAATCCTCTTTAGTCCAGCACTCCAAGGCTGACAGGTTTGCAAGACACTGTTGAAAGTTCTATCTGTGTCAGCTTACCTTCTTCAAAGTCCCTGTTTCAAGGCTCCAGTTTAGATACAGGGAGCCTGCCTGGCCTGGAATGGGTTGAATGGGACACAAAGTCAGATGTAGGTGTAGTTTTAAAGACTGGTGGTCTCTGCATGTTCTATACTGAATACTTGCTGATAACTTATAAAAAGTCCTAAAAACTTTCTTACTTCTTCTGAGGTTTAAATTTGTTGGTTTAGGTGATTAATACTTATAGCCTAACAGCAGGGAAATAATAAAGTAGCCTTTGTTCTATTTATGACTGTGAGGCTCTAACTCTCTACCTGCTAGTTGAAGTTACAGGAAGGAAAAGGGACACTTTGAAAAGTAGAGAATAGATCAGATGGTTTTTCCATGCATCTTTTAAAAAAACAATCAAACAAACAAAAGTCCACTAGAAGTTCAAACATAAATGCAAATAATAAATTGAATAAGAAGTTTACAACAGTATATATATATATATATATATATATATATATATATGCGCATATCCATTAAGAGTAATTATCTGGCTAAGCATTTATTATCTGTCACTAGCTCTGTAGGTTCATGGAGAATTAAAAACCATAACTAAGTTACTGAAGTTCTGTATAGATAAACCCATTCAATATTTTATCTTCTGTCTTTATTTTTTTATTTTTATTTTTATTTTTTTCTGTGACAGGGTTTCTCTGTGTAGCCCTGGCTGTCCTGGAACTCACTCTGTAGACCAGGCTGGCCTTGAACTCAGAAATCTGCCTGCCTCTGCCTCCCAAGTGCTGGGATTAAAGGCATGCACCATCTCTGCCTGGCATCTTCTGTCTTTATATCTACAATAAATTATTAGTTCCTCTTTTATGAGCCTTGTTTAATTGTTTTACAACCTCTTGGAATGATCTCTAAGTTGTAAATATGTACTGCCTATCTTAGAAGCAGTTAACTGGGGATACTTGAAGACAGGTAGAGTTCTCATTGCAGATTTGACATCATAAAGGACTTACTAGCAGTCCTATCATAAAAGATCTTAATAATTACTAATGTACTTTTAGGAATTCTTATAGGATTATCATTAATAATTAAGAAATAAGCTATTTGTTTATGTAGCATCACTACAAGACAGTATACCTTCAGTGTTCTGCAAAAATCTCCTCAAAAAGATGAACCTGGTGATTGTTATATATGAGGAATTTATGACAGAGCACAAAGGCTACTTCTTCTTCTTCTTGTGCACATTTTTCCAGGTCAGCTGCCATTTTTGAAGAGGTTTTTCCTCGAGCTGATGTAAGAAGCCAGTGAAAAAATGTTGTTTCGTTTCAATGTTCTGCCCAAGAGCAATTAAGATTTGGAACTGTTCTTGGGAAGATCATCATGTGTTCGGATTTTCTAAGACAGTAAAAAGAAGACAGGAAACATCAAAACCCATATTCTACCATCCTGCCATTCCAACTGTCAAACACATTGTGTGTATGTGTCTGTATGTGTTTTTGTATGTGTGTGTGTGTGTGTGTGTATGTCCGACTCACATACACATCTGCCTACATCAACTATAACAAATAAAATACTCCACCTGGTGGTTCAGCTCAATAAATTTAGTGACCAAACACATTCTGGGATCATCTTATTATGGTAGTAAAGTGGTTGAGTTGGAAGTAGGAATTTCTGTGCTCTTTGAAATCATAAGACAAAAGAGCTCTCAGGTAGCAATTTAACTTAAGGAGCAGTCCTTATAAACAGCCCGTATAAGGAGATTAGCATCAGAAGAGCACATAGCTATGAGTGTTTTTGCATACAGTGGACAGTTATGCATATGCATAAACCTAGGAGTTACCACAGAGGCTTTTTCTGATATCAACAGTGCAATTAAGGAGCATCTCAACTTGGAGAAAAAAAAAAAAAAAAAAAAAAAAACCCTATTCATGTCTTCCACAATGCAATCCCAGCTAAAGCAAAAGCCTCAGAGATCTAATTAGGATTCATGATGCTCATGTTTTTCAGGAGCATTTGAGTAACAATGAGGAAGGAAAATTCAGCTTTACTGTATAAGGATTTCAAGAACTAAGGCTGAGAGAGAATAATAGTAGGCAACATACCTTTGAGAATTGTGATCACTTGGAACCTCACTCAGCATTGCACAAGCCTGTCTTGAATTTCCTGGGGAGTCAGGGTGTTTGAGGGCAGAAGTGAAATGTATTTATTCTAAAGATTACCTGGTCACCTCATTGACTTGTTTTCTCTGATCCCATTAGCAATGTAAAAAAAAAGTGATATGTGACCACTTGGGTGGAAAAAATGGAAGGTTCAGAAGTCTAAACACAGAAAAAGACATTGGGCTTTAAATATGCAACATATGATTGCATGCAAATTACCTTTACTAGCAAGTTTAATGATATTTAGCTCATTTATTATTTCAGTAGAAAAAGGCCCTTTATTACCTAGACTCTGTTGGTCTTAGTGCCTAGGTATCACAAGGTTCCCTACTGTCATAAGCTAAACAAATAGGAAAGGAGATCCTTTGCTTCTCTGGGAGTTAATGTTATGCTATTATAATAATGTATGCATTATTATTATCTGCTCTGGCCCTGTACTCCTAGACCTCTTGATGGTAAAAAGCCCTGGTTGAATGTATGTTGTGTGACTACAACATTAGGATTAAACAACGTAACACTCAGTTGCTTCATAATATTCCTTCCCCATAAATTTAGAAGCAGTCATGCAACAATATACAGCTGCCACCTGTGCCCCTCTAAGTCCTCCCAGTTTAAGAGATCATTGGTTTGTTTAGGGCTTTGACTCTACCCTATCACTTGTAGTTGAGTCAGAGTGGCCTGCTTAGGCCAAAACCAGGCTTTGTTCTGCTTTATCTAAAAACCAGAAAAAAAAATTCCCATTAATTTTTAAAATAAGTTCTGGTCATTGAAATAGTCTGTACCCAATAGACATCAGAGGATTCTTAATCAGCATTCCCTTTGTGTTTTATTTTAATTCTATTAAATGTATCTATTATGAGTAATAAGAGGAACTGAGCTATTCTCTGCCCTGGTTGCAGCAGAGACATGGGCTATGGAAAGGAGGTCATAATTTTTATTTCTCCTCCATAATCTCAGTCAATAACCCCTGGGGCTACTATGATCTCTGTAAGGAGCAGGCCCTTAACAGGACCAACTCCATATTTGTAGTAGGAAAGAAAACAAGTTTGAAGTGAAGTTGTTTTGAAGTGCTATGATAACCAGACGTTGTTTTGATAATCAAAAGTTGTTTTGAAAACCTTATAAATCAAAATATTTGCGCATTAAAATAAGTTGTTTTGAATAAGTGTGATAACCAGCTGTACTGAAGTCATAGCCCCACAGATAACCAGTCACATCTGGTTATCTGCCGTGCAGGTCAGAAGTAACCCTAATTCAAGCATAAAAAGGAGCCCTTGGCCGGAGCACTTCATCACACTGGTAGCCATGACTGGCTAGCGTGATCCTCCGTTCAGGCCTTCTCTGCAGCCGAGAGACCAAGCACTCTGCAGCATGGATCATCAAAGCAGCAGCCGAAAGACTGAGCACTCTGCACCGGATCATCAAGGAGACAGCCTAGAGACTGAAGCCTCTAACTTCTGGTCAAACACTCTCCGGACCTGAGCTGCTGGAAGCCCGAGAACACCCTTATCTTCATGGTCAAGCACCCTCTGGACCTGAGCTGTTGGAAGCCACAGAATGCTCCTTTCTTCGTGGTCAAGCACTCTCCAGACCGAAGCTGCTGGACACTACAGTCATAAGGACTCAGGTCGTATAACTCATGAATAATAATGTACTTACTGCTATGTTTATTTCATCAGTAATTAGCAACTTACTATTTGTGTTTATTGTATTGATGTTGATAGAGGCAATGTATAGGAAATATGGCAATACCTGGTTGTTATAATAGCTTTAGCACTGGTGATAATATAATGTTTGCTGTGCATTATTAAAGAGCATTTAAATATCAAACCTCTGTCTCTGGTGTACTCTCTCCCCTCTCGGGGAACTGACCATCTCACAGTCAATCCTGTATACGATTCCTGAGTAGAGAGGACCTGTTGCTCCTCTCCCCACAGGGACCCTAAAACCTTATCACAACCTGCTTATGACAGATAACATACTGGGCTTGAGACAATCTCCTTCATGGTGGTACTGTTTCTACCTAACAACAAACCTACTGCTCACTGAGGGATAGGGACAGACTGTGTTACCCAATAACGTTGTTCTGGGGCTGCTAGCTACTGCAAAAGCCTGTAAAGGCCAATCCTCATCATGATATTTTGCAGCTTATTCCTCTAACTCTTCTTCCTCATGATCAAGAGGCTTCTTTTTTCAGTGTTATAGCCATTTTAGTATCCTCATAAATAGGAGGGCAGTAGGCTTGGTAGCACTATCTTAATTTAATTTGGGATTATGATTAATCACTACTAGAGGACCCTTTCCTTCTCATGTTTAGGGTCTAGGCTGTCCTAAATTAAAGCATACAAGTTAAAAGTGTCCACAAGGATTTTCTTAGGTCCATAGATATCATGATGATCATGCACTTTTTGTTTTACCTTTACTCAGTTTTAAAATATATGCTCCCTTCTTCAGAGAACCAAGGACATATACCCTCTACAACATCTAAAAACTTAAGCAACTGCTGCTGGCTTATCTTAGACCCCTGTATTCTAAGCTTATCTTTGAACATATGAACAAAAAGCAAGTAAATATTTCCCCACCCCATTTTTCTTGTTTCTTCTCTCATTTTCTTTTTCCTATATCTTTTGGTTTTTCCAAGCTCCCTTACTTTTTTTGAGCTCCCTTCCATTTTGAGCTCTCTTATCTATGTTTTCCTATGTATTTTACCCCCAAAGGTTATTCACTGCTGCCAACACTTTCACTTTTCCCAAGTGCTCCACTTCTAGAGGTATCCTTTCCTATATCCCTCGTAGTCAAGCCTTCATACTGGATGGTGGTTGCTGGAACCTGTTGGTCAATCAACACAGAAACTATGACTTGAAGAGTGAGGATGATTATAGGAAAGGGAAAAAAAAGATATAAGAGACAAATATGGGAGGGGTGAAGGTCAATACCATGCCAGCAGCAAGTGTATTTTCTTTGTCTTTTAAAGGCAAGCAACAGAAAGCATGGCTAATTCCAGGAAGTTAAATAGTGACCGTAAATGCTTATGTAGCAAGTTTATGGTACACAGTATCTATGTTTGACTGAGCCCCTTTTCTTCAGGCTTGGACAGTCTCTCAAGGATCTACATGTAAGAAGAGTAACTTGGCTGGATATAACACACATCTTAACTAAAAACAAAGACAGATGTTGGCAGATTCATTCATGATTAATCACAGCAAGAAGTCAGCCAAAGGTAATTCTGGATTTGCTTCTCACATTGTTGTGTGGTTACTATGAATACAAAATGATCAGATAGAGGGTTAAGAACACTATCAGATAAAAAACAAAACAAAAAAACAATAAAAACAAACAAACAAAAAAAAAAACCCAAAAAAACCACATGTCCAGAATTAAAGAAACTAGCCACTGAAGGAAATTAGGTTGGTTATCATTTTAAGGACACCAAAACCATTCAGGGACTGATTGGCTAGGATGTAGAATGCTATTATAAAGCTGCACAGGTAGCCCAAGGCAAAGACGATTTAAAACAACAACAACAACCAAAAAAAAAAAAAAAAAAAAAAAAAAAAAAAAAAAACTCCGCAGATAATTAGAGATGCAGACCTGAGTTTTACTTGCTTCCTGTCTTTTATGTGTAGCAGTATAATTCCTGAAAGTTACAAAGTTTGTAATACACTTAATGAAGAAAATGACTGAGAAGATGGGAAATCAGCATTAGCTTTAAAGCTGATCCCAAAGAGACACAGGGCCACTATGATTTCTCTAATTCATGTGTTCTCCAAAGTCTAGAATGAAAGAACGGTGCCACTATTGTCGGTCAGCACTTTGCAAGATGTCAGTAGCATATAAACAGGGAAAATTCTTTTTGTTTTCATTGATGATTTTGACTTTGTGGCCATAGCTGGCATATAATTCACTATTCATCCATCTTATAACGGCCATGAACTAACACAAATCCTTCTGCCTCAGCCACCTGTGTGCTAGAATTTCACCCTCCAGCCCAGACACTGAATTAAGAATTGGTACAATATGTGTTAGAATGCTCATTTTCATAGTTGTCAGGCACCACCAGTATTCAAGGAGTCAGAAGAGAAAAACTAATCACCAAACGTGTCTTTTCTGATAAGCTAGTCTTTCTAGTCATACCCTCAGGATCCTTCCTGGTCTATTGACCTATATGTTTACTAAATCCTCCTGTTTGTCCTGTGCTGAGATATTTCTGCTCAGTGTTTCTTTTTAAATGTGATTTTCAAAATCATCATTTGGCTCCCTTCAGCATTCAGTGCCAAGCTTACATGGTTAACACATCTGTGTTCTATGCTCTCCTTTTTTCCTTTCTTCTATTTTCTCTCCTCCCCTACCCCTGCTTCATTTTTCTATTTTCTTCACTGTTTGCACATCCAGATGGCTTGACCTTCATAAATAACCCTTGGCTTGCCTTCCCAAGTGTATCAGCCTGCTTATGGCCTTGTGATCCTCCCTTCTATCTTAGTGTTCTTTAGACAGAAGACTCTAAGTTTTGGGACTCTAGTTTTTAAAAATTTATTGTTTTCATTTTTTTCTTGAGAAATGGTCTTATAGATCTAGACTGTCCCTGAAGTCACTGTGTAATAAGAGATTGGCATGGTCTCCTTGGACATCCTGTCTCTGGTTCTCAAGGGTTGAAATTGCAGGTGTGTGTCATCATACTCTGAATAATGAGATTAAGAGTTTGTCAGTCGGGCTGGAGAGATGGCTCAGGGGTTAAGAGCACTGGCTGCTCTTCCAGAGGTCCTGAGTTCAATTCCCAGCAACCACATGGTGGCTCACAACCATTTGTAACTGGATTCAATGCCTTCTTCACATTAAATAAATAAATAAATAAATCTTTAAAAAAAAAAAAAGAGTTTGTCAGTCATAGATGTATAGTTTGTTTGGACTATCAGTCATAGATGTATAGCTATCTGTAAACCATTTACTAAAATTAGGTGCCAATCTCCTCCATCAGTAGTGTGCCTGCTTTAACCCAGCGTGCAGCAGCAGAGAGAACACAGCTTCTCCTGAGCTTTTGACTGCAACAAACAATCCTGTTCTGTCAGAGTCAGAAGACTTTGCTCTACACCACAGCTTCAGAGAACACTCATGTGCAGCCATGGAGGGGGAAGGTCCATCTGCCTAGCTTGCACTGGTCAGCCAAGCTCAACTGCTGACTGACATGTGGGAGATATCTTATTGAATCCCCTCAACACTACTGTTGAATAGCTCCAACTTTAAAGTCCTGTTATGGAAACCTGTGTGGAGGGTGGCAGCAGAGAAGAAACATCCCGGCCCTCAGTTCTCCTGTCTCTAGTCCTCTCTCTGTTTCAGATAAACAGTTTCACAAATTCTGTGGTTTTCTTCTCTATACCCTACTTATATTCAATACACCAGAGATCCCCAGATCCTGCCTCCAAGTGGGTGAGTAAATGCTCAGTCGAGTCACAACCCTAGGAAATGTCAGAGAGAAAACCATGATTAGGGCACCACTTTTGTCATTCAGCATGTTCCCCTTAATGCCACATTATTTTGATGCTTCCCAATTTAGAGAACTGTCCAATTAAATAAAACATCGGCATTTCTTTTTTTACCTGACACTATAGAGGCAGGAATATGAAAAAAAGGTACAGACAGGCTCAGGATAAGGGCAAAGGATAATGGGTTGTTGTGAAAGATAGAAAAATCATAAGTTGATCCCCTGAACCCTACTTTTAAAGCAAAGACATAAAAACCTGTAAGTCAAACACTGTGTTGCCTCAGTCCCAGGAAATTAGCTGACCATTTGAACAGATGGCCCTAACTAAACAAATCTTAAGATTCATGGTGTCAGGATGCTATGGGCCCGAGATTAGCTTGGCCGGACTTTGAACTAACAGCCCTGAGACAGTTGGTGCCAGGATGCTAAAAGTTTGAGATAAGCCTGACCCCCTTGAACTGGAGCTCATGATATATAGTGTGAAACTACTTCGAAATAGCCAATTATAAAGTGACACACCATGCATCTTAGGAATTTGAGATCAAATGTATCCATGACCTAGTGACCTGTTCTCCCTCCTTCCCCCTTCCCTAACTCCACTCTCAGCCTTCCCTCTTCCCTAACTCCACCCCCACCTGGTTTGTAGATGCCCCCTTAAAAGCTGTAAACTTCTTTTGTTCTGCGGCTGAATTCCGCTGCCCCTGCGCGGGCTTGAAGGAAAGACAGCCCTGGCTAGCCAGTAAACCTCTTGCAATTTGCATCAAGTTGTGTTTCTCGTGAGTGATTTGGGGTGCGTCTGCAGTTCTCCACGGATTGGTGAGGTCCTTTTCATTTGGGTTTTACAGTTGGATTTCACCAAAAAACCCTCATGTATGATCAAAGCAGATTAACTGAACACTGAGCCAGATTGGTTTACTCAGCTCCATGGTAGCCCTAAGTCTTTACTGCTTCTGAGAGGGAGAATGATGTAATAATGCAGGTGACAAACAATAGTAATCACCATCACCGTGTTAGAAAGGAAGGGTAGTGCAGCCCTATGTGGTGGCAATGTGGACAGCTGAAAGCACACAACGCATATTCAATACTTCCTGTTTCCAAGATTCTTAATTCAGAGAGAATATCGTGTATTTCTTACAAGTGGTCATTAATAATGTCACCTCAGAAAGTAGACATCATGCCTCAGCTTTGAAGCAGAGTTGAGAGCTTTTCATACTGAACCACGGGAGGCATGGAGAGAGTAAGAAAATAGTGAGAGAGGGAGGGAGAGAGACCGGGGAGGAGATAGAGACAAACTGTTCCTGGTATTGGCATCTAAAACCTGGAAGCCCAACCCTAGTGACATACTTCCTCCAATAGGCACCATATACTCTAGCAAGGCCATACCTTCTAACCCTTCCCAAACAGTTCTTTACTGGGGACTAAGAATGTAAATGTGTTAGTCTGTGGGGCCATTCTCATTCAGATCACCAGGATGTAAAAGAGCAAGAAGTAACAGAAGACAGTCTTCATGAGTCTGTCACTCAATTCGTAAAGTGTCAGCAGTATTCAAGGACCAAAGCCCATGATTGGAAAGCTTTTTGGGGAAAATTCGATACTTTTCCACAGTGGAGGATTAGCTGTTAAAAAAAAAAATGGCATCGTGATATTTGCTGGCAAATGAATAGAAATAGAAAAAAAATCATCCTTGGTGACATAGCCAAGACCCAGAAATATAAATATGATATATATTCAGTTATATCCAGATATTAGTCACTAAATAATAATAACCAACCTACTGTCAATACACCCAGAGATTAGGTATAGAGAAATTAACTGGAGGTGGGGGAGTCATGGATCTCCATGGGACTTAGGTTTACAGGAGATTGGTTGCCTGGCAGGGAAGAGAATGGGTTAATTAGGTGAAGCACAGGATGGGAGATAGGGTAGAGGGGGAGAATCCTAGGAACTATAGGAATTGAGGAGCATTTGAGATATGATATGTAAACATAGTGCAGTTGAAACTTCATAAAATATATGAAGGCAATCTTAGTGAGGTCCTCTAGTGATGGGGGATACAGAGTCCCAACTGGCCCTCTCTTGTCACCAAAGGAGGATTCAAGTACAGGGAGGCAAGGGCTTCCATGGAAATACACAAACAACCCAGGCTGTTACTAAAACAATTGTTTATCCTCTGTCAACGTCAACTGACATTGTAGTCCCCTTGCCTAGGACAACACCCATACAAGTGAAGTTGAGGTGATGCCTACATGAAGCCTTCGCCCTTGTGTTCTAGTGTCTTTAATGTGGGAGGGTACTCGGGGGCTACAGGAAGAGAAATATAAACAGCAAGCCAGCAGAAAACCTTTAACCTAAAATGAGTCCTGTCTGCAAGTTATGCTAGAGGCAGTGGTGTCAGAGAACTTCTAGGAGTAGCCTAGGAATGTCTGACTTGACTTAAGGCCCACTCCAAGAAACAGAACTTACACTTGAAACTGCTTAGTTGATCAAAAAACAGAGACTATTTAGCCCAGTGACCTACTTTAAATATATACACTGGTCAAAAAATAAAAACAAAGCAACAATCTAATAATGCCTCATGTTATTCTGCTACTTCCATTGATTACTGCCCTATTCAGCCATCATCAGAATGGCTTCTTCCTGCAGCAGAGGGGAACAAATAGAGACCCATACCTAGATATTGTGCAGAGAGAGAAAGAGAGAGAGAGAGAGAGAGAGAGAGAGAGAGAGAGAGAAAGAGAGAGGTTTTTGAAACACCTAGCTGTAAATTGGATGTCCCTGCAGAAGAAATGGCAGAAAGAATGTTAGAGCCAAGTAGAGGGGAGAAAGGACACAAGGAGAACAAAGCCCTCTAAATCATTTGAACTTGGCTCACAGAGACTGAAGCAGCAAGCACAGGGACTACACAGCTCTTTATCAAGTCCTCTGCCAAGGTTTTATAGCTTTCCCGATAGTATTTTTATGGAACTCCTAAATGAACAAGTGTGTTTTTGACTCCTTTGATTTCTCTTAGGCTCTTTTCCATCTGTTGGTTGACCTTGTCCAATTTCAATGTGATAGTTTTGATTTTTTTCTTATATTCTATTATAATATTATATATAATAGAATGTATATATATATATATGTATATATATATATACATTCTATTATATTTTGTTATTTCAACTGTTTTTTCTTCTAATGAGAGACTGAAAGGAATTGGATCCACTTGGGAGGGATGTGGTAGAACTGGATGGGCAGACGGAGGGGAAAGTGAAATCAGGATGTGCTATATGAGAAAAGGTCTATTTTTAATAATGAGAAAAAGAGTAGAAGTAAAAATAATCACGGAAAAATTGTTTTTAGTGAGAATATGAAGATTTTGTGAGGACTTAGCTTAGTGGTGGGAGACTTACCACAAATAGAAGAAATTCTGTGATTCCATGCTTTCAAAAACTCATGGAGTTTTTGAAATACATTTTTCTCTTTACATTGGTTATTTCTGATATGGTTTAAATCAGAATAATCTGACCAGAGGTCTTGATTAAAGAATAAATCCCATTTCCATCAATTATCAGTCTCTGTCTTCCCAAACGTTAACTAGGTAACAAAATGGTTTATTACCCAGGCTGTGTTCCAGGTGAGGTTTCCTGCTCTATGTTCAGTATGTACAAGTCTGCACAGAACCACACTTTTCTAACTTTGTATTCTAACTGTCTGTGACTAACATTTTCTAACTTTGTATTCTAGCTGCCTGTGACTGTGTGACTGATTCTAAAACAACTTTGGCATTTGACAATGCTACATAGATGTGTTTGCTAATGACAAACCTTGATGATTTTTCTCTCTTTAGTGTCGGACATGCAGTGTTTGTTCATGGTTACTGATGGTGAAGAGGCTGGGCACTCAGTGCCAGCTTCAGCACTTCCCCTCGCCTCAGCACTCCCTCATGCTCACAAAAGCTCCCCTTCACCTGCTTGCTTTTTCCCATTGCCTGACCCTTCAAAGGAGGCACAGCCCAGCGCCCCATTCAAATAGCACTCCCTAATGCATACCCACTCCCAGGAACAGCAAATGCCAGACAGAGAACAGATAAACAGCCACAGCTCCCAGCCCACATGTGTCGCTGAGGCTGGCACCCTCTCTGATGGATAGCTGGACACTCTTCAGGGCAAGTGGCCTCTGTCCTTGGGAGAAGCGAAAAACCATACATTCTTAGAGAGATTAAGCGCCATATTTTGGGACAATTAAGCCTTCCCAGACAGCTATGACCGGTTTGTAAAAACACTTAACCCTGATAGCACCATAAAGGCCAAAGGAGCTTCCTTCCCTATTTATGTGACCCCGTCCACTGCCTAAATAGATGAAACTGTGTTTGAAGAATGACTTCCCTTATCTGCCATGTAACCCTGAAACCCCAGAATCTGCTTGTGTATAAATGCCATAAGCCCCTAGATGCGGGATCACAATCCTGTTCTGCTCACTGGGAAGGGATTGCGATCCGAACTGGTTTTGAACTTATTAAAAGGCTTTGTCTCATTACATTGGATCAGGCAATTCTTTGAGCTCTCCTGGGGATCCCAAGACCTGAGCATAACAATGGCATATGCTGATGTTTGAGAGAAGCAAGTATGAAGTGCATATCTATTTTCTTTTCCACTGCCAAAGTAACTGAAGCTCCACTGCAAGCACTGAATTTCCAGAGGAATGATACTCAGCACATGTTTTAACACCAGGACTGTGTTATAGTTCACTGTGATGATACCATACTTGTACCTAGGGCTGAGGAGCATGCTGGGAATAAGATCTTGAAAACTTAAAAAATTTAACTCTTAAACATTCTGTACCGTGCTTCTCCACTTAAAGGAGGATAACTGAAGAACTACAGTTGCACCCAGCCCGTGCCCCTATTTAACATTGATATGTTATAAACTTCTAATAGAAAATCAATTTTAAAAGACAACATTTTAAAACGTATAATGAAAATATTTTCTTAGCATTTTTAGAATTATTATTATTCTTTCAAGAAAGTATACAATTCTCTAGGCAAGATTTGATACTTGGGTTTGTATTCATGTAATTACATTTTTCAAAATGCATCTTCAATATGGATAATATTAACTTTAAATACAAAAGTCATTATGTTTAGTTGATTGTTTAAAATTCACCAAGACAGTTTAGCCTTTTAGCCTGACCATCTCTCTGTCACACATTTTCTGTTTATTTTTTCTTTGGTTTCTATTTTACCTAATCTTTGTTAATAACAGAGGTAATAGAATACTGATTTTTGTAATTGAATTCTATTGAAAACTGAAAATATTTGTTAAACTAGCAGTGGATTAAAATTTTCAGTAAAAAAAAAAAGCTCTAAGCAGGATGCATAAGTTACATGTTAGAAAATATAAAAAAAAAAAAAATCTCATGTGGCCTAGGTACAAAATTTACAGTGGATGATGCCAAGTCTCACAAATTATGTTAAAAATGAGATAGAAGTGGTAATTATTGAATTTTTTTTTTTACCAGCAGCAAATACCTAGACAGCAGGCAGTTGTAGAATGTGATATATATTCTTAAACATTCTGAGATGTGATCTATTTTAGGACATTCTCAAAGCACCAGAAAAGACTTCACACAATGATCACCTACTCCTTCTTTACATTCTCCCTGGATTCTTCCTTCACCTGTTATAACCATATCACACCTGTGAGTTGTACCCAACTTGTTCACAGGCATCTCTGCATAAATCATACCAGTGCAAGGAACATAATGTAGGATCAAGGCTCAGACATCTTCCCAGTTACATTTTAAGAAATGATTCAGGAAAAGAGTTACAAGTATACTCTTTTTAAGCCAAAATAAGTCCACTCCCTTTCCAAATAAATGTCCAAGTTGATGGACTCTGTATCTCAATATTTTACAATTATCCAAAAAAGAAACTGTTAGTAAATTATGATATATATTTATTTTTTACTATCATTTGATAACAGTCTTTGAACTAAATATGTTTAAATTATTTTATTTATTTATTGTGTGACTTTGTGTATACACATGCATAGGTGCTAGAACATGCATCTGCAAGTCTAAAACAACTCACTGTAGTCAGTCCTTTCTCTCCACAGTGTGGGTACTGGAGATAAAACTCAGGTTTTCAGGCTTAGCATCAACTTTTACCCAATGGACCAAAACATTCCTAATGTCCATATTGAATCTTAGAAGCATCAAACCCCTTAGAGTATGCACGAGTAGCAGCCACAAGAGGAAGACTCACTTGCTTTCTCCTGCATGGTCCAAATTGTAAAGGACTCTTTGGGTTGCCAAATGATCACTGCATCTTTTCTGCCCAGGTGCTATATAATGACTCCTGTGATAGCTATTATTGTAGACCAGAGATGCACGTGTTCTGCCACCGAGTCACAGAGTGACTCGGAAAATGGGAATAACTCTACTTCAAAATACATTTATACTATTCTTTGGTATATACCCAAAGGATGCTTTATCCTACTGAAGATACAATTGTTCAACCATGTTCATTGCTGCTCTATTCATAATAGCCAGAAATGGAAAACAACCTAGATGTCCCTCAACAGAAAATGAATAAATAATTGAGTGCTATTCAGCAATGAAAACAAAATAAAATTATGATATTCACAAATAAATCAAAAGATCTATAAAATAAAATAACAGTTGGCCTGTTATTCCAGACCCAGAATGACAAATTTGGTATGTATTAGGTATATGTGAATATTAGCTATTTAGCAGAACTTAACTGAGCTACAATCCATATAACTACAGAGGACAGGTATACAATAAGGGACAAATTTTGCCAGCTAGATCTCCCTAGAATAGGGATGGATGGATGGGGGGTGGGGGTGCTGGGACTGGAGGATCAAGTCCAGAAAAAAAGGAAAGTGGTGGAAAGGAGGGAATACAAGGAGAGGCAGCTAAAATAAGGAGGAGTAGTACAAAAATTCAATACAGTAAATGCTTTCTAAGATTTTATATATATATACATATATATATATATTAAGATTATATATAATAAGATTTTATATATATATAAGATTTTATATATATATATATATATAATGGTAATCTAAATGAAATCACCAAATATTGGGGAGACAGAGCTCCAAGTGCATATTTCTTGTTACTAAATGAAGTGTCCATGGTAGTGTCTTTTGTTACATCTACTTGAGCTCTTATCTAATGGAAATTATGAGAATATGTGAATATCTGGGGTTGTTTCCAAAACTGTAGGTTTCTTTCAACAAACTGACAGCAAGATACATGGAGAAATCAAAATGGATGTCTTTATAGAGCCTTCAGTTCTATATTCTAACATCTTTAGTACAGGAAGGTACTTTGTATGATACCAAAGGAGAAACATAAACCCTGACACAGCCACAAAATCCCTTGATCTAAAATGGTGTCATGTCTAGAATATATGCTTAGAGCAATGATGGTACAAAGCTTGTGGGAGTACCCACCCAGTATCTAATTGGACTTAAGGACTACTCCAGAAGATGGAACTCATACTCTATCCTGGTTGGGTGAGCAAGAACCTGAGACAAGATATTCCTGGGATCTAAGATAAAAACAAATACTGGTGTTCAAAACAAACAAAACATGTAGCAATAAAGACTCCTAATGACATTCTGCTATAATCAGAGATAAGTGCTCAATCATCATCAGAGAGACTTCCTCAGCAGAAAATAGGATTAAGTGTATAGGCCTACTTTCAGACAATAAGCAGAGTGTGACAGAACTAGAAATGTTCAGCCCTAGATCAGATGTCTCCATTAAATCCCTCACCTCATATCTTGGGGAACCTTGCAGAAGAGGAGGAAGCTAGAGTATGGGAAACAGAAGGGATGGAGTTCATGATATTGGCCCAGCATCAAACATTTGAAAACTGTGCACACAGAGAAAACACAACAGACATATTAGATTTAAATGTTATGAAGTAATTAACATACAAATGAAAGAGTCTTCAAAAATATAGAATATTCCAATCAAGATCTTCAAGGGTCATGGTGGCCATTAGCTTAATACTTGTTTGTTACTCAAGCACATTAACTTTTTAAAGTGACCTCAGAATAATATTAGATTGCTAGAATGTATGTTAATATCAAGATAAAATATTGTGTGCAAAACAATTATCCTCTGAATTCCAATTTATTAAATTGCACATATTACACATTTTAAGTATGTTGTATGTATATGTGTGAGGCTGTGCATATACCATGTGGAGGTATATATGTGGAGATGTGGAGATGACATTTAGGGAACTGATCTTCTTCTTCCACTATGGGATCTGGGACTGCTGAGCCATGTCCCAGATCCTGGTTTAGTAGTTAAATTACTCAACTCTTTTCTTTGTTTTCTGAGAAAGTAAAGACAGTAATAATAATGGTAAACATTATCTTCTGTGAATATTTGATATGTTTTTATTTTACTTAACAGAATCTAACCTCATTAGAGTTAAGACTTCATGTGATTTTAAGTAAGTTAAATGTCTATAATAGCTCAGAATAAATTGGTTAACTCATGGGGTATGGTGTTTCTCTACAATAACTTTGTCTAATTATATAAGTGCAATTTTACCAAGCATGCCCATTTTATAATACTTTCATTCAAAATATTCATAACTCCTTAATTTAAAAAATTTATATAATAAACCAAACCAACATTATACAGCTTTAGCCCCACTTGCAAGCAGTAAATTAAATTTAAATTAAAAACTTTAATTGCTGTAGTTAGAGGGGCTCCAGAAGGAGACCATCTGCCAGCGAAAGTACAGGTGTCTTACCATTGAGAAATGAGTTGAACTGCACTGCTGAAATACCAGTGCTTAATTGCAATGCATTATTGCACTAACAGTGAAAGAAGGAGTCATCCATCTAGCTTATGGTTGCTTCAGTGAACACAGAGTTGCTGGAAGTAAAAGTAAGGACAGCATCTGATGTAATAAAACTACACCATTTTAAAGTGATAAACAAAGATTGGAGTGTGCACGCTCCTAGGAAATTTACTTTTTCCACATTGTCAAAGGCATTTGCATTGCCAAATGATTCCTAAAATCATTCCTTCTCACATCTCAATGATATTCTAGGCTATCACAGGTCCCACAGCGCATTGCTCACTGATTTCCCACCAACAATACTTTGTAACCTTTGTTTCAGAAGATTTGTAATAATTTACCTATTATAATTAACATCCTGATTTTCAGTAGAATATCATGTTACATATTACATATTCACCTTCTTTCTGATCCTGAGGTTAGTGTTATTTAAAAGTTTTTTTAAAAGGGAGTGGCTCTGCCTAGGACACCCTGTATGATTGAGTGGCATGAGTGATTCCCTGACCCCTATGTCTGGCTCTGGGCTTGCTCTTCTATCTAGAGAAGCCTTGCAGAACACCACGAGCATCCTGATTCCTCATGAAAACTTTCAGGAGCCTGCAAACTAACCAACCACTCATCCTAGTCATATCCTCTTGCTACTGCAGTGGGTCTCCCTCAGACAGCCTGCAGACTCAGATCCTCCTGCCATTCCAGTTGTGTCTATCTGGGACACAGCCTGAGGCATAGTCAGCAGAGTCCTTTGGGTATCCTGACCTCTATTGTCAGGTCCACAGCTCCTTGTACATTCATGAGATTCCCTGTTGCAATCAGGATCATCTAACCAACATCAGGGAAAACCAGATGCCTAAAAGACAGCTTAGGAATACAACAGGACTCAGGGCAATATGGAACCACTTGAGCCCAGCTATCTTGCCATTGTTAAATCCTGGATGACCTAATGACTAATGAAACTCAAGCACAAAAAGAGGGTCTTCAATCCAATATTTTTGTTTGTTTGTTTGTTTGTTTGTTTTTTGAGACAGGGTTTCTCTGTGAAGCCCTAGCTGTCCTGGAACTCACTCTGTAGACCAGGTTGGCCTCCAAGTCAGAAATCCACCTGCCCCTGCCTCCCAAGTGTTGGGATTAAAGGCATGTGCCACCACTGCCTAGCTTTCAATCCAATCTTATAGAGATGATAGAGGCTTTTTAAAGAGGACATGAATAAATCCCTCAAGGGAATACAGGAAAATCTATTCAAACAGGTATAAACATTCAAAGAGGAAGCAAGTAAATATAAAGAAACACAGAAAAATACAATCAAACAGGTGAAATATATGAATAAAGTAGTCCATGTCTTGAAAAGGAAAATAGAAGCTATAAAGAAAACACCAACAGAGGCAACTTTGGAGATGGAAAACCTTAGGAAAGAGAACAGAAACTATAGACATAAGCATCACCAATAGAATACGGGAGATGGAAGAGAGAACCTCCAGCATAGAAGATAAGATAGAAGAAATCAATACATCAATCGAACAAAATGTAAAATCTAAAAATATCATGATACAAAACATCCAGAAAATTTGTGACGTTATGAAAAGATCAAACCTAAACATAATAGAAATAGAAGATTCCCAACTCAAAGGCCCAGAAAACATCTTCAATAAAACCTTAGAAGAAAATTTCCCCAAACTAAAGAAAGAGGTGCCTGTAAAGGTACAAGAAACCCACAGAACACCAAACAGATTATACCAGAAACAAAAATATCCCTGTGGCATTATAATTAGAACACTAATATGTAGAACCAAGAAAGAATTCTAAAAGCAACAAGAGAAAAACCAAGTAACATATAAAGGTGGACCTATCAACCACCATCAATATCAAAATAACAGAAAGTTACAATCATTCTTTATAAATATCTCACAACTGTAATGGACTTAATTCCCTAGTAAAAAGTCACAGGCTAACATAATAGTTACATAAACAGAATCCATCATTTTGTTGTATATGAGAAACATTTCAACAACAAAGATAATCACTATCTCGGTATAAAGGCCTGGGAAAAGGTTTTCTAAGCAGGGGAATCTAAGAAACAAGCTGGATTAGCCATTTTAATATCTAATAAAATAGACTTTCAACTGAAAGCAATCAAAAGAGACAGGAGAGGACACTTCATATTCATCAAAGAAAATATCCACCAAGAGGACATCTCAATTCTGAGCATCTATGCCCCAAAAGCAAGGGCACCACACATTCATTTAAAAAACAAAACAAAAACAAAACAAACATTGCTAAAGCTTAAATAACACATTGATCCTCACACTTTAATCCCAGGAGACCTCAACACCTCACTCTAATCAATGGACAGTCACTGAGACCGAAACTAAACAGAAATAACAAAGTATCAAAGGTTATGATTCAAATGGACCTAACAGATATCTATAGAACATTTCACCCAAACACAAAAGAATATATACTTTCTTCTCAGCACCTTCTCCAAAATTAACCATATGATCTGTCACAAAGAAAATCTCAGCACATATAAGAAAATTGAAATAATCCCATGAATCTTATCAGATGTATTATTCAATTATATTGTTAATGTCTCAAGATTATCATTAAGTATCTTGATAAACATTAATCAATATTGCATCTTGGTGCTAGTAAACAGGGCATAATGAAATCATGCAACATATTTTACTCAATTCAATTATAAATGATGACAAGAATGTCTCTACAGTTCTGAATTTTTGATTGTTATAAACATTCTATTTGAGCAAATTTGCATACTGACATCAAATAATGTTCAGAAAGCATCTAAACTGAAAGTCAAGTGTTATCAGTTATAGGAACACAGGTGTCTAAGAGTCAGTCCCTCTGAAACCTAAGGAACTAGGAAAAGAGACAGCACACCTATGGACCAAGGGCTGATTAGTTAGTGATCTAGTCAGCAATTAGCATAGCCACAGAGGGCATAGAACAGGATCTCAAGGGGCCTCCTCAGCCCACAAGTCATGCAGGACTGCTGTTGATCTGATGACAGGCTATAGATGAGACCCTTATGTTGTCACAAAACACCTGTGGTTTTGCTTTTCAGAATTAGAAAGGAACAATACGGATGTTCACATGCAGTGGCTTATGATAGCACTCATTTTTTGAAATAGAAATAAAACAAAATACAATACACCACACCATAGTTTTCAATATTATAACAAGCACAAATTTTCATATATTCTTCAGCTCAATGATATGTGTGAACATGTGTATATGCCTATATATATCAAAAACATACATACATACATACATACATACATACATACATACATCATGTATATACAACACTCTACATAGTCTTCATCCATTCATATACTGATAGATTATTGGATAGCTTCCTTTTCAGGGCTCTTTCATGAGTCAGAGAATTTGTCCTTGTGATAATATTTTGTAATCTTTCCTGAGGAGACATGAACAGCTCATCTCAGATATGGGAACAATGGAAGACAAAAGTCATGATTCTACCAGAGTTTGATCTAGGGAACTGATTAAACTGGCTACTTATAAGGTATGAATGAGGATTTAGTTTACAGGAGCATGGAAGAATCAAAGGCAGTAGTCACAGGACTTGAAAAGTAGGAAGAGGAAGCATTTTTGTGGTTTAAATAACACTGTAATTTTTATGGACACGTAAGATAATAATGGTGACAAGCTTTGTCTCTAAGAACAACCCTGACCTCTGTTTGTCTCTCCCTCTTAAAATAATGCCTGCTCTCATGTCTCTGCCTCTTAAGATCCTCATTGCTGTCCCCACCCCCTCTCTGGCTCTCTGGGTCCACTTTGCTCTCATGTCTTCAGGTTCATAAGAAGTTTGAATGAACTTCAATGGGCTGTTGTGATCAATGGGTAAATCTGGAAATGCCACTTTGCATGGCTCTATGTCTTTGTCCCAGAGGCCTGTGCTTTTTTGAGCAATGCAGCAACAGGTTTACAAAGTATCATCATGATAGTCTCAGAATTGGTGCATCAATACAGCTGTGGCACAGAGTAAATCATATGTTCAAACTCAATCGAAGAGCTGTAAGATGCATTGGATAAGTATGTATTGTTTTCAAATAGGGTCTTGTTCTACACCACAGTCTGCCCTGGAACTCACTATGTAGCTGACTTTTCCCTCTTGTCAATTTACCTGCTTAGTTTTCTGAAGTGATAGGTTCAAAGGCATGGACCTCTAGACCCAGTCTCTTATAAGGAAGTATTTAAAGGTAAAATTTATATAATGTTTGTTGATAAATTTCAGCCCCATATTTTCTACTCTTTATTCATCCCCTAACACCACAGCATTTTGATCTGTCTAATGTATACGTATCCTTTTGAAAAACAAAACAAATCACCATGTCCCCTTAGGGCTGCCTGTTTCTACCTGGACATGAAAACTTCCATTGAAATATGGGATTACACTTTGGAAGAAAGCTGACCTTCCCTTCCCCAGTAACCATCAACTCAATTATATCTGATAAAAACCTGATCAGGCAATGACTGGGCAGAGGATAAAATAGGAAAATAGGATGGAATTTTAATTTTAACCAAGAGATGTAGAGTGTGTGTGTGTGTGAGAGAGAGAGAGAGAGAGAGAGAGAGAGAGAGAGAGAGAGAGGAAGAAGGAGGAGGAGGAGGGGAGGAAGAGGGGAGGAGGAGGAAGACACAGAACAATGTGAGCAGAAAGAGACAAGAGAGACACATCAATACTAAAATGTAAGAACCTCTGAAATTTTGGCTGTCAAGTATCCAGATTGGTTTAGAGGATAAGAGTAGATTAATATTTGCTCAGTTACTGTGCCTTCAACTTAATAATAATAATAATAATAATAATAATAGTAATTATTCTTTACTTGTTAGAAAAAAGATGTCACTTTTAAATTCATACTAACATTTAAGCACAGAAACCATGTATGAGGTATAGCTTGTTCAGGCTTTTAACAAAATATACAATCCATTCATGAGAAAAGTTCAAGGAATATGGGAGACTTATCTCAATATCTCTAAGGTAGCATGCAACAAGCACATAGGCAACACCCCTCTATACAGAGAAGAGCTTGACTCATTCCCACTAAAAGAGGAAACAAGCCAAGCATAATTTCATAACTTTCATAATTCTTGTTCAACATAAAACTGAATTCCTGGCTAGAGCAAGAAGACCAGAGAAGGAAATCAGGAGACATAAACAGAAAAGAAAGGTGCCCAAGTATCTTTTTTTTTTTTTTTTTTTTTTAATTTCATGATTCTATCTAAAAGACCCAAAAGGCTTTACTAGGAATCCCTTACAACTGATAAATAGTAAGTCTTATACCTAGGAGAAAGTTCTAACTGAGATTCCTATTAAAATCAAAATCAGCACTGGCTGCCAAGTTCTCCCAGCACCCCTCTGTTAGAGTCATCTTGGCTGGCATATCCATATCTTTTTACTATTCCTCTATTTAAAGGAACTTGCTTTGCAATGACTGCTCTCAGTAATCAGGCATCTGGGTCATGGAAAATGATTGGATGAAAAGAAAAGGTTTTAAGCCTAAGTAAGATGTGAGGCTCTAAGAAGTTAAACAAGAGGGAAGGCCCAACCAAGTGAGGATGCTTAAATTTCACTTAGAAAGGGGAAGAAAATAATTACGAAGGCAGAAAGAGGGAGGGACCAGGGTAGGAGAGGGTAGGGAAAGAGGAGGCAGCAGAGAGTCCCAGAAGTGCAAGAGAATGAATGAAAATATGCAACTCTTTGTGGTGAGAGGTGGGGAGGGGACTCTAGAAAGTTCCAGTGACCTGGGATGTGAGAGGACCCCAGGACTCTATGGGAGTGACCTTAGTCGAATTGCCCAATAGTGGAGAGATAGAATCAGAAGAGACCACCTTCTGTAGTCAGACATGACCCCCTCCCCCCAGTGGAGGGATTGCGACATCAATCCACCTACAAAACTTTCGATTAGGAATTGCTCCTGTATAAAAGAATTGCAGAAACAAAAATGGAGCAGAGACTGAAGTAATGGCCGACCAGTGACTGGCCCAACTTGGGATCCATTCCATAGGTGAACACCATTCCCTGACACTATTACTGAAGCTTTGTTGTGCCTGCAGACAGAAGCCTAGCATGGCTGTCCTCTGAGAGGCTCTACCAGCAGCTGATGGAGACAGATGCAGGTACTCAAAGCCGAGCAATGCACAGAGGTTGGGGACCCATGAGGAAGAGTTAGGGGAAAGATTAAAGGAACTGAAGGGGATATGGCAACCCCATAGGAAGACCTACAGTGTCAAACAACCTGAAACCATGGGAGCTCCCAGAGACTGAGTCATCAACCAACAAGCATACACAGGCTGGTCTGAGGCTCCTGACATAAAGGTTGCCTTGTCTGCCCTCAGTTGAAGAGGATCTGCCTAATATTGTAGAGAAATGAGGTCCCAGGGTAGGAGGATACCACAAGGGGAACCATCTCAGAGGTGAATGAAAGAGGGGATGGTGGGGGGAGGGAACTCTGTGAGGGGGATCTAGGCAAACATTGGGATGTAAATAAATAAAAGAATTAATTAATAAAAACAGAAAAGTAAAATAAGTTGTGAGGGTCTAAGAAAATAGTTTAACTTAAAAACAGTATAAATACAAGTTGTAAAGATCTGAGGATGTTAAAGCTTAAATAAGTAATAAGGGTCTACAAAAAGTGTTTTAAGATGTGTAAATTTAAGTTATATAGATTTAAGAAAGTGATTTAAACCAATAAGTGTTTCAGATTTTTATTTCCTGTCTATGCTATTGATACATTAATACTTCTAACGCTAACAATTTTGATGTTCATCAATAGAGATCTAATAGCTATTAATCTAGCTCTAGTAAAGTATTGTTACCATTGTAATAGTCAACAAGCTCAAAATTTAAATTTCTTTGGTTGTCTTCTAAGTATAGACTTGAAAATCCTTCTCTATAGACAATTCATTTAAATTTTAGGAAGTCAAATGAATCAAGTTCTCACAGGTTAAATGGGCTCTAGCTAAGTATTCCTGTTAATCAACACCATTTCTCTGCCTACTGCCTATTCCTGAGGGTGGAATCTCAATATCTCTCTCTCTCTCTCTCTCTCTCTCTCTCTCTCTCTCTCTCTCTCTCTCTCTCTCCTTATCCCAGTGTGTGTGTGTGTGTGTGCGCGCGCATGTGCTCATGCCTATCTCTTTTTCCTCTGGGTCCAGTGAATTTCCTCCTGTAACTACCATGACCATTCGTATCAAAATTTCAAATATATACCCAAGATAAAGATTTCCTGTAAGCACCTTAACTTTACCTTCTGTCTCAGCAGACTTCAAATCAACAGCAGACTGCTCCAAAGTTACTTACAATGTGTCAGCCCCTGTTTTTGTTATTGTTTTGTTTTTTGTCTTATGTTTTTGTTTTTCTCAGAATCTTTATCCTAGACTGCTACAAAGTCTAGTTACTTAGCCCCAGTTGGTCCAGCCTCACAAACTACTGCAACACAACCTCTTGTCCTCTTGGCTTCTGCTCCTGGATAAATAAAATGAATATTGTGAAAATCCTAAAAGCAATTCACAGATTCAATGCAATTTCCATCAAAATCTCAACATGATTCTTCATATAAATCTTAAAAAAATCAGAATATGATTTTATTCATATGGAAACAGAAGACTGAGGATAGTAAAAACTAACTTGAACAAAATGAATAAAGGCAAATCAATATTCAAAACCATTTTTGAGGGTGTCACCATCCTGGATTTCACATGATGCTGCAGAAATATAGAAATCAAAGAGCATTGTACTGGCATCCTCCCTGGCACACTAATGGAGTGGTGTGACCTTGCTACAAAGTAGCTTTAATTACAGTGGCTTCATAGAAGGCTTAATCAAAGCCTATTCTGAATTGCTCAATGGAAAAGAAGGTAGGGAATGGGTGTTTTGACATGTGAACATAACTGGAGGCTGGGAAGGCATGGAGTAAGCAGAAGTCAGCAGAGAGCCTTTTCCATGTAACAAAGACACCAGAGTGTGCAGGCTTAAGAATATGAATATTCACCACAAGACAAGAAAACATGTGTTTTCCTGATGATAGTAGGAAATGTGATAGCTGAGTAAGTGGAAGCATGGGAGGTAATACATTGGGATCTCTGCTTAGAGGATGATATGCACAGTGGAGAAGGGCATAGCAAGAAAATGTGGTTTGTGTTGTAGTTATTTTTGTTACTTACAAAAGTTTCTTTATTTTCTATGAGATATTGTAGAAAGCATGTAAGTTTCAGTGTAGCTTTAAAAATGTTTTCACCTACTAGGAAAAGTGTTCTACTATGATAATGCTTGGTATAAAAATATTACACATTAATATTTGTTAAAGGAGAAACTAATTAAATTAAACATAAAGAGAAAGATTACTGTTGAACCAAGTATGCTATATTAAAATTAAGCAAAATAATAAAATCTATAAAGTGTAGTTGCAAAAATACTAAATTCAGAGTATATAAGTTAAGTGCTGACAGGATCACCTGCATGTGAGAATTTGTCAGGGGCCATAATGGGAAAAGCTAATAATTAGCAGGTGATCATCCTGAAATGGCTTGCCTTGGATTATTATATGATGTGTGACAAATCAGCCCTTATCCAGCAAGGCTGTGAGGGACTTATTTTAGGAAATGTTCCTGCTATTAAAATGTTTTTCCTATTATTATTATTATTATTATTATTATTATTATTATTATTATTATTAAACATATGTAACAATCATTAAGCAATAGCACACCCTTTTGGGGCAGATCTCTGCAGATTCATGAAGATGTACTGTCTTGTAGTGATGCTATATAGACAAATAGATGACTTCTTAAGTCTTAGTGATGATCCTATAAGAATTCCTAAAATTATATCAATGATTATTAAGCTCTTTTATAGCAGAACTGCTATTATGTCCCTTTCCGATAGTCAAAACTGCAATGAGAACTCTGCCAGTCTCCCGAGTATCATCAGTTAATTGCCCTTAGATAGTAACCAGACTTTCTCCTGCTCAGAGCACATTCCAAGAGGTTGTAAAACAATTGACCACAGGTCGCTAAAAGGGAACTCACGATTTATTATAGGTACTAGGACAGAAGGGAAAATATTGCCTGAGTTTATCTATACACTAATTTCTTAGTTATAGTTTTAAACCTTCAGTGAACCTGTGGAGCTAGACAGGTGATGAATGTCTAGCCAGATAATTACTCCTAATGGATATGCATGTAAACATTCTCTGTTGTAAACTTCTATTTCAATTTATGATTTGAATTTTAGTGCGAACTTGTGATAAACTTTGTAACATGTGATCATGTACTCTGAAAGATGTATAATTACTGAAAACAAAGACAAAGGGACATTCATTAGGAGCCATTTTTCCCTTCCTTTCCTTTTCCCCTGCTTAGAATTCTTTCCCTTAGAACTTTTCCCTTATTAGAATTTTTTCCTTTTCCTCACTTAGGACCTTTCCGCTTTTCCCCTTAGATAGCTTTCATAGGAAACTTTTTACACTTAGTAATAAACTCTATAATAACTTCTCTAAGTGTCTTTTCTTCCTGCGACCTCAGACTAGCAGGCTGAAAAGTTAGAACCCAGCAATCTCTGATGAGAGAGTATAAAGGCTTTTTGCTTAACCCTTTGCTGTTTTTGGGCTGAGGTGCTAAATGCCAGAGACTGAAGTTTCTGGCCACAGAGTCGCGAATGGCAGGTCAGCTACAGTAGCATAGTAAGTGAACTTTTCTAGCATAGAGAAGTAAGCTTTTGTTATACAGCAGCCCTAAATATCTCATAAGACCAAAGTCTTACCCCGAATCTCGTAAGGCCCAAGGCCTTACCCTGAATCGTAAGACTCTAAGTCTTATCCCCCACTGATACTCTTCCCCCTCCGGATGCATCAAGAAGAGGAATGGACAAGAAGAGGAGAAGAAAGAAGACACCTCCCCTCACCCACACCAGGGCTGACCCCCAGCAAGAATTATTCTACATTTCTCTTTTTTCTTATCAATAGTGATGAGTGTAAGACAATAAATGAATTCCAGCTTCTAAATCTTTTCAGTAGAGCCCTAATGTAAGACAAGAATATCTGTGAGTAAAGTGAAAGAAATAGTGTTGTGTCAGAAGCCAGTATTTCAATTCTGTGAACAGGTTGAGGTTTCCCTCTTCATGACCATGGATAATGTCAGTCATTTAGCAGGATAGCAGAGGGATGCATGCTCTGTAAACACACTCAGAGCAGTCTCAGCCCTAACATCATTCACTCTCAATCATAACCCCAGAGACGTGATTTTGAGGTTTGGTCTGTTGCTATGTATTGTAATGATAAATACTATCCCTTGTTGCTCCCATGGACAGGGAGATTCTCACTTATAACCAATGATGCTATGTAACCTCGATCCCCACTCAAGTTATTCCTGATTAATGAACAAAGATACCTATAGCTGTTCAGAAGAAAGATTGGCAGAGATCAGTTACCTGGCTTGGGGTCTGAGAAGGACCATGAGATGAGAGAGAAAAATGTGGAAAGAGGAGAAAATGCTATGGGGTATGTGAGTCATGAGGGCTGGCCAATTGGAGTAAAAGCAGCACAGATGGAATATGACAAGTGATAACTCAAGGATATAGATAGGGAAGTAGAAGCTAATAGCTTAGAGGGTAGATATCTGTGCAGCTCTAGTGCATAAGACTTTTTATAAATATAAAGGTTTCTTGTCTTTTATCTGGGAGCTGAGTGATCAAGATGGGGTAGAAACCCCCAATTGAGTTTAAATATTTATTACAGCATATTGGCTAAATGACCTCTGTCAAGAACTTATTTTTGCTTCTAGACAGGAGACTAGGATGGCTGTTCTTGGACAAGCGTCACCCAGCAGCTAACTCAGACGGATGTTTTTGTAAGGCAAAGGAAACTCTCAATAGGATAAAACAGTAGCCTACAGATTAGAAAAGAATCTTCACCAACACTATATCTGACAGAGGGCTAATATCCAAAATGTACAAAGAACTCAAGAAGTTAGGTGTTGAAGTAATTATTTAAAATGGCTGCTGGTAAAATCGACTAAGATGTGATGGCTCTGCCTAGCTCAGCCACCATGTTCCGTGGCTAGAGGCCACGTGCGTACCACAGCTAGAAATGGCCAGCCAGAAACACCAGCCCTGTCACCCATGAGATGCCAGCGTGGGAGATGGCTCTGCCAATCTTCTACACTGTGTCTGCAAGGCTGGGCAGAGCCCAGACCATCCTACCATCTACTTGGGCTTGGTACAAAAATGAGACTCTAATGCTTAAACATTAATCAATGGCTTTATAAGTTTGGTAATGTTCAATAACAAGATGCATATACAGTCAGAAGCATAACCCAATACCCAACCTAAATATACCAACCACCTTTGACTGCGGGAGACATGCATCTGCCTTTATGTTCCCCCCCCCTCGTTCCTCTCCCTCTCCTCCTCTTACTTCTCTTCCTCTCTTTACACCTCTTCTTCCTCTCCTTACTCCTCCCACCTTAGCTCCTCCTACAGTTAGACACCACAAAACAAACAAAAACAATTAAAAACTGGTGTACAGATCACCCTTCTAGTGATTTTACCTCCGCCTGCACTAGTGGCAGATCTGTGTGCTTGCCACTAGGACCCCATACCCTGTAGGCATGGGGGATTGAGCTGAAACTTGGGAATGGCCAACCAATAATGGCCCCAACTTGAGACTCATCCCATGGGCAAACACCAGTTCATGACACTATTAATGATACTTTGTTATGCTTACAGACAGGAGCCTAGGATGGCTGTCCTCTGAGATTTTCCACTCAGCAACTGACTGAGACAGATGTAGAGTCCCATTACTAAACAGTAGATGGAACTTGGGGACTCTTATAGAAAAGTAGGAAGGATTGTGGGCCCTGGAGGGAATAGGAACTCCACAGGAAGTCCACAGAGTCAAATAACTTGGACACTTTGAGATTCTCAGAGACTGAACCAACAAAGAACATACACTAGCTGTATCTAGACCTCTCTGCACATATATAGCAAAATATGCAGCTTGGTCTTCATGTGGGTCCCTTTTGGGGATAGCAGGGACTATATGTGGGATACATACTTCTAGCTCATCTGCCTTGTCTTGCATCAGTAGGAGAAAATGTACTTATCATGGAGGAGACCTGAAGTGCCAAGGTGGGGAGATACCAATAGGGACTCCACTCTTCTCAGAGAAGGAGAGATGAGAAAGGAATTTTGGGAGGGGGTAACCAGGATGGGTTAGTGAATGGGATGTAAACTGAATAAATTTAAAAAAATAAAAATAAAAATTGGCTCTCTTAGTTAGAGTTTTCATTCCTGCCAAGAGACACAATGACCAAGGCAACTTTTTTTCTTGTACATTACCTGAGGCTGGCTTACAGTTTCAGAGATTGGGTTTATTATCACCACGGCAGGAAGCATGGAAGTGTCCAAGCAGACAGGATGCTGGAGGAGCTGAGAATTCTATATGTTGATCTGAAGGCAGCCAAACAAAAACTTACTTTGGCCAGACTTGAGCATATGTATGAGAACTCAAAGTTTACCCCCACAATGACAAAACCATTCCATCAAGGCTATACCTACTCAAACAAGAACATGTCTCCTAACAGTGTCACTCCATGGGGACCAAGTATTCAGACACATGTGTCTATGAGGGCTGAACTTATTCAAATTCCCATATGCTACCATCACTCCTAATTTATGGCAAACTGTAAAAACACTCAGGCCTGTCCACCACTTAGGTCCAACATATGAAAGCACAGAAGTTTTATTTAAATGAAAATATGTTTTTCTTATGATTCATGTGTCAACCAGTTGATTTAAAAAGACAACAGTTACTCAGGATGGGAATGATGGCTTAGAGATTAAGAACATTGGCTATTTTTCCAACTGACATGGGTTTGGTTCCCAGCACTCATGTAACAGCTCACAACTGTCTAACTTCCATTCCAAAGAATTTGAAATCATCTTCTGACCTCTAAAACCAACAGACATTCATATTGTACACACACAAGTTATACTCTTATAAAAATACTTGAGGTCATAAAATAAAAATACATGTTAATGTATTTTTAATGTCGTGGCTACAAAACAGGATAGTGAAATATTAGTACAAACCTTATAGGAGTAACCAACCAATCTGGTTTAAAGCCAACTCTGTCTGTGATGAAACTGCCTGTAAGTGTAACAGCAAAGAAAAAAAGGCATCTTAGCAGTCAGAAGCCAAGGACTACCACAGAGTCACACAGCACAATTATCCTCACCCAAGAAATTTATTGGGAGGGAAAAACTCAAGGGTGTGGATTTTTCTTCCCATTTGAGAAGAGGCAGAAAACTGAGCAGAAGAAAGTTTATATAACTTTTAAAGGGGCAATCTTCCTAGGGTGGGAATTGATGGGATTTCAAGTCTTGTGCTTGGGATACTTTGTAAGGCTGGAGGAGGGTTGGGGAGATTTACGGCTGACCTGTAGGACAGCTAGAATGTTCTGTGGATAGAAAGTGGCCAGAGAGAGCATGGCACTGACCCGGGTTGTGAGCAATAGGATTTCTTTATGGCCACCTGCACCTTCCCCGACCTATCTAGTATCTTTTAACTTCTTACAGCTACAATGATAATTTGCAGTTTTTTTATACTCTAGAAATTGAATATTTCAAATTGCCACCTCTGGCCTAAACAGAACATCAATACTACTGTCTTTCAAAGCTTAGTGAAGATGAGGCAGGGAAATGAAGAATATCTGTGGCTAGCATGCCTTATTTAGATATACTACTTTAAAAAAAAAAGAGAGAAAAGCATGACTAAGTGTTTATTCAGAAGTGCCAATATGCCTCACATTTCATAGGCTGCTAATGACACTTACTATGCTAACAGGAAAATGTCAGCAGCATCAGGGAGGAGAAACAGCTCCAAGGTCATCTGTGTTAAAGAAGCACCCGAGTAGTTCTTTGCTTTTGTTGATGGAGATGTTCCAGCATCTCAGGAGGTGTCCCTCCTTTTTTCTAGTGGTGGATTTGTTTTAGTCGGGGTCTCAGGATGTAATTCAAACAGGCTAAAAGTCATGGTACATTATTGCCTCTCTCCCCAAGTACCTTAAGGTATGAACCAGTACATGCAGAAAGCTTTTGCTTTTTGTCTTTTGGATGGGTTACCTAATTGCCTTGGACCTCAGTGAAAAAGGAGAACATATTAGCCACCTTCTACCTAAAATTTCATGAGGCCCAAGACTTTTGTTTTTTCTTTAGCTCTTAATTTCCTCATTCCATGTGCCTTCAGACACTGTTGAAATTCTCTATTTACCTCAGCCAAAACCATATCTGCTTAGACAAAGTTCATCCCAGTAAGACTAAACTCCCAGGATAATAAACAATATGATTAACAGTGTCTTCTATCTCCCACTTTCTTCCTCAGGTCCTCTACTTGTGGCCTCACTATCTTCCTGGAAAACTCCTTCAGAGTCCACAAAATGAGTGCTATTGTGCCTTGTCTGGTGCAAATCAGGGAGAGCTGATAGCTGAAGAGAAAGTTCATACGCGCTAAGCTGAAAATGTCCGTGTTCCCACTTTGTTGCTGCTTGAGGTTTTCAGTCATTTTAAGTTTCCATTAGAACTCCAAAATCTTCAGTTCTTTTTCCTGTAGTTTTACTCTGCCAGTTGCCCAGTGCTGGAAAATGTAGAATGAGGGACCTGCCTCAAGACTGAGCAAACCTAGAGAGACTCATGATCAGGTGCAAGTTTAAAGAGTCCTATGCTTATGGACTTCTATTTTTCTTGATTTTAAGAAGATTTTATGTGTATGTCAGTCTGCATGTAGTTATGTGCATTTCTGGTGACAACTGAGGTCACCATAGTAAGTTAGACCCTCTAGAACTAGAGTACAGAGCTTTGTAAGCCACAGTATGAGCGCTGAGATCAAATATGATCTAAGGATTGAGTGTGATTCTCTTTAGCACTGAGCCTTCTCTTGAGCCCCATGCACTGTCTTTAAAGTAAGTGGGGCTCTGGAGAGCACTGTAGATCAGAATGCTTTCTTTCCTTCTGGTCTTTTGATCTAGGAGCAGGTACAAGTGGTGACCTGGCTACTCAGCCTAGGATTTTACCAATAAAACAGCTTCTCTTAAAACTCCGTTGGCCTACAGAATGTTGAACTGGGGTTTTGGGGATGTCTGTATCTCTAGCTGTGATATGGAAAAATATAACCTCTGTCTTCACTTAGATCAGACAAGCAAGCAGCAGGGGCAAGCACAATAGGGATGCATAGAACAGAAGAAGAGGAGGGAAAGAGGATTTCTGTTTCTAAGGCAGGGGTGGAATGGGATTGAGATTTACAGAGAGAACAACTATAGATCCACTTCCTACCCTCACCTAGTCCGAGCCATCTAAGGGTAAGAGACACCCAGTGGTAAGAAAACTGCACTGTAGTGATGGACGGGTCCTCAGTATGGATTCCATGTTGAATCCATTTGCTGAGTGGCAATGGATGAGAACTCATTATTCTCAGGAAGCAATGGCTAGTGAGCCCCTGGCTGCATTTGAGGATTCAGCAGGTATCATTCTCTACCCTTAATATTCACTCCTGTCATTTAGTTTCACAAATTTCTAAGGAATCTTGGAATAACTAGTTCAGTTTATAAAGGAGAGTTCAGTATTGCTTCCAGCTTCACACCATCTTAGGGAAGGACCAAGGACCTAAGAGTCAACAGGTAAATTTAGGAGGCTGGGTGTCTAGGCAACTTAACCATTAAGTTGTATGTAGTTTGGGACTCTGAAAAGGCTTCAGTAACTAAGCGGAATACTGTGAGTCTTAAAATAAATGGGAGGTGACACCTGGAACACCTTAGGCTGCTTTCACAAGCCATGGGTTATCACAGAAAAATTTAGTCCCAGGTGTGCGATATCTACTATGTATTTTTAGTCAGGGAAGCCTGAAGCTTCCATCCCAAAACAGGCTAGTACTATTTATTCTGGCTACACACCAGAAGTAGATAAGAACCTACTGTTTGAAGACACCACAGTATGGTCTTGGCACATAGAAAATTAATCTGAAACTGATTGGCAAACTTCTTCCCTGTTGCCTACCTTTCTCTGTGAAGGGTGGTGCTATGCATAGTGTTGGGAGAAAACTGTCATTATGTTCTGACCAGCAGTGGATTTTATATGCTGCAATGATGACCTGCTAGGAAAGATATACCTACAGATGCTATCATGGCACTATGGCGATAATGGTAACCAACACTTTCTGGTTGATTTTTTGGCCACTTTACAGAATGGAATTCATATCTGGTGCTCTAAATCTGGTTGTAAATCCATATAGTGGCACTTAACAGTCCATGAGACATGCTACTGTCATTTTGGATATGTCAAATTGCCTCCTAAATATGTTTATGTCCATAGATTAGGGCTGCATTCTTTGTTAATCAGAGAAACTCCTTTGCATGGGGATCTGTTAATACATAGACAAAACTACTTTTTAAAGGGTTAAGTACAACTGTTGAGTATTTGGCTCCAAATGAGACATTTATATCACACAGACACTCAACAGATCTCACCACTCAGGTGATATGGTGTAACATGACACTGAAACAGTATAAGAGGTGGAGGCTGGGGAGGAGGGCCATGAAAACCTCTGTTCTGGACAGGACAAGTCATTGCACTCATAAAAGCCCAGCAGCTGTGGTTACTTTCACTACAGCTTTACGAGGTGGAATATTTTCAGTGTTCTGGCATGCATAGGATAGAGGTTCCTGCTCCAGCATAAGCAGAAGAACTACTGATAGTAACTCTTTGGGGGCAGGAGGAATCAGTTTTCTTTAGGGGTGTAGAGAATGGGCAATTTCCCCGGATCCAATAGGGCATCTCAAGTGTAGACAGGCAAGGCACTCTGATTAAACACAGCAAGATTGAAACAAAACCAGAAAATGGGCTTTATTGGAGAAGGCCCTTGCCACCAAGCCTGACAAGGAGAGTTTAATCATGGGATCTCACATAGTAGTGGAAGAGACCTGATTTCTGCAAGTTCTTCTGAACTCCAAAGAGACTCTAGCATACACACACACACACACACACACACACACACACACTCACACATGGGCAGAGAGAGAGGAGAGAAAAAGAGAGAGAGAGAGAGAGAGAGAGTCACTGTACATTTAACAAGAAATGAAAGCATGATAATAGAGTAGTTTTTAGAATTGTGGTTCAGAAGGGCTTAGAGGAGAGTAGAGAAGGGCAGTGAAGAGTAAATATGTTCAAGACATATTATAAACATATAGGACAATGTCAAAGGATAAATTTAAAATTTTACAACTACAGTGGATAAAAAGTCTTTAATCCCAGCACCTGAAAGGCAGAGAAACAAATGAATTTTTGAAAGTCTCAAGTCAGCCTGCACTACATAGTGACTTTTAGGTCAGACAGGGCTTCACACTGAAATCCAATCACAATAACAAGAGAGATAGAAAAGGGAGAAATGACAAAAGGGTGAAATAACTAACAATCAGGACACAGTTGTCCTCCAGCACCTGCCAATCTTATCTGCTGCCACTCACACCTCTCATTTAGCATGTTTTTGTGGCATCTGATAGAGACTCAGTTGAGTGACATGACAGTAAACTTTTACTGTAGAATTACATATAATTTCTAAGGAACTATAAATATGTTTCAATTATATTCATTTATATTACTTTAAATATAAATAAAATAACAGTTTCTGTGAAACTTATGGATAGCAACATAAGTGTCTTTGGTAGCTTCACTTCTGCACAGGGCCAGCAACAGAAGCAGTGGAGTGAATGTTCACTTACTCACAGGTCATAGTCAGCTTCTTTCTGCCAGTTTCTCACTAACTGAGCTATAGTCCTGTCATCCCTTCTATAGGACACTAATTTCATGTGAGGTGGATGTAAGACAAGCCTCGGTGATGAGGTCATTAAAAACTCAGAGAAATAACAGGTTTGTAGAAAGCATGTTCAGTCAAGTCAACTACTCTCTCTAGGCCAGACAGACTTTCCTAGTATATCAGGTTGTTTTGTGGCCAGATTGGTCAGTCAGGAGGATATCAATCAGTACTACATGGCTGTGGGAGGAGACAAACTGGAGGGACTGACATGGAATGTGAGGAGGGGAGGAAGGTTTCCTCATGCTATTTACATGACCTAACAGTGATACCTTCCACAGAGCTCCAGAAATCTCCTCTTGATTTCCAGGGCTTGGGAGGTGGTCTCTTTGTTCTGTAAGTTTTTTTTTTCACATTTGTGATGCAATATGACTTCAGTACTCAGTAACCATTAAAAGTGCAAAGATCACCAGTTTAAGTGTAAACCCCAAACAGCATCCCCACAGGTTCTTATGGGAGCCTAGCAGGAACAACCATCAATAGGATATTTTCCTGTAAATTTGACACCTTTTTCAGTTTCTGTGGTACTGGGGTACCATGGAGATTATAGTCAAGTGTCTCACTAGAGAGGCACCACGCTGTCTGCATTGTGAGCCGCACATTCCTAGTAAACCGCATCTTGGCTTACAATCATCCCCAAGCCAAAGAGCTCACCTGAATTAGAAACTTCACTCTGATTTGATATCCGTTAGGTTCAAGTTTTGTGTCTTGTTTCTTCCAAAAGCCACTTGTCTCTCACAGTTTTAAATTGAGTAAACATAGACATGTAGGCTGGTGTGCAGGACCTATGGAGACCTTTCCGTGCTTCATCTCTTTAGTGAATGATTGCTTTACAACCTGTCCTCTAGGCTGCCTAGGCTGGTGATGCAGGCCAGCTTTGGGTGCACTGGGCTCTTACACCCATACTTGTTCCTGGGCAAAAAATACTATCTTAAGTATTAACTAATACACTAGTTAGCAAATAAATTTCTAATTGCTATGAAATCCTTATATACTGTTTGAACTTGAAATAAACCTTAATAGAGAATAATTTTTTTTTTAATTCCTTTTGGGCACTGCGAATGAACACAGTTCATACATACCAGTGAACATGCAAGACACAGATTTAACATACATGACCCATATTGATCATACACAGATATATACACTATTTTACATATATAAATAGATACACCACACTCAAATATATATATGTGTGTGTGTGTATATACACACACACACATATATAGATATATAGATAGATAGATAGATAGATAGATAGATAGATATCACACATAGGCACTCACAGTCACATGCACAAGCACAAGCCCATATACACACAAAGGTATGTACACACACGCGCGCGTGCACACACACACACACACATTCTCACAGATGAAGGTGTGAGATTAAATTTATCACAAATCTGTGACAGTAATCATGTTGTTTTGGATGATGACATGGTTGCAGTCCTGCAATTGAGAAAAGGAAATGTGCTTAAGGCATAGAAAATTCCCATTTTGAAACAACTTATACTTTTTATTTTATACCAAACAGGGTCTCTTGTGACCTAGGCTAGACCATATAACCTATGTAGCACAGGGGGATCTTGAACATATCCTACTGCCACTTGCTTGCCAGTGCATTGTTATAGGCAAACATCACCATGGCAGATTTCAGATGTGCTAGGAATTGAATCCAGGCCCTAAAGCTTGAAACAGCAGCATTCTCTTTGCTGAGACATGTCCCCAGCTTCTAATGTAAGAAGCTCACTGTAGGGTAATAGTTGTCAACCTAGAGGTGAGATTGCAGTGTTGGTGGCAGCTATGACAAGGATTCTGAGACCAAGCACCCCTACCTCATTTTCCTCATCGTCAGAGTCAGTGTCTTACCATGTATCTTGGTACATATTTTCCAGAGTCACTTATGAAATATCCCCTTTGTGAAATATTCCTTAATATCATTAAGTCTAATACTGATTTGGAGTTGTGATGTCAACCAGATGGTAAAGGTGACCTAATAGTCTTTGAGAGGATGCTCAAATATGGCATACAAAGACAAAAGGATTTATGAATCTGACACAGTCTTGCTATGTAGCCTCAAATGGCCTCAAATTAGTGATACTCCTATTGAAGTTACCCTAGTGCTGGAATTACAGGTATGTCTCACCATGGCCAGGTTCAGAAGGGTCTTTACTACTGGGAAAATGGGAATTGGTGCACTAGACATTTTCTTTGTGTGTGTGTGTGTGTGTGTGTGTGTGTGTGTGTGTGTGTGTGTGTGTGTGAAATCTCTTTCAATATCCGCGGGCCTAAACATTATTATATCCCAAGGTAGAGCTATGTATTTTTGAACAGCTCTGTTAGAAACTTCTTCCTCACATTCTACTGGAAACCATTATCTGCTGTTGATCCATGAGACTACACAAAAGGGGCTGGAGAAGTGATGCAGTTTTTAACAGCATCTACTTCTCTTACTGGGAAACAGGCATTTAAAAATCACTTGACTCCAGATCTAAGACATCTGACAACCTCTTCTAGCCACAACAAGCACTGAACCTACGTGTACAAACCCACAGAGACACAGGGTTATAGTGAAAATGGTATCTGTTTTCAAAAGACTACACAATGAAATAAAAATAATGAGTAATATATATGTTTACCGAAAAAAGCTGAAATTTCATTGTCTTATTTTATTGCTATGATCAGGAGTATAATGCAAACTAATATAAGTATATATATACATTTATTATGATACATATAAAACACGTGTATACATAGAAAGAGAGGGACAGAGAGAACGAGAGCTGGAGGCGGGGAGAGAGAGAACTCATCTTGCAATTAGTATTCTGATCCAAAGATATTATACTTCCTTGGATCTCTGTCACTGCATCTTTTGATCTTATATATTTTATGGACAGGTTGTTCTTCTTTCTTTGTGTTGCTGCATTTCCTCTGAATCTAAACTCAGCGGAAGAGTCCTGGCTGATTTTCAGTAAAGTGATAGAACCCACTGATCTGGGGCTAATCTGACACACATCCAGTGTTTGGGATAGAATTTCTTCAATCTCAGGCTCTTGAGGTAATTTCTTGAGAGGTTGTCTTAGAAAACCAGCCGTGGAGTCACCAGGCCTTTTAGGAGCAGCTGGTGATCATTAGAATGTGCACCTTACAGGGGGGCCTTTATAGCAATCAGTTAAGACATTCTGTAAGAATGTCTTCCAGACTTCACATAGTTTTTATATTTAGAGGTACACACACCACTGCGATAGATTCAGGTAGCATCTTCTGGTATCCAAAGTGGGTGTGTAAGTCTACATATTATGAGAAGGGTGTCTGGGTTGGATGGGTCTGTGAAGGCAAAAGAAGCTAGGAATACCAAGTGGTCACAGCTCAGTAAGCCTGACCCACCAAGAAAGGTAGGCCCGAGGAGCTTCAACAACTGGTCCCTACCATGATGTCCAAAATCATTCATGTATATTGGTGTCCATTTTCTGTGTGAACTCATATGTGTGTCCCCAGATACAAAAGGCCAAATTTTGATTGGGAATAGCATATTGTTGAGTTAGACAATATAGTAAGAATTTATGTAATTGAACTGAAATGTAGGAATTCACAGAAGACTGTCTCACACATTAGCATGTCTCAAGTTCTGAGGACAAGTATACTTGATCTCTCAAAATCTAAACATAAATCGCCGGATTGTGACTTAGACCTGTCACATTCCAAGAGAAGCTGCTTGGTTTGTGAGCTTCAGTCCTTGAAAAAGGAGAGAAACATTCCAAGAACTCCTTAGGCAAGTTACTGTTTTTCCTTGAAAATCAATAGAAGTGTTCTGGGCATGTGCAAACACTAGAAAACCTTGCGTGTAGGAGCTCTTTGGGTGTGCACAAACAAAGGGCTTCATAAATACAAGAGGCAACCACTAGGAAGAACTCTTTTGGCTTATTTAAAAATAGTTTCATTTATACAGCCTGTAGGTACATCATCTCTATACCCTGTTCTCATACCCTGGCAAGCTCAGATTCAACACACAGACTCACACAGAATTGGAAGTTTGAAGAATTACTTTGATAAAAGGTAAAATTACAAAAGCTGTAAAAGCACTAGGAAATGGTCCTTTGACTTTCACTGTACACCATTGACTGTATGGGCTCAGGGATGCTGATCTGGAATGGACTGATTCTGTGCAGAGCAAGATTTAGGCAGGCTATCAGGAGGTCCATTTGCTTACATCAATCAACCTAATAAAAGAAGCCCCAATTCTTCTTGTATGAAAAAAGTTCTTCCTCATTGTGAGCCTAACACACATCTGGGCCTCCTTTCTGGAGAGGAACGTTGATATGAGTAAGCAGATACTCTTCCCCAACCTACCAAGGAATACTACTTATCACAACTCCCTGGATGTCTCAATCTCACTCTCATAACACAAGTGAATCCCCAGGCCACTCCAGTGCTTGATGACTCTCAACTTTATCCCTCCCCTCAGAGTTTCAATTCATTGGGTGTTCTGGTGCTTTGCTGGGTACTCTGTAAAGCTCAGATGTTTGAGATGAACCTGAGATGTGCATTTTGGCACATCCTGGGCCTAGACTTTTTCCAGCAGTAGGAAGCAGGTCTGCTCAGGAGTCCTGCAGTACTTAAATAATTTACATTCCAAGACTTACCAGAGTAGGTACTAAGATGAGGGCTCAAAAAGAATTGACTCCTCATTTTCCTTTTAGACTTTGTCAACAGGCCTGTCTCCATGCCTCATGCCTGACTCTCTGACACTCTGCCTTCTTTTCCTTCAAAATAAAGTCTCGTGACTCTCTGTGAGCCTGGTTTGAACTTGAAGGAAGCCCCCAGCCTCAGTTTACCAAGGACTGGATTACTGTCAGTAGCCACCAGTAGAATGAAAATTTTCAACTATAAAAGCAAAGCAAGTTATTCAATTCAAAGGCTTCTGAAAAGCAACCAACTACAACGTCATCAAATTCCAGATGGCCAGGCCTTGTCAACCAAGGTTCCTTCTAGAGGGTGATACGTATTGACACTGACCCTGAATAAATTCCCTGAGACTCATGGGAAGCCAAAAGGAACAAGCAACCCAGACAGGAAGGTGTTTTTGTACCATTACTAGGGATTTGCATAAGACCTAACATGTCTTGATTCTTTCCTTGGTGTTCTTTTTTGCTGTGTTGCAGAATTTCTAACATAAATCCTGGTGTAGGCCTCTGTGGGTCTGAACTGCAATGGAAAAGAGAGAAAAGTCTGAGGTGATAGGGCCTAGTATCTCTGAGCAGAACTCAGCCAGGCAACCTGGGAGAAAAATACAAAGTCATTGGGATTCTCTGCATGTACCCGCTCCCTGTGATGGAACGACAAAATAGGCAGGGAGTTTTTTTCTTCAACCTCTCCGCTCTCCTTACAACTGACTGAGAGCTGGGACCAGGGACTTTACTCAACTGCAGTGGATAGAGCATTATTTCTGCATGTGACTGTGAGCTTTGTTTTTTGTTTTGTTTTTGTCTTTGTTTTTCTTTTAGATTTTTTTTTATTTGTTGGATGAAGTCCTCTCTCAACTCAGGTAGGCAATTTTCAGCCACCTACAAGCTAAAAGGTCAGGGTAAAGAAAAACTTCTGCTGTGTCTCTCCAGGCACAGGCATGTCTTCTTGGTTCTTAGTTCACATCTCCATGTCAGTTGGCCTCTGGATTCTAAGGTATGGGCTTATGTTTCCTTGTGTCCTCATGATTATTGTCTTAGATCTAGATCCACAGAAATAGCTTCCACAGTCTGTGACTTCCAGAAATATATTCAGCCAAGTTACTAGTATTCTAGTGCATCTACCTTGAAGAAAGCCTGTTGTGGGAATGTTCAGTCATACGGAGCATTTTACCAAGAATTGTGTGCCCATGACGTACCCCATCAATTATTAACAATTTTGCAGACACCATGGAAACACAAACAGTCTTATCTCAAGATCAGACCACCAGCGAGACCCTTGAGAGCCCAGAATTTCAGGGTGCACTGGCAGAAATTTCTTTATAATCGACTCATAGACATCCAGAAATATTACTCCATCCACTCAGGCTGACAAGACAGGGTGGCACCCTAGTAAGTAGTTCCATAGAAACAAAAGAGTGAGGACATGGTAGGAGATTCAGTATTCTCTGTGAGCTCAGCACTGTCCAGGACCTTGGCCTTACCTTACTGGTGAGCTTCAGTCTCACCGCTGTGTGGAAGACACAGAGCAGTGGGGGCCACTTCCACAGAAACCTTTCCAAGTCAGAAACATGTGATGACTTGCCTGCCCTTTCCACTGTGCCAGTTTCCATAGCTAACTTGGGATCTGCTGATGTGCTTGGGGCTGCTGCATCACAGGCTTCCTTTCCTGAACACACCTCTGGTAGGCTGAAGATTGTGATTGGAACTGAAGGTTGAGTTTCCTTTCACGTCAATGGTGAACCAGGACCCACCTCCCCACTTTTGTTTTCTTCGGAATCATACAGTTGCCCAAATGAAAAGGAAGCCCATTTGAAAAATCCTGTTGTTACTAAGATGTTTCTCATATCCTCCTAGAAGGCTGCCTTCTGGGCTAGTTCCTCTTCTTTTTTCTTCTGCAGGAAAGCGAAAGGATTTAGGCCAATATTTCAGATCTTGAACGAAAAGTCTTGTCTGCACAGAGAGAAAAAAGTGTAGCTGTGTTCAGGTCTGACATCTTGGCATAGGGTTTTAACCCTGGTGTGGTGGAAAACACCTGTTACCCTCATACTCAGTTCCTGTTTATGTGTTTTCAGTAAAGCTAGGTCTCAGTCTTCTTAAGACACCACTCCATTGTGTGTGTGCATGTGTGCATATGTGTGTGTGTGTTTGTGTATTTAGCTTGTATGTGTGCAAGTGCATGTTTGTGCAAGTGGATGTGAAGCTCATTCAAGCTTCTATCACTAGTTATTTTAATAATAATTGGGGAAGAGTTTACCATGGTTTCCAAAGTCACGGCCATGTCTGTTTTGTATCAATAAGTTTATAGGAAAATATTCAGAATTTGTCAGGCAGAAAATAAACCTTATCTAACCAAATAAAGACCAATTGGAGGCAAGCATACATGTGGCAATATGTATTTCATGAATCTGAACATATGGCAAATGTTTAAATAAGTCACCTGTGGAAAATATTAGAATGTGTATTTTTAGAATATCTATAGGACATGTAACTGGTTTGGGGACAATTAATACTAATCGCCATTCAGGTGCCTCACATTTTAGACCTGTGACACAGCATTTTAGAATAGAATGGCATAAAAAATATATGACATAAATACAGTAAGAAAACAAGATGTTATCACTTTATATATTTGTAATGAGTATCTCTAAGAAAACGTTGCAAGATAGAAGTATGGCTAAAAGCATTATTATCTGTTCCTGCTTTTTCACCTGATTTCATTCCCTGTATCTACTTTTCTTCTTTCTTCTCACTTCTAGCCTTTGTTTCTTTAAGATTTAACATTTTGGGTAACACGCAAATTGGCAAACGTTAGCACGAAAATACTCCTCCAGAGGTACATTAACTGTACGTCAGCCTCCAGTGATATTGTAAATTATTAATGATGATTATGCTTACCACTAAGAGACACTAAGTGACCAACAGTAGTAATTAATTAATTCTATCAATATATAAGTGATTTAATTCAGAAGATAAATGTTTGAATTCTGTTATTTATTACCAATCTATAATAAGTCTATCACAATCATGTAACATTCTTTATCTAATCCATATATATATATATATTAAAATTTTATTAGAATAATTGAAATTTGGCGCAGAAGAGATGGTGCAGTAGTTATGAGCAGGTATTGCTACCCTTGCAGAGGAACTGAATTTGGATCCCAGCACCACTCTGGGTGGTGCATGCCTGCTGATAACTCCAGCTTCTGGGGAACTCGCTCCTCTGCCTTCCCTCAAGGGCTGTACTCACCTGCATATCCCCCTGACCCATATACCCATAAAAATGATTTAAAATAAAATAATAGAAGTTTGGGTTTGGCAGTACTAAAATGTCCGTGCTGACCCCTTGTCATCATTCTGAGTCAAACCTCTGCAATAGCTGATCATGATGACAATGCTGCAGACAGGACTAGCCTACTTCACAAGTGTCTCCACTGAGCTTGAGAAAAGCAAGCCTAGGGTTGGCTCTGGGCAAAATGTCAGTTTTAAAATTGTTATCTGGTTAGTTAAAGCCTTGAACGTTTCATTCACATCTCATTTCCTGGTCTCAAGGCTGCCTTTCCTCCCATGCCCAGGGTTATCTTGGTGTATGAGACTTTCAGGGTGGTCTTTAAAATCTTGTTCCAGTCTTTGCCTCTGGCTCTTTGTGCAAATGTAACTTCTGTCTAGAATGTTTCTTTTCTCTACACAAACCAAAGTATTTCTCATCTCTATGTATGCATATATTTTCCCTAATGCCTTTCCAGGTATATCTAGAAGTTTTATAAGTTTTCACAGTTTTTAATTAAAGTCTGTACTATGATACATGAAAGAAATGAATGATTTAAATATGACACACATATTCTCATTATTATTTTAATTATTATTAATAATGTTGTTACCTTACACTGTAATTTATACTCTACATTTTAAACCATAGTTTATTGGATAATATTGGAATGATCAAGCTCTCTATATTTGAAAGCGTGAAATCAAAAGTAGATTTTTCCTTACAAATCCAATTCTTTTCAATTGAAGGATGCAGACAAACCATCTGCAGAAAGAACATAACTCAAAATGAGTCAATGACCTATTAAATATAATGGAAAACCCAATTACTAAATTTAATTTGTTTTACATTTCTGGGTGTTTTATTCCTTTTCTTTTTCTCATCTGGGAACAATTCTAAGCCTCACCTTTCACCTTACCTTTGTTTGATGTTCAGCTAACATTTGCTTTCCCTGTGTCTTAGTATGGTAATGCAACCTTTACTCAGAAACCTGTGTCTACTTTTCTCATTTAAGTGCCATGTTTAACATTTGGAAATCCCACACAGAGATATTTCTTTGAAACAAAGGGAAAGAGCCATGTCACTAGCAATAAAACTGTCTCATATGCTTTACTGGAGTAGTTGGAGGTATGAATGTAGACCAGGGCAGAAATCTGCTGTAATAGCTACTGAAGACCAGATTCATAATTGCATCCTGAAGAATATTCTATAATATTTTAGATAAAAAAATAAAAATCACTATGGAGTTTGTAGTTTACTTTTATCTTCTAACTTTTTCCTCACTCTTTTTCTTCTCCTCCTTCTCCTCCTCTCCTTCTCCTCTTTCTCCTCCTTCTTCTTCATTTCCTTCCTCTTCCTCCTCCTCCTCTTCCTTCTTCCTCTTCTTGTTCTTCTTTTTCATTTTTGGTAGGTTTTATGACCCTAATCTTTCAAGTCAGCTTACAAAGTTTAAATTTCAGTCTTATAGCTCTGGAGCTCACATATCTATTTTTTTTTTAGCAACCTGAGTACAAACTCGTACCATACTAAATTGATAATTTTTTATAAAATAGACATATATACATGATGACTTGAAAGCATTTAGAAAGACTTAACACATAACAAGCACATGGTGTCAGAATGACATTATTTTCCTGATCACTTCAATGGGAACTTTCTATACAGTTGGGTTGTTATGGAGTTCACTGATTGATCTTACACTGATGCAAAGTCCAGTTAGGAAGATGATTCTGAATAAAGAAGCAAGGGAACTGTTTTGTACCTTAAATCAGTCATTCTTTGAACTAAGCTGCAAGCTACAATAGCATCCAAATCAAACAGTAGGTAAAGTGGAATAGTATAATCCATTTCACTAAATTGTTATTTATAAATTTTTCTTTCGAATTACATTAATTTTCCTATGTCATTGCTTGTATGATACCTGCAGTAAATATAGCAACAAAAGACACCAAGAAAATACAGATATTTCTTGGGTAACTTACAGTACAGCTAGTAAAAAGTATACAATGAAGAAAGTGAAATATGGAGACTAAAACTCTTTACTTTTGCAACAATTTAGATGCAGTATGCCTTTTCTCCAATAGTGATGATGATTGTTTTGATTATGAAGATAAATTTTTAAAATACTAAGATTTTAAAGTATTACCTGCAGGATCTTAACATCTATGTGTTTCAGATTAAAACTACTCAGATACAAAATTAAAATAAAAACATTTGTAAAGAAATGTATTGCATGAAAATTGCAGATGAGCACTTTTGTGAAGAACTGAGTTCTCCTCGTGAAGCTTCTCTCACAGCATATTTCCTCCAATGTGTCTGTCTTCTTCAGAGTACCAATAGGAAAGCTCATGAAGTCCATTCACTGAGATGTGCTTGGAAAATTAAAATGCCATGTTACCTTACTTTAGTTTCACTTTATTCCCCTATTTTAAACTTTTAACTTTACAAAGTGAACAGTGGGATTCCTGAAGTTTCTGGCATGCTCTTTCATGGTGCTTATTATCCATTCCTTATTGACATATAAATATATCTCAATTCACAGCTGATATTTTTATGGTTCTCACAGTTACCTTTCACTGGAAAACTTTCTGGAGTTGTAAGCCATCTTGGTTAATGGAACACTATTCAGCTCATCTCTTATCACTTTTTACATTTGAAATGTTACTTTGTATTTTTCTTTCTAGAATATGCTTATAGTTTTTTTTTTTTTTTTTGTCACTTCTTTCATTCTGTGATACTTTTGGTACTAAATAAGTTCCCAACTCTTTCTTTGACCATAGCCAATTATCTGCTGATACCTCTGTGCTAATGAGATACAAGGAGGAGGACATGGGTTTGGGCTCATCTCCCTCATTCCAGCTCTTGGAACAATTTAAAATATAATTTATAATGATCACATGACCTGACTTACCTATCTATGCAGAGGGACATAACATTTATCATAATATTTTGGCCACTGTTCATCTCTCTGGTGCATCTGCTCATGAATTGTCTTCAACCTCTTAGCATTCTCTGGAGTAGAGACCTCATGCCCTTCTGCAGATCCTGTGCGGTCTGTAATTATCCATATCCCAGCCATTTCCCCAAGAACCTTAAGACTGATCTTGTTCAACCGTTTGTTACTCCCAGAATAACACTGCCTGTTAGAATGCCTACTCCAAAGCTAGCAGCCATGGAACCTCTCCATCTTTGTCCTCTCTTGTTATTTAAAAACCCTGGTGGGGGTGCAGGGTTGGGGACATTCTTCAGGTAGGGAGTGGGAGGTGGTATGGGGTGTGGAACAGTCAGAAGTCAGAGGGTGGACACAGGAGGGAGGAATAAATTCTGGAGTGTAAATAAATAAATAAATAAATAACAAAAACCCAACAAACAAACAAACAAACAAAACACCAAACAGACAGACAAACAAACATAATGCACATGCAAACATATTTTTGTGTTGTGTCACTTTTTAAATCATTCTCCCTTCTGGCTACTACTTGTCTCTCTATCATGGGTAGTAGTAAATATCCAGCAGTGGGATATGTTAATGATAACATGGACTCAGTGTATTAGTTTCACATGCTTCAGAAAGTATGCAAATTTCATTATTCCCCCACTGCAATTCATTCTCTATACACCCTGTACCTGTGCATCCTGTGGATGCTCTAGTTGTCTCAGTGCACCAGTTATTAACTTCTACAATGAAGCAAAGCAAAGTCAGTGTTTCCTGTTTTGTTCCAATAAAGAAGCTGTAGGATTCCCTTTTGTTTCCTTATTTTTCTAACAAAACACAGTGAAACCCTGGCAGTTGGACTAAACCACTGATCATCTTAGATCTGGAATCTCCACAGATCAAACCAGAGCTTTAGAGCATACATACCTCAAGATAACTTCACTATACAGCTTCTCATTTTTATCATTTCAGCAAGTCTAACTAAGTGGATAGAAGCCCTGCTTTTTAGAAACTGTGGAGTAGTTTTGACTTAAGGACACATGACCTTAGAGACTGCCTGGATTCAGGAGTGAAGCTTAGAAAAGAAAGATTTTATTGAACGTATGGGAACTGTGGAGGGAACTGGAGTCATCTAACAGCATGCTGGTTATAGAGGTTTTACAGAAGGAGAAAAGATAGCATCGAGGTGTAAAACGTTCTTGTGGAAACAGGGTGTTGTCATCAGCAGTGTTCTTCTCTCAGACTTATAGAACACTAAGTAATCCAAGCTGGTGATCATCAAATGGCAAATCATTATCTAATTGATTGTTTATTAATAAGAAACAAAGAGGTGGGCTGGAATGTGATCCATTGGCTAAGAGCATGCAGGGCTCTTACACAGGATCACAGTTGAGATCCCAACATCCAATCAGGAGGCCCCCAACTACCTATCACTACAGCTCCAGAGGACCCATTGCCCTATTCTGACCATGGACATTACACTGATGTACACATGTTAACAGAAACACAGACATTCACATAATTATTGGCAAAAGAAATCTAAAAGAAACTATGGCATCACAGACCATGATCCATTGCATTTGTAGTTGTAGTCATTAGAATACAGTATTAGAATACACCATGGGTTTGATCTTGGTGTTTTCAGGTATTTGTCCCACTAATGCTCCTGTAATCCATCCTTAAAAGGTATATGCTAATTTAAAGAAATTAAGATACCACAAGATATATGTATATATGTATACTCTTTTGTTTTTCAAGTTTAGAAAAAGAGAGCTCTTTCAATGACCATAGATAATTTATACAGAAACAAAATGCATCTGAAATTTGAGTAAAAATGTCGTTGTTGGGAGAAGAAATAGAACCCAGTTGTATGTAATCAAATGTATCAATCACCTCTTATAAAGAATAAGAGAAATGTTTACATTTTGATTTGGCAAAGGCAAATTAAATACATTTTAATAAAATGTTTTAAATACCTTTTAATAAAAATTCTTACTCATTTAAAAATAATCCAAATACTTACCCTAATCTCTTACAGGAGAATATCTAATACCAGATATTTTATAGGATATTAATTCCTTGAGTCATATGGTAATTATTATTATTATTAAAATTTTATACTATAGTTTTGGCAAACTCAACTTTTTGCTTGTTTGTTTTGTATAATGACAAACAATTATTTTAAATATACAGCAGATTATTTAAATTAATTAAAGAAATAATATGCTTCTCAAGAAATAAAGATGCAGCATTTATTTTTCAACTGTTCATCATTTCATACAAACCTGTTTCTCACTTTCCATCTTGATTTATTGACTCAGATTTTCATCTTTTATTCTGCACTTCTGTATCCTAAAATAATATTTTGAACAAGCATAGAAGGTTTTCAAGACTAGGGTCTGAAAATAAGTTTTAATTAGGACATTATGTTAGATTTTGCCAAAGTGCTATGCAAGGCCACCACTGATTTCTCCTTTTTCTCCACCTTCTCCTCCTCATCTTCTTTCTTCTTCTCTATATAGCTTGGCAAATGAATGATAAATCCCAGTTTCTTAATGTTTTCATAAACATTCATGTAGTCATAGATAAGATTACAATATTTATTGTAAATACTGGGATTATAGATGAGTGTCAGCAAACCTCACTCATTACACATTACATATCAAAGGTAATTTATTATTATATATGAGATAGGACAACAATGTTTTTAATCACTTTATATTAGATGAATTTTTCTGTTTATTAAACTACAAACAAAGAATAATTTGAATTCATTAAATTTTTAGCAAAAGTTCTATATTCAGGAAGTCCAAGATCTAGGTATAAAATATGTTCATAGATGACCATTTTCCCTCTGTATCTTGACATGTTGAGAAGTAAAGAATCTTTAATTTATCATTTAACTCTTTTAAGAGGAATAGTCCTATAATGGAAAGTTCTGTGTTTTGCCATCACAAAATATCTTGCAACCATAACTTAAGAGAAAAATGTAGTCACATGTCAAGAATGCACAGTAGAGGGAGTGGGAGTCGTTTAGTTGTAGTTACACCAGCCTGGGTCCATGATGTTTGAAGTGAGGGAAGCAGATACAGCTAACAGCATTGCTCAGCTGGATTGCTCCTTTTCATACTTTTGATTTATTTTAGGGTCCCAGACCATGAGATGATGCAACCATATTCAGGGTAAATTTCTGTCTTCATGTCAACCTCTCTGAAAAGCCTTAAGATATATTCCTACAGGTATATCTCTAGGTGAATTTAAATCCAGACACTTTGTCAATGTTTAACTAACATGGCCACAAACTCTTTAAATCTAATTATCTCCAAAGGGCCCCATTCCATGTGCTATCCAGTGAGTGATTCACCAACAGTGCCAAATCCACAAGCTGTCAAACAAGATATAGGCTTTTTTTTCTCTTTGTTCTTTTTATTATAACTTCTAATACTTCACACTACTTTGTTGCACATAACATTTTCCAAGACTCTCAATGTATGCCTTATACTTCTCAAAGATATCCTTAAGATATAGGCTTTTAACTCGTACTCTGGGGGATCACTATATTCAGGACAGAGTTGACACTAGCCTTTGCCATTGGAAATTCCACTTCTCTACAATGTCATCTTAAAATATGATACTCAAAATTATGAAGGAGTTTGTCACATATAATGTGATAAGAATATTATTGGAGCAGTTGAATTTAATCCAGCTTGTATGTTAAAATTTCATTAAAATTTGGGGGCTGATAAACAAGTAACTAGGAACACACATACACAACACATACACACAGACAGGAGAGAGAGAGAGAGAGAGAGAGAGAGAGAGAGAGAGAGAGAGAGAGAGAGAGAGAGAGAGAGAAAGAAATTGCTATTGAGAACTATGCTCCTAGAATGTTCTCCAAAGTATTTATAAGGACAATTAGGCAAATATTAGAGTTCACATTAGGCTCTCATTTGTTTTCATCTTCATATTAGCTTACTTTTGAATCAGTTCAGCTGTTAGGTATTTAAAAGGTGCATCAAAATGTTAAATCTTTGCTTATACTAAAACAACTCTGTATTAACATTAGAAAAGAAAACTCTTAGGAGACATTAGCATATTAATTAGAAAGAACAAGCTGTAAGAAATTTTCCTTGCATTCATTTTCCACTTGGTGGCTAAAAAGTCTAGGCAGAGAGTTTATTTACATAAGTGTACAGTGTGGAAGAGCACTGCCCAGGTCAGCAGGCTTGAGCCACTCTTCATTTTTATCTCTTGATAAAGGTCAACAATCAATAAGCAGGTTATAATTTTATTGGAATGGGTTACATATTTACCCATCCCAGCAGTTCCCTGGGTGATACGAATTTTGTAGGTTAATGATGTCTTCTCTAAGAATAGTATGTTATCTCATACACAGAAATAATGTGGATAAAGTTCAGTCTCCAAGGAAGTAGCTTTGACTCACAATAATGAAAGTAAATTGCTTTTATTTCTACAGGGAAAAACAATTCTAGATATCTAGGAAGCATGCAGCTGCCTCAGCTAAATGTGTCATTCTCGCGGTATAGAAAGTTTGTACTAATCTCTTTGAATGCGACATTGTCAGATATCTTATTAGCCTTTGGAAGTTAGAATCCTGCCTTATAAGATACTGTGAGTGTGAATTCTCATGCCTATACACACAAAATTTCAACAGAAAAGCACACCATATTAATCTACTTTATTTGAGAAATCTCCATGCATTGTCCATCAGTTCCACTCCCAAAAATAAACTCACAGAAGGAGAAGTCAGGCTGCAGAAGCCATGCCATTGCCTCAGGTTCATCATTGCATTGTTAAAATAAACCTGAACAGGGAAAACGAGGAAGCATTTCCGAATCCATGCACACAATGCTTTGTCACCCAAGCTTAACTTTCAGAACTGATCAGGAACATTTATAGTCTAGGAATTGTAGTTTTCCCCATGCCCACAACTCAGTACTGGCAGATGATGCCCAGTTCTGATGCCAGGTCTAGACATGGACCTGTGCACACTAGCATTAATGTGCTTAGGCTGTTCTGAATTCAGAAAAGAGGTCTTCAGTACCCCCCTTAGAGACATCTCTCAACAGAGTGCCTCAGATGTGTTCTTTCTTCCAGGGAAAGTTCTTCAAATAACTTTAATATGCTTTGCTCCTGGTGCTCACCCTAAAGCATTCAAATAGCCCGTACTAGTAACAGTGCCACCACCACTGAGTGACAAACTGCTGTAAAGTTTCTGCCACCAAATTAGTCAGTCATCTTTCATCTCAATCTCATTCAAACCTCAAGGCATGAATAAAATACAGAGAAATTCTCCTGCACGGTCAGATATAAAAGACTTTTAGCTTAATTGTTGAGTCTCCAGCCTTTACTGTCTACACTGCTATTGGCATTCTTGTTTTCTGAGCTCCTATTAGATCATCAGTGCTAATAGCATTTTAACTTTTCCATTGTGTACCTCCAAATTGTATGCTTTAAAACTGTTCTCACAATTTAGCTTCCAAAGCATAAGGAAGCCATCATCTATTGAAGTCATAACAACCACCTCTGTCTACAAGGCTGATATTCTAGATTAAGAGAATTGTTTTCATTTCTTTTATTTATTTTTTCCTTTTTTCTTTCTTTTTTGATCATTATATGTTTTATTTTTCCCCACTCTCCCATTTCCCCATCCCAGAGAGTTCTTCATCCAATCTTCTGTCTTCTTGGCCTCTGAGAGGGTGCCCCCTGCATCCTCCTTCCTTGGGGCATCATGTCTCCATAGGATTAGGTACATCCTATCTCACTGAGGCCTGACAGGGCAGCACTCTGCTATATATGTGTCTGGGAGCCTTGGGCCAGGATGTGTATGCTCTTTGATTGGCCGCTTAGTTAGCTGACACTGTTGTTCTTCCTTTGGGGTTGTTATCTCTCTTCAGCTTCTTCAGTCCTTTCCCTAACTCTACTATATGGTTTTCCAACCTAACTTCAATGATTGGCTGTGAGTATCTGCATCTGTCTCAGTCAGCTGCTGGTGGAGCCTCTCAGAGGACAGCCATGCTAGGCTCCTGTTTGCAAGCACAAGATAGTATCAGTAATAGTGTCAGGGTTTGGTGCCTGTCCATGGGATGGATCCCAAGTTGGGCCAGTCATAGGTCAGCCATTCCTTCAGTCTCTGTTTCATTTTTGTTCCTGTATTTCTTTGAGCCACTATATTACAAGAATACATGCTACACTATGTTCAAAGTAGCCTTATCAGTAATAGCCAGAAACTGGTAGGAACCCAGATGTCCCTCAACCAAAGTATACAGAAAATGTGGTTCATTTACACAGTGGAATACTATTTCAGCTATTAAACATAGGACATCATGAATTTTGAAGGCAAATGGATGGAAGGAAAAAAAATATCCTGAGTGAGGTAACCCAGACCCAAAAGGACATGCATGGTATATACTCACTGATAAGTGGATATTAGCCAAGAAGTACAGAATACCCATGATTCAACATACAAACCATAAGAAGTTAAATGAGAAAGAAGGCCCAAGTGAGGATGCTTCAATTCCACTTAGAAGAGGAAATAAAATAATTCTGGGAGACAGAGGGAGGGAGGGACATGGATTGGAGAGGAAAAGGAGAAGGGAAATGGGGAGCAGAATCAGGTATGGGGAGACAAAGGAGAGAAGGCTAGAGGGCCAGGAGAATAAATGGAAATATGTAGCTGCAGGAGGTGGGTGTTGGGGGAACAAACCTCTAGAAATTCCCAGAGACCTGGGATGTGAGAGGCTCCCTGGACTCAATGGGGCTGACCATAGCCCCAGTGCCCATCAGTGTGGAGATGGAACTTCAAGAGACCACCTCCAGCAGTTAGAAAGGGTTTTCAGTTGAGAGATGGGTTCACCAACCCACCTTCAAAATTTTAAGTACAACTTTCTGCACCCAGGCTTAGCACATCCTATCTGCCTTCCAAGGCTTTGAGAAATCCTAGAGAGCCATTGGTTTTCAGTGCTTCAGCTGAAAGGCTAAAGAAGCTGAGTACCAATGTCAGTGCAAGAATACAGAATTCTTAGTGATGTGTCTCTTGATTGGTTCTAAAGCAAATCAAGTCTAAAATAAAGATTATCTATCAGAGGATACAATGCTTTAGTTTGAAAATACACATTCTGGACTATATTGCACTGTGCTGTAACTATGGTTAATAAGGGCATACTTCATTGTTTATTTTAAAATAATAACAGCTTTTCAATGTTTTCACATAAAGCAATGACAAATAGCTGAGGCAATAATTAAACTCATTTAAACTCCCCATAGTGTGCATATTTAATAAAACATTATATCTTATTAATGTTTAGAGTTGTTTTTCACTTAAATGAAAATAAAACTTATAAAGAAGAAACTCAGGATAAACATTCAAGTGGGAGCATTGGGATTTCTAAGTTTATGGCCTCATTTTGACAGCAGATATCTTTCCCCTCAGGGTAGGCATTGATGGTTTTGGTAATAGCTCCCAGGAGACATGATCTAGAAAACTTTCAAACCAACAACAAAGAAAGACAGAACAGTAGACCAGTGGAGTGTTTAACAAGGTTTCATGATCAATATAGTGTCAACTTCATGTGACTTAGCATTACCTGAGAAATGATAGAGGCATCCCTCTGGTTATGTCTGTGAAAGAATTTCCAGAAAGGATTAACAGATGGAATAGGCCCAGATTGTGAGTGGTATGCATCTCTTGACATGGGAGCTGGGACTGGAATAAACAGCAGCAAAGACGATGGCCACCAGAGGAGTGTATCTCTTCTATGATGTCTGGCTGCATGGCAGAACACTCTACTGCACCAGGCTCCCATCCATGTGGGTTGAACCCTCTTAAACCATGAATATAATAAAACCTACCCACCTAGTAAGTTATCATCACAGGCATTCTATCATATTGTCACAAATGTAACAATAACACAGTTATCCATGTAGATATAAAGAAGTTAATGTACAGAATAATACTGTTATACGTATTACAAGAGCATTTCCTCAGCCGAAATCTTTTGTTTGATTTTTGTTTCTGATTTTTTGTTTTTTATTTGTTGTTGTTTGTTGTTGTTTTCTGAAACGTGGTCTCATTCTTTAGCTTACATCCTCACAAGTGCTGGGATTTCAGGCCTGAACTGCTACACTATTCTTACACTTCAAATTGTTCTAAAACCTGAACACTCTAAGCACTTTCTTATGGAGCCTTCTTTGCTTACCAATCGATGGTAAAATTTCTGAACTATGTGAGCTCTGTAATAATCAGGTCAATCATGTAACCTACTTCCTTCATGGTAAAAAGTCAGCTTTAAGTTTCAGTGGTAAGACAGATTTCTTATTTCCAGATACAGATTTAGTCAGATGATTTGGAAGGTAGCAGGTATCATCTGTATATGGATAATTTCCCTCAGAAGTGTCAGGCCACGGCTGCAAGGAGCTAGCACACAAAGAACAACCTTGTGTTCCAGAGCTATCCTTACCTCGATACTCTTTCAAAGAAGGTAGAAAATTGACCTGTGGATAATTCTGACCTGAAATCCATGTTCAGCTCAACTTCTACATTAATGGAAAGAACAGTAGATTTGAAAGGGTGACTGACATTGAACTCATTCTCCACATAGGTGTACTCAGAACTAGTGATTTAACCTTTATCTAGAGACCAAACTCTTTTTTTTTTCCTTGTTTGAGAAAAACAAACCTATCTTTTTATTTTTTCCTTTTATTGGCTATTTTCTTTATTTACATTTCAAATGTTATCCCCTTTCCAGGTCTCCCTTCTGGAACCCCCTATACCATACCCCCTGCCTCTATGATGGTACTCCCCTGCCTCCCACTCCCGACTTCCCACCCTGGCATTCCCTTACACTGGGGCACCGAGACCCCTCAGATCCAAGGCTTGCTCCTCCCACTTATGTCCAATAAGACCATCCTCTGCCACATATGCAGCCACAGCCATGAGTCCCTCCATGTGTACTCTTTGATTGGTGGTCCAGTCCCCAGAGGCTCCTGGGGGTTTGTCCAGTTGACCTGTTGTTCACCACATGGGTCTCAAACACTCTCAGCTCCTTCAGTCCCTTTTCCAACTTCCTCCATTGGGACCCCCATGCTCAGTCCAATGGTTGACTGCAAGTATCCTCCTCTGTATTTGTATCTGAGAGGCAGAGCCTCTCAGGAGACAGCCCTATCAGACTCCTGTCAGCAAGCATTTCCCGGCATCCACAATAGCATCTGGGTTTGGTGTCTGTATATGAAATGGATCCCCAGATGGGGCAGGAGGACCAAACTCTTTACATAGTAAATACCAATGCAGTTCATGTAAGACTGTGATTTTTATATACCTTGTTAAAATAACAGCACTATTATATGCATATTCATGAAATAAATTAATGCATGAAGTAATTGATTAACTCCTCTATGTTGCTGGAAATTGGGTTAAGTAAGTGTTGTTTCCTTTGACTTATTGCTAACCTTGAAGCTCAATAATAGAAAATGCCATGGCACAGAGAGTTCCAGTCGGATCGGAAACCCAAAGTGCCAATTAGTGTCAAGTTAAGAATAGGGAGCTCGTCCTGAGCCAAGAGGCTGAGCTGTGTGACCTACTTGCCTTGAAAATGATTCCAAAATGTACCAGTCATGTAGGGAAGTCTATTTTTCAATATTAATAGGTACAATCTGCTTGTCTTTTAATTATTTACATTATTTATGTATAGTTTATTTTGCATTTTTCTCTTATTCCTAATGAATTAATAGAACTAATTTTTTAATCCTGCTTTTGTTTGGTCAATGTTTCTTTATTACTAGATCTTTGAATGTTTTCACATATAGCAATGACAGATAGTTGAGGCAATATGTTTGATAGCACTCATGCATATATATATATATATTCTTTTTTGGGTGGGTGTCTCAAGACAGTGTTTCTGTATAGTTCTAGCCTTCCTGGGACTCACTGTGTAGACCAGGCTGGCCTCTAACTCAGAGATCCACCTACCTCTGGATCTCTAGTTCTGGTGCTAAAGGTATGTGCCACCACTGCCCAGGTATCCCCTATTTATGAGTATTTATGAGTATTTTTATGAGTATATTATGAGTATACTATATACTAGCTCATTCCATTATATATTCGCCTAATCTATGTATGTGTCTATCCATCTAACCAGAGGAAGTATAATTGTTTCTTATTTGAAGGAAAAATTACCTAGATACATACAGAAACAAATATTATGTTAACTGTCTAACGTAAAGTACCTAAGAACTAAAGCTATGCACTTTACTTCTGGTAAATACCTAAACTTCCAAGGACTTCCTTTCCTCCAACATATTAGGCATTCTCTTCTCCCCTGGATGATTTGCATATTCAGGTCTCTCAATTTGAATGCAGAATATATAAATATTTTAAATTTAATCTTAGAAAAATTATGAGTTCAGTTCAGTAAGGTAAATACACATTTTGCTTCTCCCTAATGTAATTTCAAAGCTAGAATTGATCTAATTTTCCTTTTCAATGGCTGTTTTAGAGGTGAATGTTTAGATCACTGGGTGCTGGTGAATGAAATGATAGGTCAAATTTGTCACTGTGCGAATGTGTTAAGGAAGAAGTTTTGAATTTTTCAGCAAGTGGGAATTATTGAAGCATGAATAATAAACAAATGAGTGAAATTCTATGACTAATTCATTTTACAAATCAAAATAAAACTCCCCAGTGGCAAAGCTCTGTTTTCCACAATCTGTCACTGGAAATGTCTCTGTGAAGGATCTCAGTCACTTTGTGTAATTTCCATGTACATCTAAACTTACAAAATGGAAATAATTGAAATCAATACATTCTTAGGATGTGTACAGAATCTCCAGACGCTCCCATCCTCTGAGCACTAGCAAGGACATGGGTGGAAAAAATAGTGATGGGGTAGTTACTGTTATCACTGAGGTCATGGACCAGAGTGACAGGTCTCTTTTAATTAAGCAAATCCCATTACAAACCACCTGTAAGAGAGCAGAAGGGCTGGGTGACTTAAGCTCATTTTACTTTTTCTCAACTCTATGCAAATACTGTAAAGCTAATACAGTATCTACTCTACAGTTGTTATAAAGGATAACAGTATAAACTGTATAGAGACATTTAAGAGTATTTCAATACATATAAGATTGGGATAAAGTGCCGTTTGGTCTGAAACACATGCCATATGGACTTCTAGGCATGAACCCTTTGCAGTTCACAGAGTAAAGCACTCAATAGTATGTTTTAGAACTGTTAATCTGGCCAGGATTAAATTCCCAGGTACAAGACAACTATCTATTCTGGATTCTCATTACTTCCCTGGGTGGAGTGATCATCACATCTACATTATTAACGGGATCATTTATTGCTTTGAGAAGCATCCTGATTTGCATATTAAATTATAGAGTCAGATTCGGATAAGTATTTTCTTTGGATATAATTTGCTATTAATTAACTCTTGAACCTAAACAGAAAGAATTTGTGTTCTATGGAAATCTTCAAATCTATAGCATAACACACTAAGAAACTCATACATTCTATTCACCAATACAGGTTGATCTTCATGATCAAGAACACAGATGTGGGTGCTAGAGCGATGGCTCAGATACTAAGAACAATTGCTGCTCAAGAAGAGACCCAAATGTTTGTTCCTAGCACTCACATGGCAGTTCACAACTAACTCCAACATCAATTCCAGGGGATCCAAAAGCCTCACCTTCCTCCTCAGGCATGGACCTGATGTACAGGTACTCACACTAAAACATACAGTTTTTTAAAAAATAAACAATCTTTTACAAAAACAATTCTAGTTTGTGTAAAATTTAGTTTGTTTTCTTAACATATGGTTTAATTTTTAACTTTTTTCATAGTTGACTTTTATTTTAATCTTAGTCATATTGACATGATAGCTTCACATTCTTTTCTTCCTAAAACAATATTCCTTTGAGTTTTAGCTCCTCAGGACTTCGTCAGTTATGAAAAAATCTCAGGTCTACTTCACCATTGTTAGACAAACTAAAGAAAGTATTTAATATTCCATTATAAGCAGTGACTTTTCATATTGTTTTTCATAGATGAAGATATGTTTAATAAGTCCTGCTCAAAATACAGGGGATGTGAGCACGTGTAAGTTTGGCAGTCATCTTATTTTTATGTTATGTAAGTAGAAAAGTGATATTTTAAAGGGAAAACTTTCATATACTTATAAGTGTATCATTAGGTTTAGCACATTTTGTTACTGCTTTGCATTGCTTAATTTATAAAATTTAATGAGTTTAAACATACAAATATTCCCAAATATTCTAACAATAATTACGACCATAAATAAATTCATCCCAAATTAGATATTCTGCAAATTAGAAAGTGTACAATCAATGCAACTTATATTAAATACTGTAGAAGAAACAAAAGTAATTTTAACTTGACAATTAAAAGAGCCTTAACACATGCCCTAATACTTGTTTGGAATCCAGATCCTGCCCCAAGTTTATCTCTTGCTAACATAACATCATAGAGAATTGCAGCTAACCTCCAAATATATCTCTAAAAATGTCCACAACCAGACTTCCAAATGAAAACTGTTATTTCCAATATTGGATTGATTTCTAGACAAGTCCATGATTGAGTCTGAATAACTGGTCACATTTAAGAAAAATACAAGAGTCATTATAATTTCTCTTTTTGATTCTCTGTTTCACAAGGTCTAAAAACTTGAGGCAAGGCAGCTTGTCCCATCAGGGGTATAGATAAGTAATGGTACTTATGTCCAATACAGCATCCCAGTTACCATTGTCAGGGCACAGAGCAAGCTCACAGGTCAGCATCATTCTTTATCCTGGCTTCAGCATGTCTCACCCATGGCTCTGACAGCTACCATGTTCCTTCAGCATCCTGAAAAAAACCCCAAACATGCCCTCTTCACCATATTAGATACCTGATCGGTGTCATGCCATATGCCAGTAAGTGGATCCTTCCCTTTCACCTAGGCATAAGTATGCCTAGTTGTAGGGTGCCATAGACACTCAGCAGAAAGTTCTTTGGCATCCAAATTTTTTTTAGAAAAAATAAAATAAAAAGAGCATGAATTAAATAAATTTGTGGTGTATAGGTATATACGTCCTCCTTTTTTATCTTATGTAGATATTGTTTTAAAGTTCCATGGGCTCCTTCCACAGTCCCTTGTCCTTGACAATTATAAGAAATCCCAGTAAGGGTAATATTAAATTGCTGCCAAAAGTCTTAAATGATAAACTGTGATAGCCAGTTCTATTATCTGTTTTTCTTTGTTTGTTCACTTGTTTTTCTTTTTATTATTATTATTATTATTCTTGGATACTTTATTTTTCTACATTTCAGATGTTATCCCCTTTCCCCATTCCCCCAACCCAGAAACACCTTATCCCATCCTCCTTCCTCCTATATCTATAAGGGTGTGCCCCCACCCATCGACTCATTCCCCTCCCCACCTTCGAATTCCACCTCACTGGGGCATCCAGCCTTCAGAGGACCAAGGATCTCCTCCCCCACTGATGCCCAACAAGGCCATCCTCCAATACTTGTAGAGTAGGAGCCATGGGTCCCTCCATTTGGGTTCCCAGGCTAGCTCTTTAGACTCAGGGAGCTCTAGTTGGTTGGTATTTTCGCTCTCCCCATGTGGCTGCAAGCCCCTTAAACTCTTTCAGTCTTCTCTCTAACTCCTCCATTGGAGACCCTGTTTGATGGTTAGCTGCCAGGATCTGCCTCTGTATTTATCAGGCTTTGGCAGAGCCTCTCAGGAGACAGATTAATCAGGCTTCTGTCTGCATGCACTTCCTAACATCCACAACAGTGTTTGCATATGATGATTGCACCTGCTTTGGATCCCCAGGTGGGGCACTCTCTGGAGGGTCCCTTCTCCAGTCTCTGCTCCACACATTGTCTCATATTTGCTCCTGTGAGTATTTTGTTCCCCCTTCTAAGAAGGACTGAAGAGCCCACACTTTGGTCTTTATTCTTGGGCTTCATGTGGTCTGTGAGTTATATCTTGGTTACTGTGAGCTTTAGGACTAATATCCACTTATCAATGAATGCATATCATGTGTGTTCTTTTGTGACTTGGTTACCTCACTCAGGATGATATTTTCTAGTTCCATACACTTGCCTAAGAATTTAATGAATTCATTGTTTTTAATAGCTGATTAGTACTCCATTGAGTAAATGTATCACATTTTTCTGTATCCATTCTTCTAAAGGACATCTGGGTTCTTTCTAGCTTCTGGCTATTATAAATAAGGCTGCTATGAACATAGTGGAGCATGTGTCCTTGTTATATGTTGGAGCATTTTTTGGGTATATGCCCAGGAATATTATTGCTGGATCCTCAGGTAATACTATGTCCAATTTTCTGAGGAACAGCCAGACTGATTTCCATAGTGGTTGTACCAGCTTACAATACAACAAACAATGGAGGAGTGCTGTCATCCAAGTTTTTAATCTTAGCCATTCTGATTGGTGTGAGGTAGAATCTCAGGGTTGTTTTGATTTGCATTTCCCTGATGACTAAAGATGTTGAACATTTCTTTAGGTGCTTTTCAGCCATTTTATATTGCTCAGTTGAAAAGTCTTTGTCGAGCTTTGTACCCCAGTTTTTAATAGGGTTATTTGATTGTCTGGAGTCTAATTATTTGAGTTCTTTGTATATATTGCATATTAACCCTCTATCAGAAGTAGGATTGGTAAAGATCTTTTCCCAATTTGTTGGGTGACATTTTGTCCTATTGACAGTGTCCTTTGCCTTATAGAAGCTTTGCAATTTTGTGATGTTTCATTTTTCAATTCTTGATCTTAGAGCATAAGCCATTGGTGTCTTGTTCAGGAACTTTTTCTCTTTGCCCATGTGTTGGAGGCTCTTCCCCACTTTCTCTTCTGTTAGTTTCAGTGTGTCGGGTTTTATATAGAGGTCCTTGATCCACTTGGACTAAGCTTTGTACAAGGAGATAAGAATGGATTGATTTGTATTCTTCCACATGATGACCTCCAGTTCAACTAGCACCATTTGTTGAAAATGCTATCTTTTTTTCCACCAAATAGTTTTAGCTTCTTTGTCAAAGATCAAGTGACCATAGGCATATGGGTTCATTTCTGGATCTTTAATTCTATTCCATTGATCTTCTTGCCTATCTCTGTACCAATACTATGCAGTTTTTATCACTATCGCTCTGTAGTACAGCTTGAGGTCAGGGATGGTGATTTCCCCCAGAAGTTCTTTTATTGTTGAGAATATTTTTTTCTATCTTGGGTTTTTTGTTATTCCAAATGAATTTGCAAATTACTTTTTCTAACTCTGTGAAGAATTGTGTTGAAATTTTGATGGGGATTGCACTGAATTTGTAGATTGCTCTCTGCAAGATGGCAATTTTTAGTATTTTAATCTTGCCAATCCATGAGCATGAGAGATCTTTCCATCTTCTAAGAACTTCTTCAGTTTCTTTCTTCGGGGACTTGAAGTTCTTGTCATACAGATCTTTCACTTGCTTGGTTAGTGTCACACCAAGGTATTTTATATTATTTCTGACTATTGTGAAGAGTGTCATTTCCCTTATTTCTTTCTCAGCCTGTTTCTTCTTTAAGTAGAGGAAGGCTACTTGTTTGTTTGAGTTAATTTTATATCCAGCCATATTGGTGAAGTTGTTTATCAGGTTTAGGAGTTCTCTGATGGAAGTTTGGGGTCACTTAAGTATACTATCATATCACCTGCAAATAGTGATATTTTGACTTCTTCCTTTCCAATTTTTATCCCCTTGATCTCCTTTTGTTGTCTAATTGCTCTGGCCAGGCCTTTGAGTACTCTATTGAATAGGTAGGGAGAGAGTGGGCAGTCTTGTCTAGTCTCTGATTTTGGTGGGATTGCTTCAAATTTCTCTCCATCTAGTTTGATGTTGGCTACTGGTTTGCTGTATATTGATTTTACTATGTTTAGGTATGGGCCTTGAATTCTTTTGCTTTCCAAGACTTTTACCATGAAGGGGTATTGAATTTTGTCAAATGCTTTCTGAGCATCTAGTGAGATGATCATGCGATTTTTACTTTGAGTTTTCTTATACAATGGATTAAGTTGATGGATTTCTGAATATTGAACCATTCCTGGATTCCTGGCATAAATCCTACTTGATCATGTTGGATGAATGTTTTGATGTGTTCTCAGATTCAGTTTACAAGACTTTTATTGAGTATTTTTGAATTGACATTCATAAGGAAGATTGGTCTAAAGATCTCTTTCATTATTGGGTTTCTGTGTGCTTTAGGAATGAGCATAATTGTGGCTTCATAGAACAAATTGGGTAGTGTTCCTTCTGTTTCTATTTTGTGGAATAGTTTGAAGAAAATTGGTACTAGGTCTTCTTGGAAGGTCTGATAGAATTTTGCACTAAAACCATCTGGTCCTGGGCTTTTTGTGGTGGGGAGACTTTTAATGACTGCTGTTATTTCTTTAGGGGTTATAGGACTATTTATTAGATGGTTCATCTGATCCTGATTTAACTTGGTGTCTGGTATCTGTATAGGAAATTGTCTGTTTTACCCAGATTTTCCAGTTTTGTGGAGTACAGGATTTTGTAGTAGGATTTGATGATATTTTTAATTTCCTCAGTTTTTGTTGTTATATCTCTCTGTTCAGTTCTGATTTTCTTAATTTGGATACTGTCTCTGTGCCCTCTGGTTAGTCTGGCTAAGGGTTATTTATCTTGTTGATTTTCTCAAAGAACCAGCTCCTGGTTTTGTTGATTCTTTGTATAGTTCTTTTTATTTCTACTTGGTTGATTTCAGCCCTGAGTTTGATTATTTCCTGCTCTCTACTCCTCTTGGGTGTATTTCCTTCTTTTTGTTCTAGAGCTTTCAGGTGTGATGTCAGGCTGCTAGTGTATGCTCTCTCCATTTTCTTTTTATAGGCATTCAAAGCTATGAAATTTCCTCTTATCTCTGCTTTCATTGTTTCCCACAAGTTTTAGTATGATGTGCCTTCATTTTCATTAAATTCTAAAATGTCTTTAATATCTTTTTTTTTATTTCTTCCTTTACCAAGGTATCATTGAGTAGAGCGTTGTTCACTTTCCACAGGTATGTGGGCTTTCCATTGTTTTTGTTGTTATTGAAGACCATTCTTAGTCCATGGTGATCTGATAGGATGCATGGGATTATTTCAATCTTGTTTTATCTTTTGAGGCCTGTTTGGCTAACAATTATATTTTCTATTTTGGAAAAGGTAGCATGAGGCCCTGAAAAGAAGGTATATTCTTTTGTTTTAGGAGAAATGTTCTATAAATATCTGTTAAATACATTGGGTTCATGACTTCTGTTAGTTTCACTGTGTCTCTATTTAGTTTCTGTTGTTATGATCTGTCCATTGCTGAGAGTGGGGTGTTGAAATCCCCAACTATTATTGTGTGAGGTGCAATGTGTGATTTGCACTTTACTAAAGTTTCTTTATTGAATGGGGGTGCCCTTGCATTTGGGGCATACATGTTCAGAATTGAGATTTCATCTTGGTTGATTTTTCCTTTGATGAGTATGAAGTGTCTATCCTTATCTTTCTTGATAAGTTTTGGTTGAATGTCAATTTTATTTAATATTGGAATGTCTACTTCAGCTTGTTTCTTGTGATCATTTGCTTGGAAAATTGCTTTCCAGCCTTTCTTTCTGAGGTAGTGTCTGTTGTCTTTGTCACTGAGGTGTGTTTCCTTTATGCAGCAAAATGTTGGGTCCTGTTTATGTATCCAGCCCATTTGTCTATGTCTTTTTATTGTGGAATTGAGTCCATTGATGCTAAGAGATATTAAGGAAAAGTGACTGTTGTTTCTTGTTATTTTTGTTATTAGAGGTGGATTTAGTTTTTGTGGCTATCTTCTATTGGGTTTATCAGAAGCAGATTATTTTCTTGCTTTGGCTAGAGTATAATATCCCTCCTTGTATTGAAGATTTCCTGCTATTTTCTTTGTAGTGCTGGATTTATGAATAGATAATGTGTAAATTTGGTTTTGTCATGGAATATCTTGGTTTCTCCATCTATGGTAATTGTGAGTGTTACTGGGTATAGTAGCCTGGGCTGGCTTTTGTGTTCTCTTAGGGTCTGTATGACATCTGTCTAGGATCTTCTGGCTTTTATAGTCTCTGTTGAGAAGTTTGATGTAATTATTATAGGTCTGCCTTTATAAGTTACTTGGCAATTTTACCTTACTACTTTTAGTATTCTTTCTTTGTTTTGTGCATTTGGTGTTTTGATTATTATGTGACGGGGGGAATTTCTTTTCTGTTCTAGTCTATTTGGAGTCTGTAGGCTTCTTGCATGTTCATAGGCATCTCTTTCTTTAGGTTAGAAAATGTTTTTTTCTATAATTTTTGTTGGGGGCTGACTTTTAGCAGAAAGCGGCTATCAGCTTTGCAGCCATCTTGAGCCATATACCCTGACATGAGATTTAAATTACAATAGCCTACAACAGCTGAGAACACTCCGATAATCTTGGTTTAGATACCTTGAGATTAAAGGTGTGTGAGATTAAAGGTGTGTGACTTAATAGTATACTTAGAAGTATAGAGATCAGAGTTAGAGACAAGACCTAAGGGCATGATTAAAGGTGTAACTTAGAGGCATGGCTTAGAAGTAAGACATATAAAATGCAGAGGCAGACAGTAGCATCTCAGACATTAGGGAGACACAGCAGAGAGAAGACATTAGGGAGACTATAGAAGACAGAACCAGAGATCAGAGAATATAGACTGAGATCAGAGACTATAGAGGGATCATCAGAGACGAATCTCAGATTAGGTAGAATCTGCACTCACCCTCGCTCTTGCTGAAACCCGACTTGCAGACCAGAGCAGCAGCTTGGGCCCGGATACAGTGGCCGCCCAAAAGTGGGTCGGCCCGGGCCTCAATATTTTGCTCAGGCCGAGACATTTATTTTGGCCGCCACAACTTGGGGCTAGTGCGGTCCCCAACATGATCATCAGAGACGAATCTCAGACATTAGGTAAAATCTGGCCTCACCCTCGCTCTTGCTGAACCCCCCCGACCTGAAGACCGGAGCGGCAACTTGGGCCGGGATACAGTGGCCGCCCAAACGTGGGTCGGCCTGGGCCTCAACATTTTGCCTGGGCTGCAACATTTATTTTGGCCGCCCCAACTTGGGGCTAGTGTGGACCCCAACAAATTTTGTTGAAGACATTTACTGGCCTTTTAAGTTGCAAATCTTTGCTTTCTTCTATACCTATTATCCTTAGGTTCTGTCTTCTCATTGTGTCCTGAATTTCCTCAATGTTTTAGGTTAGGAGTTTCTTTGTATTTTCTTTGTCAGTGGTGTCAATGTTTTTTATCGTATCTTCTGCACATGAGATTCTCTCTTCTATCTCTTGTATTCTGTTGGTGATGCTTGCATCCATAACTCCTGATCTTTTTCCTAGGTTTTCTGTCTATTGGGTAGTCTCCCTTTGAGATTTATTTATTGTTTCTACTTCCATTTTTAGATCCTGGATGGTTTTGTTTAATTTCTTCACCTGTTTGGTTTTGTTTTCTTGCAGTTCTTTAAGGGATTTTTGTGTTTCCTTTTTAAGGGCTTCTAACTGTTTACCTGTGTTCTCCTGTATTTCTTTGAGGGTGTTATTTATGTCCTTCTTAAAGTACTCTATCATCATCATGAGAAGTGATTTTAAAATCTAAATCTTGCTTTTCTGGTGTCATGGGGTATTTAGAATCTGCTATGGTGGGAGAACTAGGTTTTGATGATGCCAAGCAACCTTGGTTTCTGTTGCTTATGTTCTTACGCTTGCCTTTTGCCATCTGGTTATCTCTAGTGTTACCTTTACTCACTATCTCTGACTGGAGCCTGTATGTCCTTTTATCTTGGTTGTGTAAAAACTCCTCAGAGTCCAGCTGTCTCTGATTCTGTGATCCTGAGATCCTGGTTGTGATAGCTCCTGGGAGTCAGGCTCCTTTTGGGATCCTAAAATCCTGGTGTGCCTAAAGTCCTGAGATCCTGTGATTTTATTATCCTATGTTGCTGGGCATGTTAGAGCTCCTGAAAGTCCAGCTTCCTCTTGGTTTCAGGGGACTGGGTGCAGAGCTGGCACCCTAGGACTGTTTTGAGCACAGGGCATACCAGAAGGATAATCTTACTTTTTAAAGATGCTATATAATATCAGATAAAATTATTGAAAGACTAGATGACAATGACATTTATAGCTCCCGTTCATTGCTGATCAGTTCATGCTTAACGTCAGAAACACTGGAGTTTGGCAGGTCTGTGGATGGGAAGTGAAACCATCTTCATTACTAGGTTAAATTGCTGCAGTGACCTCCTTGTCTTGTCTGTTGTTGAGAATAAACATAAAACCGGATATATTTATGTGATCAAAGAAGGAATATAGTCTACAGCAAAAGAATCAGGTTTGAAAATATTTGCTAAACTAGATATAAATGAAAAATTATATATCTTTGAACATTATAATTTTATGTGTGGCCTCTTATGCAACTACTAGACTGTTTATGATGATATAATTCAGTAACACTTTTGGTATGGCAAACAATGTAATATTATTCTTAATTTTAAACTTATATATATTTAATTATGTATTTATTTATAATATTTATATATGTATGTATGCATGTATATATGTATGTATGGTATGTTTTGGTCATACTTTTTGCCTTCCCCAAACTCCTCCCAGTTGCCCTAGAGTACAATAGTGACAGGGCAACCTCCTGTGTAACTTACACTTAGCACCTCCTGACCAGCATTCTCCAACTGTCCCTTCCCCCTACAAGTCTCTTCTCTGCTAACCATACTTTGTTCTGCAACCATATTACATGCTCCTGTGCTGAACTACCTTTAAATGACTTTCTTCTCCATTAATTTTCTAAATGAGCATGCAATATAATATTTCATTATGATAATTTTTATCTCATATAACAATGTACTTCTTTGCCTCTCCCCCTTTCTTATTTCATAAACAAGACTGAGCCTATCTTAAGTCATTCTGACAAGAATGCCTTCCTTACTGTCATGGAATATGCATTATCAAAAGCAATGCATTTATGTCTTAGGTTAGTAAGGCACTGTGCAGAATTTTACCTGTCCTTGGCTTGCCAGCCTGTTATCTGGGGGTCCATTTTCAGTTTTAATCTATTTACTTTGGCTGCCAACATGTTGATGTAGTTAAAGACAAGCTTTAACACTATGGGCATGAATAAATGTATTCCCAGGACAAAAAGTGCTAGCATGATCAAGCTATATATGCCATTCTTGAACTTTGACCAAAATAGGAATATTGACCTCAGGCCAACGGTAATTTTATCAGCAGTGTCTGCTGCATTAACCCTCAGCAGAGCAAGGAGGGCTTTTGGGACTGCTTGGCAAGAATCTGACATGGGCCAAAGACAAGGAAATGGGTTGCTTGGCAGGAATATGACATTGGCAAAGGACAAGGAAGTGGGCTTCAGGCAGGAATCTGACATTAGGCTAGATCAAAGAAGTAATTTCAGACAGGAAACTAAGTCTTAGGCTAGAAAAAGGAAGTAGGCTTCAGACATGAAAATGACTTTGGGTTAGGACAGGGAAGTAGGCTCATATAGTTTGGTCATTCTGATAAGCCCTTAGAAACAATGATCATGGATTCTTCATAGATATTTGTTTATATTGTCTTGCTTATTACTACACTATTTGCATCTATTGTATTGCTAGTTCCTCATCCTAGACCTGACCCTAATACTTGTATGTAATTAAAATGGTATAAAAGCAAAAAGGAGGGCAGGATGGGAAACAGGTTTTCTAGGGAAGGGAAATGGGGAAAGAGGGTGGCATCTGAAATGTAAATAAATAAAATATCCAATAAAATTTAAAAAATGTTCTTCTTATTATTTTTCTCTATTTCTCAGTGTGAGGTTGATAGCTCTCGTGTGGGTGCAGGCGTATGAGTTCTGTTGGGTGGAGTTGTGATTTTCATGTTTCTGTCACCCTAGGCTGCTGGATGAGGCTCTGGAGAGCAGAAGTGCTGAAATTTGACTGAGTTTCCTTCACAAGGCACCTGGCAGATGCTGCAGTGCTTCACCCAGGCCTGGGGAGATCTCAGTCTGAGGTCCCTTTGGGCAGGGCTTTTGAGTGGGAACAAGAAGGCTTTCAAGGATTGACTGGTCTCAAACTCCTGGGCAACCAGGCACTGTTGGTAGCTGCAGAAGAGTTGAGACTGGAGACTTATGGGCTGGACAGGCCTGCGGCCTAGAGGAACTATGGGGAGAGAAGACCCAACAGTGCCAGGTGGGTTGAGACTTAGTTACTGGCACTCACTTGGCTTGCTTGGTTGAATTGGCAACCTCCATTGGGGGAATGTAGAAAAGTCCTTGCTGGGAGATTAGGCAGAGGCAACAGGCTCATTAAAGGCCTTCTCTATGGTTTCCCACAGCCGACCCCAAAGACACGAGGAAGTCCATGTTTTAAATGTTTTAAAGTCATGGCAGAAAGTAGGTGAATCTGGGTGCACTACCCCGAAACTCAGGGCAGACCTGAGTTAAATAGGGAGGGAGGAGGGAAGAGGGTCTGAGAAGAAATACTTAATAGGCTATGGCCTCTGGCCTTCAGGTAACTCATTAGTATGCAAATCTCTTGAGACTCTCAGGCCTGTAGTCTTGCCCTCTACCTGTGCTATGACACAAACCTCTCTTTGGGAGGGGCTGTAGGGGCATTGCCCTAGTGACTAAAAGACACAATGGAGGTCTTGGAACCTGTCAGGAGCCTGGGGTCTGGGAGTGAGGCCAAACAACTGCCATTGTCCCATTAAGGTCCGGGGTTTGAGGCCTGTGCTCAACCAGGAACCAAGCTATTCTTTCATGGTCCCACACCTGAGTATCTATCAGTGCCCCCACAACCTATTTGTTCATCTGATTTATCTCCCTAAATATTCCATTGCTTTTTCTGTGTCAAGTATATTGGGTCACTCTCACTCCTTGTGTGCATATGCATGCGACATGTCTGTGTGTGTGTATGGGTGGGTGCACACACACACACACACACACACATAAACATACATGTCTGTATGAGTCTGACTTACTTAGCACAATTTCAGTTTCAATTTTTTCATAAATGTGCCAAGCTTTTATTCTCTTTCTGTATCTCTCTTTCGATCTCTCTGTCTCTGTCTCTCTGTCTCTGTCTCTGTCTCTGTCTCTCTGTCTCTGTCTCTGTCTCTCTGTCTCTCTGTCTCTCTCTCTCTCTCTCTCTCTCTCTCTCTCTCTCTCTCTCTGTGTGTGTGTGTGTGTGTATCTGTGTGTTCTTGAGAAAGAGTTTTCTTGGCACAATTGGAATTGGCAATGTAAACTAGGCTGACCTCCAACTAAAGAGAATCCACAACTGTCTTCCAACTGCTGGGATTAAAGGTGTTTTTATTCTTCACATTTTCTGTTGCTGGATAAAGTACTTGGACCAAAAGCAGCTTAGGTAAGAAATGGTTTATTTCAGTTTACAACTTACAGCCTACTGTTGATAGAAAGTAGGGCAGGAACTTAGAGTGAAAATTGGGGAAGAACAGTTTTTCTGGCTAGCTTCCAAGCCATGCTTAGTTAACTTTAGTACAAAGCCCAGGACCTCCTTCCCAAGGAACTGTGCTCAGTAGGCTGGGCCCTCCCACATCAATTAACAGTTACTCAAACATGTGCCCCAAGTTTTTTCTAAGCTGGACAATCCCACAGTTGGAACCCTCTTCTCAGGCGACTCTAGTCTGTGTCAAGATATCACTCAAGGCTAACTGATACATGTCAATATGATCACATTTTATTTTTGTTCTTCAGTTATGGGCAAACAGGCTCAGCTATTTTCCAGCTCTTTGAAGCAGTGTAGCACTAAACAGATGGCAACGCTCTCTGTGGCATGCTGACATAGAGTCCTTTGAGCACAAATGGAAAAATGGTATAGCTGGTCCAGATTTCATCTTTTTTCTTAGTTCTTCAATCACCGCCATACTGATCTCCATGGAACAGTTTATATTTCCACTGATCATCAATTCTCCACTTACTTTTTCACAGATCTAGGGGAAAATATACATTGCCTCTTGAATTTGAAAATACCTTGAAAGCTAAAACAATCCTGAGCAAAAAAGTAACAGCAGATGAATTACAGAAACATAGGAATAAGAACTATATGCACTGCAAAACAGAAATGAGAATTATGAAGCCAGTTAAATCTCAGACTCTTTTACAGTCTCTAGTTCAGACAAATTGCCCTCTCAGAAAGTGCAAGTTTTTGTTTATATATAAGACATTGAAAGTTATACCAGACCAGGGTAAGCTATAGTCTCTACAGTCATGTATGTACTAACTGATCTCAGGTCCTTGTCCATTGGGTTTTGCTCATTTCCTCACCTGGAGGCAGTGTGTAACTGTATCTTCTGAGTGCATTTTCTACATGGTTCTCTTTTACACTGTCTCCTGATTTGTTTAATTCACTTGCTCTCAACCCCTATTGTGTTTTTCAAACACTTGATACATTTTTTCTTTTTTCTATAAATATATAGTCTTTTTAATCAAGCCATGTGAACCAGTATAACTTCTTCCTCAATATAGTCTTAAAAAGACAGTTTCAACCTGTGCTATGGTTCCAATATTATTCTAGTTTAATTTAGTTTATGTTAAAAGGTTTCTGGCTGTGCTCAAAGGTGTCTTATCTAATACATCTTTTGTCTTCTTTGAAGGGTTATTTGTTAAGTGTATTTTGAAGCCTTAGTGTTGAGTTCAGTGTGAAGTGATGAATGCATAAGCCTTAACTGCATATACTGTAATTATACAAGACAGATTCCCCAGGTGCTCTGTAAATAGAATCTTAAGTCACAGATATGTGAGCACAGCTCATACATTAACATTGGCTGCAAATTTTCAGAATTTTTATAAAACTATTGCCCTCCATCCACATAAACAATGTTTTTCCTAGATATTCAGTTTTCTAATGTAATCATATTTGAACATGCACAGGTACTAGAAAAAGAGATGACAGTGACTGCTGAGCTGTGCTTTGTGTTCACTTGGGGATGGGAGTCTCCGCTGGCTACCTTCCTGACAGGGTGTTTGCAGCAGAGGAACTTGCAGAGTTGGGACAAAATGTAGAACTGATCTGGAATTACTGCTGTGTTTGTTCAAAAAGTGCTTCAGTGTGACAAAGACACATCTCATAGATGACTACAGACTAGAACACCATGTCTACACAGGAATGAAAGCTACTAAGGAACAGGTGGCTTTCTGTAAGCATACATAAAAGATAACACAATTTTTAACCTTCCTTTCAAAATACAATGCCATATATACTCCCCCCCTCCTCAGTTATAATTTGTCTTGTTTACCAATAGTTTTCATCCTTTGATTCTTTTCCCTTCTCTTTATGGGAGGACTGGAACACAAAGCAAGCAACAATGTAACTTCGCTGATTCTTCACATTTTTCATTCTGCCATCAGTGAAACACTTTATATAATGAGGCCCTCTTCCAGAATTCTCACCTCCCAACAGTCTGTACAAATGTTTTAAAACTATTCATTGTGTCAGAGCTTTCGCAGTCTGCCTCTAGAAAAGTCTTCATTTAGGACACATCCAGTAGTTCATTTTTGCTAACCCCTGAGATATTCTTCAATCTGATCATATAGACTTAAGGTTAGTACCACATATTTATACTAAGAACTGTTCAGAACCCCATCAGTAGTTGCAAATACAACCAGGTTGCGCACATGTACATTCGTAGGATGCTTGCATTCATTTCTGTGGAAGATGCAGACACTATTGTCTTCATTGTTAAAGAGAAGCCACATCATCATCTGCTAGTAATCATACAGTCTGCATTTAGAGGTACCCTTTGCATGCTATCTTTAGTAATGTAAACCTACTAATTTAATATATGCAAGAAAAAATTCTTGGTGTAAGAATTACCATTAGTGCTCTGTGCAACCCCAGCTTGCTCATCGAACCTTCCGTACCGTATTTGATCCATGCACTGACTCATAGTTGCTATCTATGAAGTCTAATCACTAACTTAATATTCACATGTTTAATATTCTCATTGCAATTTTTGATCCACAAGCTGCTTTGTTCATTGCAAGTTATGATTTTGTATCCATTCTTTTTCTATTATTCTCGGTAAATGGCTTTACTGACCATCTGATACAGAAATAATAGGGCCAAAATAAAAAGAAGTTCTTTTTGTTGTGTGCCTTAGTTGGTAAACATGCAATTTAAAATTGCAGCCAAGAATTGTCTTCAGGCAAAGCTCATAGGCAGTTTTCTGGGTGTGTCAATGACAGACCAGTTTAATCCACTTATCATGTGTGAGCCATTGCATCACCTCTCACTGCACATTTAAAATATATGCTTTTATTCTCTGTGGCTTATATTGACAAATATGAGTTAGTAGCATTTTAGACTTTGAAGTAGACTAGTAGAATGCTTTCCTTTTTATTTTTTGCTATATACTTTTAAATACTGTGTTTCCTTCTAGCTGCCCATCTTATAAACCCCAGAGATCACTTCTAAAACCAAAGAGGAAATCTGTTTTCTCTTTCCACATTCTGTGAAAACTTGAAAGTGGGTTTTAAATAGGAGTTGACATGTCTCTACTTGAGATCTTTCTGTGTGACCATAGGTGTTCTCTAAGCATTGAATGCACTAGCACCCCTTTGTCATTATGTTGATTAGGTCAGTCTTGGACTATTTTTAAATAAATAATAAAAACTTCACACCAAAAATAATATTGTCTCTTTCTTCTGTCACCTTGAAAACAATATCCAAAAAGTATAGTGTCCACACTGGATGGAGTCCATTCTCTCCTTAAATCAGACTCTGGCCACCTACAGTGACTACTGGCACCCTACATATTAGCAGACAGCTTTCATCCACATAACATGTTAGGAGAGCTCTCTGTAGCTGTGAGAAAATCATTTGTAGACATAAATCTAGAAACAAGGGCATGGTGGGCACAGATGCAGATTCTCTTTAAAACTTCATGGTACTAGAGGCTTTCATCATAAGAAGACTGTATTTCTAGAAATAAAAGTTCAACCTGTCTCTACCCCCTCACCTTGATTCTGACCTGAAAGCAACACAGAATATCCATAGACAACTTGTCTCAAATACAGCTCATATTTCTAATATTCCCTATATACTGACTGAAATAAACAATTGTCTTCTGTTTTTCATAGAATAAATAGCAATGTAAAACTTCTACCTAGATTTTATATTGACACATTAATATTAGTTCATTATACAAAGAAAAAGGATAACTTTTCAGTTCAGTCACAGTTGGTTTTTTTTTTTTTTTTGTTTAAAAAGTGTGGTAATTTGCATATCTCCAAGGAAACATGTGTCTGTATTGGAAATTATTAAAATGAATGGAAATTAGCTTTAACTTCTGAAAAGGAAATTGAGAAGAAAGTATTTGTTAAAATCAATTACACAATAACAGCCTCTTCTAGTTTGTTCCTCAGATTATTAACACACTATCTACAATGCAGTTTTATTACCATTATTTAGCCTTGTACTTTATATTACAAAAATTACTATCAAAAAGGAAATGTGAATTTAGTAGGGAAGGATATGCATTTTCTCACCATGGGTTTGGTATGACCAGCTAACCATTTATAAAATCGAAAATAAGTAACTTGTTGTCTAAATCAGAAAACAGTCAAAGCCACAGAGAAAATAGCCCAAACATGGTAATTAAAAACAATGAGCCTGTGTAATGTTTCTCTTCCTGGAGAAGAATATTTTCCCCACTCCCAGCGTTCTTTATTTGCCTACAGTTCACTGTGTAGGTGTAGAATTCAGGCCTCCTGGGATCTCGTCTGTCTACTTTGGCATTGTTCTTGTTGATCTTGTTCATCTCATGTTTAGGCAATCATGTTGGTGAAACTTAATTGATGAAGCTTCTGACATTACTAAGAGACAAATACTGTCACAACAAACTCTATATTCCTCAAGGTAATATAATCCTTCCACTCTCTTTTCAAAGTGTTCCCTGAGCCTTAGGTGTGGGAGTTATTTTGGGATCTATAGCTCTGCAGTTTGATTGATTGTGGTTTTCTGTACAGACTTGGTTGGTTAGTTTTAGGAATATACATGTACATACATGTTGTGGATAGCCCCGGCCTTGTATTTTGATACTAATTCCCCTTTCCTATGAAGGGCTACAGAGGAGGTGTGAGTCATTACACAGGTGAATTCTATGAACCTTCTGCCCATCTTAGTTTGTAAAATAAAGGCTGGAGCCATTGATTGGGCAGAAGAAGGGGAGGTGGAGAAATAAAGTTTGGTGGAAGAGAGCAGAGGGATGTCTCAATGAAGACAATGGAGGAGGAAGATGATAAAGGAGAGGAAGACTGGGAAGCAGGAGGTAGAAGGACAGATTCAGGGTCTGGAAAATCGTCAAGTTATAAGGGTCTCATAGCTGGGGAATAGAGTAGTGTAGGGGTATCTGCCCAATCTATGCTTACAGAATATATTTATAATTACTGAGTTGTGCTTTCATTGACTGGACATATTTGGGTTGGAGATTTAAATATCTCCCACTACACATAGATGGATCAAATGATTAAGGAAAAAAGAGGAGATGATTTTGAAATGAAGCTAGAAGGTTACATGTGGGAGTGGGGGGTTGGAAGGTGGAAAGAGAAGGGAAATGATGCAATTATAATCTCAAAAGTAAAAGAAATAATTAAAATCACTGAGCCTATTTGTAACATTAATATTTTAATAAAATCGCTGTGCAGGGTTATTACCCGCCCAGCCTCAATGTTTTATGTTCCCGAATAAAATACAAACACACACACACACATGCATGCACACGCACACGCACATGCACATGCACACACACACACGCACACGCACATGCACATGCACACACACACACGCACACGCACACACACACACACTCAATGTTTATATTTTAATATGCCTTAAGCAGCACAATGGCTGGGCAACTGCCTAACCTCCCTCCTATTAGAATTTACTTTCCCTTGATAATTCTGAGTTACTAATTTCTATGTTCCATCTTGGCTGCTCTAAACCTAACCGAGCAACCCTCTGGCTACATTGTCTTGACCCCTTTATGGATCAGATCGGCTCTGTTTCTCTGTCCTACACTCTTCTCAGATGTGGTGTCTCTCTTCTTTCCTGCTTCTCTGAGGTCTCAAACCTAGGAACCCTAAATCCCATCTCTCTCCTCTCCAGCTATTGGCTGGTTAAATTTTCATTTACCAGTCTTAATTAACTGGAGGCAGGTTCCCAGAGGTTATGTGCAGACCCTCTCATACAAACTAATTTAAGGGACCCAATTAACACTAGAGTACAAACAGCTACACTTATCAGATCTAATATAAAGATGAAACAATGGTAAATTCATTCCATTTAATTTTTTATGGCAACACAAAAATAGTATTGACTTAAAATATTCTCCAGCAAAAAGGAACAGATATCCATCTTATAGAAATAATTTTAAGGTTAAAAACATAGAAAATGGACTAAAGATTTGACAGATTGTTATAAAAAGCACAAGCATATATTTCTAAAACAATCAAGTGAACATTTTCATTGTTTCAAAATATATCATTTTTGATCATTATTTTACTATAACTCATGTGTATGAGTGTTTTACTTGCATGTATATCAGCACACACCACGGTTTTTTTGTTTTGTTTTGGTCTTCCAGAGGTCAAAAAACATCTGGCAGGACCCTTGGGACTGGAGTTAGGAAGGATTGTGACCTGATCTGTGGGACTAGGAGTTGAATTTTAGTCATCTGGAAGAGCAGCTGCTGTGATGCTCTTGGCTGCTGAGATGTCTCTGCAACCTCATGGTTCCTATTCTTCTAGTTCATGTCTCTCTAGAAATATCACAGCACAGATAAAAGGATGTGTACCATCTGTGTGAGTGGCGATGTTTGAACTTTTCCAGACACAATAATCACAGATCAGGTATTCAAGGTGTTATAAAGCAATTTATTAATGGAGGATTCTGAATTAATGTGGCCACTTTTTTCTCACTATTTACATTTAAGATTTTATATTGAAAGGTGATGTTAGAAATTAGAAGAAATAATTTCTAGGTACCATATAAAGAACAAAACACAAAATTTGTTTCTTAGAGGTTGTGGTTTCTCCTGAGGAGCCTTCAGAATCTGGGGAGATCTCACTCTTCTCTGAAGGGAGCTGGTACCTTCCAGGAGAAAAGTTCAAACTTGGTTTGCTCTTTTTCTCTCCTTTCCTTCAGCTAACTTCTTCATTTCCATGTTGAGAAACTGGTCGAATCTTTCTCCTCCTGTGTCTTCTGGTAGAAGTAGCTCAGGAAGTGATTTACTGACAGGATTGAAATGGTTAATTTACAGACCTTCTGGGCAGAGGATGAAGACTTTAATCACTGGTCTTGTTAAGGCTTAGTGGGAAACAATGAAAGCTGCCTCTGAAATATGGCTGCAGTGTGATTCCTATACATTGACGATAATAATCCTTCTCTCTAGGTGTCTTGGTTGGATGCCACAGTATAGGGGAATTTGAGGGTGGGGAGGCAGGAGTGGGTGGGTGGGGGAACACCCTCACAGAAGCAAGGATGAAGGATGGGAAAGGGGGTTTCATTTCAGGGGTAGGGGGAGACAGGAAAGGGGATACCATTTAAAATGTAAATAAAGAAAATATTCAATAAAATAAAACAACAACAACAACAATAATAAAAGAGTTCTGTGCAGCACAGGAGAAAAATATCAGTCTCACATTAAAGCAAGTCTTCACTGTGCCTTTCACAGGAAAAGGGGATTTTCAAATCACAGGCATCTAGAAGCCACTCAGGAAGGGAAAGAAAAGGCATGTTTTGCATGGCATAATGACAATGATCTGTTTTCTTAGAAACAAACCAACAAATACTTACTGATGCTATCTGAGATGTTCTTAGTTCGGTATAAAAGTAAATGTTCACACAAAAGTTTTAAACCTCGGTGGTAGTGATCTTACAGAAACTCTACCTCCCACGCACACACTACTTTTTCCTGACCCACAAGCATTTCAATTTGCTCCTCAACATTATCTAATTTGATCTATGCTCATATTACTGAAATGTAACAGACTCAAAACTGAGGCATTTGCAAGTATGGGACTCTCTGTGACTGTGGTGCAGGGTATCTTATTGGCTTAGATAAAGTCCTCCATTCAATGGATGGATAAAGAATGCTTTACAGAGTAGTCATACAGTGGAGAAGAATTAATTGCCAACTACTGCATAAAAGCACATGAAACAAGTTCAAACAAACCAATTTGACACAATGTTAGTTTTACATTGATCAAAAGTTTGTTTCTTTATATACTAAGGTAGGCTAAAAATATGAAGTGGTTTCGGAACTATGAGAAATTTTTGTAAAGGAAGAATGACTGTACTGTTAAGCATGCAACTCTAAAGTAAAAAATTTTTTTAAATTAATGATGTCTATAAAAACATTTTAAATTAAAGATAGTCATTATTTTGAACCTTATAGGCAGAATTTTGTTTACACTTTTTAAATTAATCATTTCATTTGTTTACATTTCAAATGATATTCCACTTCCTTGTTACCACCCCACAAACCTTCCTTCCCATCATTCCCCGGCCCTCCTCCCCTTTGCCTCTATGAGGATGATCCTCTACCCACTCATCCACTCCTGCCTCTTTGCTCTAGCATTCCCTAATCTAGAGCATCAAGCTTCCACAGGACAAGAGCCTCCCTTCCCATTGATGTCAAAGAAGGCCCTCCTCCACTACATATGTATCTGGAGCCATGGACCAGTCCATGTATACTCTTTGGTTGGTGGTTTAGTCCCTGGGAGGTCTGAGTGGTCCAGTTAGTTGACATTGTTGTTTTTCCTATGGGGTTGCAATCCCCTACAGCTCCTTCAGTCCTTCCCTTATTTCTTCCATTGGGGTCCCTGGACTCAGTCAGGTGGTTGGCTGTGAGTATCTGCATCTGTATTAGTCAGGTGCTGGCAGAGCCTCTCAGGGAACAGCCATATCAGGCTCCTGTCAGCAAGCATTTCTTGGCAACAGCAATAGTGTGAGGATTTGAGGTCTGCAGATGGGATGAATTCTTAGGTGGGATGGTCTCTGGATGGCCTTTCCTTCAGTCTTTGCTTCATTTTTGTCCGTGTCTTTCCTTTGGATAGGAACATTTAGGGATCATTTCTAGAGTTCATTATTTACACTTTTAAACCAAGTCTTTGTTGTTCATTTTCAACCACTTTAATGTAGTCTGTAAAAGCATATATGATGTTGAATTTTGTTAACTACCTTAGTAGAATTGAAAAGTCTAATTCTAATACGTGGCCTGTGCCCTGCAGTGATTCTAGAAGTATGCTCCCTAGCCCAGCCCATGAGGCTCAAAGTCTTAGACTTCACTCAGCTCTGAATCAGAAAATGTGAAGAAAATCATTGACCCTTGTTTTTGACAGTACTCCAGTAGGTTCTGAAGAAAGATCTTTTTAAGACTCACTAGGAATATAGTTCATGCAAAACTCAGTGAAGATTAATTTGACTGTCCACTTGATCCCATTGAGAAATGACCAAAAGGCAGGAAAGCCCTCCTCTCTGTGTGCCGGCTAGGATATCACTGCTAGTTAGATGAAGGCCATGGTGTAGTGAATCCTTTGATTGATTTACAAAAGGATAGATTTACTATGAAAACAAGGCAAAAGGTGAGGTCTCTTTGGAGGAAATAAGTCACTATGGATATGTTTTTGGACTGTGTCTTCTCCTAAACCCTCCAGCATATGTTCTGTCAGCTTCCTGTCTGCTCTGTCACATTCTGCCTTCCATGAGAGAGTTCAAGCTCGGAGGCCATGAGTCAGAATAAATATTTCTATCAGATATTTGGTCATAATATCACAGAGGTATTTGATGGAAACACAAAAAAGTACTTTAAAGCATCAGAAAAGTCAGAAAATCAAATGTTCTGATTTCCACAGTACATTACAATTAATGAGCAAAGAAAGAAACATAGTGTAGATATTTATATGAGAGGAGTTTGAAGTTTGAGAAGATCTTAAAAATAATCATATTTTCATTAAGCAAATGTATAAAAGACTTGGTGAAAATGAAGAAAACTGAGAATTCTTTAGATTTATTTAGTTCTACATAAATAAATGAAGGCAAAAGTCTTGCTACCACTCCATCCTGGGAGAGCATGTACCCTGGGTGATGTATACAATGAGACCCAGGTATGGGGAGAAAAATTTAGAATAAAGGGTATTTTATGGACTGCTTGATTTTTATTCTGCTTTTTCAATTCCATATACCAAAGAGTTAGCAATGACACCTCAAATTTTTACTCATGAGATTATTAGGGTTTCCTTTGCCTTCTTGACCCTCTTTAGAAAAATAAGCCATTTGGGGGCTAGAGAGATGGCTCAGTGGTTAAGAGGACTGACTGTTCTTCTAGAGGATCTAAGTTCAGTTCCCAGCAACCACATGGTGGCTCACTACCATCTGTAATGTGATCTGATGCCCTTTTCTGGTGAGTCTGATGACAGTTACAGTGTATTGCTATATATAAAATAAAGTTTTCTTTAAAAAAAATAAAAATAAACCTCAAAAAAAGTCATCTCAGGGAAACAAACAAAAAAAGCTTGGTCAGTCCTTCACTACTGAAAACACTTGCATGTGCACACACACAAACATGCATGCGCAAGAAATGTGCATACGCGCACATACATACATACACACATGGGAATGAGACAGAGAGAGAGACACAGAGTGAGAGAATATGAAAAGCTCAAGCATGAATAATAAACACAAAATGAAACTCAGTGAAATTGTGGATTGGGGAAGGAAAATGTCTATAGATAGAAAAGATAAATAAAAGAAAGAGAGGGGGTGACAAAGGGAGGGAGGGTTAGCAGATGAGAACTCAAGGATGCAGCCTCATAGAAAGTCAGGATTATTTTGCAATAACAATAGAACAGTAACATCAAGAAAGGATCATTAAAAATCAGGAACAAACACTTCTCCATTGCCACAGTGAGCAATACCAACAAAAGGAAAGAGGGAATACTTTCAAAACAAATAGAGTAAGGAATGACAAACACAGAGTTCTTCACTTCAAGAAGCTTTGGAGTGGGATGGGTTGCAGTCCTGAAAGTAAGGCAGAGACAACAGAGGAGAGTGGTCACAAATGCAGCTTAGAGGGAGCATTAACCAAGTGCTGAACATTTAAATAAAAGCATGTCTATATCACACACCAGTAAGCACATTCACGCATGCATGTGTAGTTGGTCCCTCTTTATTTTGACTCTTATAGAGGTTTATTCGCACTCACAGCCACTAAATGTAAACAGTATATAAGAGCCTACAATCAGCTTCCCATGAATACAATCAATAAGTTGCTCATTATAAAATAAATAGCTTTGTAGCAAAACAGACCAAGACCTGGCAGTGGCATCTCTAAGATTAACTTTTAGGAAAAAGGATTCCAATTTTGCTTCTTCTAAGCCCACTTGTCACTCTGAAGGGATTAGCTAAAACTCATTAGTGAGGTAATATCAGTGTATTAAAAACAAAGGAGAACAGAAAGAATGAGAAGGCAGAATGCACTTCTGACTTATTTAATGAACTCTTAAGATTAAATACATCAAATATTCAACTTAGTGCCAGTATATTACTGTTTCAGAATTTGTGTTTATGGAAATCAATGAATCTTATATATATCAACCCAGTCAAGTCATATAGCTATGAATAAAAGGATCACAGGATTTTATATTTTCAATCATTATTAATTCATTGATGATAAATTTGAAACCAGATATCAACTTCTTACCTTTTATATGCTCAAGTATTAAACCTACTTTTGAAAATTACAAATGATATATGGACATATATCATAGAAGAAGGTGGAAGGCACAGCCCACAGAAAACATTAGAAAATTTAGAATTGCTAATCACATGGGTGTTTTGTTTTTTTTTCAAAGGAAGGGAATGACAGACTCCTGTTTACCAGGAAGTCTGGAATGGATGTTATCTAACAATCTGGTGATCTTTTGCTTTTCTTCATGTGAATCCTCCAAATTCTGAGTATTGTTTTTGCTCTAATCCTGAGCTTTGTCTCTCTGTGGATAGAACCTGTCCATATGAAAAAGGTCCCATGTACTTTGCATTCCCAATTGATAGAACCCATGCTTACACTTATTATAAATCCTTCCTCCATGGTCCCTGACCCTTAACTGTTGTTTCTCTGTGAATAAGAACTCATTCATATGGTCATAGGTGCTTTGCTAAAGAGATAAACTTTGCAACAGAATTTCTATTTGGCCATGCCTACCTACATGAAATTCTTTTCTAAGGTTTTACTTTGACCCGACCAGCAGGTCCTAGGTTATTCGTGAGGGACGAGGACCTGAAAGAAGAATGGGCAAGAGAGAGAATGGACTCAAGGAGGCAAATGCTTGTCAAGAGTCATATATTTGGGCACAAAGTGCTTATTTATAATACATTTTGCAAAGGGAGGGGTAAGAGGGATCCAGGTGATGGGAAAGTACAGAATCTTCTTGGCCTGTGCCCTGAAACAATGGCGGTCTAACTGCTTACTTCAAAAGATACAGTACACTGCTTTACATCTAAAAATCTATTTGTAACTATTAAGCAGAACCTTGTGGTTGCTAGGGAGATGAAGCTGCAAGGGACGTTGTGCAGGTGGGGAGAAGTAGGGGGTGAGGGTAAGAGGCGAGGGTCCTGGCTTCTGACATTACTTTGTTTAAATATGTAAGAAAACTAAAAAAAGGTATATATATCTTTACTCATAATCCCTATACACATAAAAGCAAACAAACATAAACACACATTCACCAAACAAATATGAAAAGAAAAATAAAGCTTAGTGAAAGAGAGAAAAGGAAAGGAGAAAGTGAGATGAAGTCTTTGAGAAGAAGAAAATAAAGGAAATAAAATTATAGGGTTATGTTACTGGGCGGGATTTGAGGCTACTACCCTTTAGTGGAGTGTTGCGCGCACCTCTTCTGTGTCCCCTTCGCCCGCGAATAAGGACACGGAGGCAGTAATCGGGTATCACTACAGACGAGGCTTTACTTCTTGTAACAGCAAAAGCGGAAAAGACCCCAAGCCTGGGAAAGGCACTGCTATATATACCCTAGAGTGGCGTGTTCACTTCTGATTGGCTGTTCACTCATCACCCCATATTACGCCCCGGGATGGGCAGTGACTTTGGCGCGCCTTTTGCCTTTTGCACCTGCGCAGTCAGTTGTTTACAAGTGGGAGGACAGGATGTCCGTGCCATCTTGGCACTGCGGCTCCCAACAGTGGAGGTTGAGTTTCAAGGGTCATCAGCTTGCCAGGGATAGTTGCAAGTCCACTACACACAGACTCAGATACAGGAAATCCCAGTGGTCAGTTTCCAGTTTCTGAATTCTCAGAGACTGAAATGATCTCTGTTTCTATGTCTGGCTTTAATTTTCAAAATGGTTTTTAATTATTATTTTAGTTAACATTAATCTTCCAATATTTGCAAAAGTATGACACTGCTTCTCTATAAGAACTACATTTTAACTAAATTTGGGGAAACAATATATCACTGTAGTCTGTACAAAACTACTTTCTCTGGCATTTTTCATCTTAAGTGTGGTTTATGTTCAGTGGAAGATGTTAAAAAGTCTCATAGCAAAAGCTGGAGATGACAGATGTGCTAATCATACAGATTGAATCATTGGATGGATGTATCCAAGCATAGCATTGTACTGGTAAGACGACACAATTATAATGTGTCAAATAAAATTTAAGAAAGCAAGTGTAGTTGCACAGGCCTGTCTCTCTGGGATTGACAGCAACACTAAGCAACGCATGAGCTCCACCACAGCCTGAGCTTCATGGTAAAAATTAATGAAATAATGCATATTAAAACTTTATGAATGATTATAAATTATACTAGATATTTTAAATGTATTTTACTTTGCAATTCCCCTTCTAGTTCCAAACTTCAACTTTTAAATAATGATTCATAACAGCTCTTTTATTTTTTATTTTGAAAAAGTAATGAACCATCACTACAAAAGAACCCTGTTTTGCATCCCTCTCTTCCTGGCTTGATCACAGTTACAGATCATGTTAATATTTAATATAAAAATGATATGTAAGGAACCCTCCAACACTAATTCCCTGAACTCAACCTGACATTGACTCTAGTATTTGGATCATAGAAAAAATAATTTAACCAAGAAACAGCCAGTTTACCTAAAAGCACAATAAACTCATATTTTAAATGTAAAATTTGGGGGTTAGTTGACATTGTTATGTGTTCAGCTAGAGACTGCTGGGCTTCCTCATTCAAAAGGAAAAGAAGGCAACAGTAGTGAAGACCACAACCTGGAATAAACTCAAATGAACCATACAGTGTATTACACATCTGTGTCAACCAGCGTGAATGTGGCCACTGTGCCTTAAATCAGAGCTGCTGTGGTCACCCTCCTGAAATCCTGATTACAGGCATTCATTCTCAGAGGAAAGGGCAGGGATGATGGTGCTCAGAAACCATCCTGAGATCACCAGGCACCCATTTCCTCTTTTTGTAAGACTATATAAGCAGGAAACAGTGAACCTGGGACTCTTCCATAGTGCAGCTGCCCATGCCTTACCCAGGGATTTCTGGAGCTGCTGTGTTCTTACACCCATGACCCTGTAAGTAACCCTAACTACATCATCACTTTCGTAACACTTGGAGGGAGTCTTTTAATGAATACATCAGTGACCTTTCTATATGGGGTGAATGACATTTCTTTCCTTCTCTTTCACACAGTATCATATAATTAAACTGGTAAGTAACCTTATCCCATTTTTAGCAGAGGGCACAAGATATATGACAACACTCTTAGAGAAATAGCACTTATTTTTAAAAAATGTCCACATGTGAAAAGTTGCCATGTTCTTTTTGTGTGAACCAACACACATATGCTTTATTCTTATGATGAAGAAAGCAGTTCAGGTTGAGGAACATATCCTAAAAGAGAAAGTGAGAAATGTGAAGAAATTATGAACAAGTTCTGCCCTAGGTTCTAATGTAAATTAATTCTAGTCATTTAAAATCTAGTTTTCTTTATTCTCTGTCACTCAGTTCAGAACCACATGGGTAAGATGAAAATGGACGGTAGTTTCATTTTACCTCTAGAACTGATGTCTAATAACATCTGAATGTTGATTATTTTTCCTACATATTTGTCTGTCTAAATAGTGGCTGCTGCTTCAGGTGACAACTATAGAAGTCTATATTCTAAAGCTGATTCATTCCAATTGTTATCATTCATTAACATGTGAACACTTGGAATATTTGGGAGATAAAGAGGAAGGAGCCTGAGTCTGTGTTACTGAGCCTGAGTTACTGTGTCCAGAATGAAACTGACAATACAGTCAAGCCTTAGTTCCAAAGCACCATACAATTTCATGCTTATAGGCCATGAGAAGGCTGAGTGTCAGATCAGGGAGATGCTTTAGATTTGGTTTTCACTAACTTTCATGCTGGTTTGTTTCTCTCTGGATATCTGTATGTGTGTTTGCATATGCATACAGCTGATGCTTTAGTTATCAAGGGTTTTACACTCCTTCTTAGAGAAGGACTGACCATTATCAGATAGCCAGTATAAGCTACATCACCTGAAAGGCATAAATAAAATTGACTCTTGAGGTTGATCATAATTGAATGGAGTTTACATAATTACCCTTGCATGATGAAGTCCTCGGGATCCAGTGCTCTCATTTCTGAACTCCGTTGCAGAAATGCACCTCTTAAACTAAGCAAGTGGTGTCCTTAACTCAAGCACATTCCCTCCATGTCTGTGCTCACTTGACATTAATGATGTGTGCCTCTCCTGTGCTTATTTAAGGAAACATGATGGAAGTGCTTCAGAAATGTGCTTAGAGACACTAGAGACCACGTATTGACTTGATTTTAATCAAAGCTATGCAGTTATATAAGCTTAAATTCTAATGATATCACATCATTTAAACAAAAATTATGGGTTTTGACTAGTTATTGTTCACAAGACTGCAAGTATTTGTTCACATAACACTAATCAATATAATTAGACAAGAAAATTACTGACCACCTTCATACCATAAATACACCATATCAATAACTGAGTAAAAATAAGCAGAGTGCATCATTTTAAAACACATGAGGGTAAAATGTCCTATTATATCACCTTTCAGTCAAATGTTGTTCAGAGTGGAGAGACAAGCTAAAATGTTCTGGCTAGGGAACAAAAGCAGCAATACAAAGCAATTATACAAACATTTAAAAAACGTGATGATGTGATTAGTTCATACCTTACTTCTCATTAACCATACATACACAGACACATAGACACATAGACATACAGACAAACACACACCCACACACACACTGACCACAAAAACCCAACAATAACAACAGCAAAATCACCTTAAAATCCTTACCATTCCCTTCTATTTTGCTGTAACAGAGCTAGTCTTCACAAGTTGTTCTTTATTCTGAAAATTAAGTGATCAGAATGCTCTAACATATTCATAATATCAGTACGGGAATGTCCTGAAAATCTAAGTTATGAAATCATAAGAATATCACTTATGTGTCAGGTATGTTGAAATTTCAGGATGTTTATATGCAAGACTTTATATTTTTATACCTAAAAGTATAATTATTTAAGATACAAACACAACAACTAGAGGAAGGAATATGCCCAATCCTGTATAAATTATTAAGAAAATATTTATTTGATTAATGGCAGGTTAAAGAAAACAATAGCTGAATGTGACAAAAAGTAAATCAATTAGAGTATTCCAGTGTTCTAATGATTGCAGGATTTTAAGGTTCTGTTTTATTGTAGCATTCAATTTTGTCTGTCAATAAGACATAGCAAATAAAAGGCAAGGTAATTTTATCTATTTTTTATGTAGTGTTAAAATAAAAAGCATTAAATTAAACCCACTTTCAGAGCCAAGAAGAGAGGTAGCCTATTATCATGGCCTGGGTCTGTGGATCTCTTCATGCCTCCTAGCTCCAGACATAAGATCAGCACCTGTGTTCATGGGATGCTAAAGACATCTCAATGATTGCATGCTGGCTGCAACACTAGTGAGAACTTAAGTTTTGAACAGGTGACAGCAGATCCCACAGTAGGACTTCATGGGCTGGAGTTTCTGCCTCATTCATGCTTCACAGAGTTTTCAGATCTAGCAGGTGTATTCTAAGGGAAGCACAGAAAATATACTGCTCTGTGGGTTGTAAGTAGAGTTCTTTTCTTCCCATGATACAGTCAAGCTAATCTCGAGCATGTCTGTAAATTGATTCTTATTCTTTTCAAACATTTAATGTACCCATATGTTGGGCATGAGGCTCAGGAAGAAATTGGCATTCTTCATTCAGTATCTTCTTAAATAGAAAAAAATATCATAATACATTAAAGTTTCAGCTTAAAGTCAATGAAATGATAACCTGCTGGATTTCATTATAAATTCTTCATAATAATGCTGCCAAAAATTTTTGAAAATTAATTGACTATAAGTCATATACTAAACCATACCAGTAGAACAAATTTTAAAGCAAAAACTCCATTTATTTTAAGTATTCATTCTTTTTAGAATACACAATAAAATGTTCAGGGTTGTAGAGATGGCTCGGCAGGTAAGGGCTTTTGCTGCTCTTGCAGAGGGCAGGAGTTCTGAACCACATGCTCGTTTAGGTTACTCACACCTGTCATTCCAACTCCAGGAGAACCAATGCTCTCTCCTGGCTTCTGTGTGCTCTGCCCATATGAACAAGAGTGTGTGTGGGGGTCATTATAGTATTGAAAACACTAGCACTCTTTTTATCTATGTATTATTTATATTTTTACATAAGTTCCAATAAGGCTTGCTAAATTTAAATTATGCTAGAATATTTTCACAATTTTTTTCTATTCCAAATAACACAAAAATGATTTATTGATTTTGAGAGAAAAAATGTTTTCTGACACTTCTGGTTCCTCCTTTATATAATGTAGAGACACTTTTGAATTCTCTAGGTCACTTAAGTTGAGTACCTGGAGTCTACACATCACACAACAAAACGTCATCCAACAGTAGAACATGCTCAGCTAATGCCATCCCTTCTAACATAGCTTTAGGCTTCAGCAGAATACTAAAATTATTTCTATTATTTCTTCTTGGCATTGAAAGTTGTTCTGACCCTCACTCATTCATGACATCTACTAAGACAATTAAGCACTCTCGCTTAATTGAAAGGCACCCAATTCATCCCACTGTGGTTAAATCCAGGACTCTGGAAAGATTAGAGTCCTACAGTTCATCAAAGGAGACCCAGAATTCCCAAATCACAACATCGTGAGTTAGATTGTCCAGGAATGTAGGGACAGGACAGCTCTTTAGAGTTGAGTGGGTCCCCATTGAAAACTGTTCTAATGCCAATTCACTACATGCCTCTGGAAGGATCTGAAAGCTACTTTTAATTCTTCTAGTGCCAAATCCCATATTTGTTTTTTCAATACTAATAGTTCTAAATAAGTTCCTGCAGGAATTTATGAACAGGAAGCTGGAAAAATGAAAGGGACACAAAACACTTTTCAGTTAATCTATAGGCTGAAGCATAGCTTCCTTTCACCCAAGCGTGGTCTTTTGAGGGAGAATTGACAATGGGCTTAGAAGGGAAACCTGCACCATCATTACCCCAGCATATCTTGTAGGCAGGGCAAATTGTAGGTCTACGGTTTTGTGGTGGGTTTGGTGTCCCAATCTCACCACTGGAAGCTTTGCCTGGTTGCAGATGTTAGGTTCTGGCTCCTCATCCCTCCATGCTAGGAGTTTTCCCCAGGCTCACCCTTGAAGATTCCAGAGAGTTTCCTCTGCAGCAGAACTTGTAGAAGTACCCAGCCAACCCAAATTATTAAATATGTTCAAAAAGCACAATTTGACTTACATTGCAATTTAAATAAAACATTGCTTTCTATTTGTTAGAAGGTTATGACTTTGTCACAAGCACCTGCAACAGGCTGTGCTTGGCTACCAGGCCATAATTTACTATTAAATTTATCTGGCCAATTTTTTAAAAAAGTCAGTGAAATGATATTCTCCTATACTCATAGATCAGTCCCTACCCTAATCATCGTCAGAGAGCAAATGATAGGAATACAAAGTCCACAGCCAAACATTAGACAGATCTTGGGGAACCTTGTGCAAAACGGACAGGAAAGATTATAGGAGCCAGAGAGGAAAGGCAACTATAAGAACAGGCTCTATAGAATCAACTAAGCAGGGCTCATAGAGGCTCGCAGACATCCAATCATGGAATTTGCAGAGGTCTGAGCTAGGTCCTCTGCATATATGGTTGTGTGGTTTGGTGTTCTTATAGGACTCCTAATTTTAGGGAATGTATCTGACTCTTGCCTGCTCTGAGGATCTTTATTCCCCTACTGGATTGCTTCATCCAGCCTTGATATGAGAGTCAAGTTGGTGCCCACTCTTAGTATATCTTGTCTGGTTGATCTGGTTGATATCCCCTGGGAGGCCTGCTCTTTTCTGAAGAGAAACAGAGAAAAGGATCTGGAGGAGAGGAAAGGTTGGGGTGAAAGGAGGGCTGAAAGGAGTAGAGGACTGGAAAAGGAAAGATAGATAAAGGGGGAGGTGGGGGGGAGGGAGAGTGGAGATGAGAGAGGGAGAGAGAGAGAGAGAGAGAGAGAGAGAGAGAGAGACAGAGACAGAGACAGAGACAGAGACAGAGACAGAGACAGAGACAGAGACAGAACCCAGCTCTCTGAGCACTTCGAGGTGTTATCTGCAGCTGTTCCCGAATATCCATTGGGTTCCCCCAGGAGCACGATGCTTGGGGCTTGGGCTGTTTCTGCTGGCCGAGGAACTGTTTTGCTCCATCTGCCCAGAGCCACTCAAGGAGCCCATCACCACCCAGTGCGGTCACAACTTCTGCAGGTTGATGTGTGTTTTCCAGAACCCTCGGTACTGGTTCCCACAATGCCGCACCATGTACCAGGTGCATCTGCAGCTGCTCAAGAACACGATGCTATGCACAATGGTGGGGCAGTTCCAGCAGGCTCAGTAGGTGAGGACCCGTTGGACAACTGGACTCTGCCTTCCTGCTTTGCTGCTTCCAGCTCAGCCATCTAGTTAGCCTGCGACCTTTGCCTGAAGGAGGTTTCTGTGAGGATGTGCCTGTGTGCATGGCCTCTTTCTCCCATGAGCACTTGCGTCCTCCTCACCTAGATAGTCCCACCTTCCAGGACGCCCCCTCCTGCAGCTACCTATTCCCAGCCCAATCACCTTCCAGAATTGTTTTGTCCTGAGCACGGCGAGTGCATCTGACGTATCTGCCTTGTAGAGCACAAGGCCTGCTCTCCTATACTACTAAGCCAAGCCAGACGTAGAGATGCAAGCTGAGGCCTAAACTCATCATGTACAGCCACATCAATGGGGCAACCAATGCACTGGAGGACGTGAGAGCCAAGTAGCAGAGTGTGCAGGAGTCTATGAAAAGGAAGGTGGAACAGCGGAGACAAGAATATATGGAAATGAAGGCTGTCTGACTTAGCAGGAGGAAGAGGAGGAGGAAAAGGAGGAGGAGGAGGAAGAGGAGGAGGAAGAGGAGGAGGAAGAGGAAGAAGAGGAAGAGGAGAAGGAAGAGGAGGAGGAGGAGGAGAAGGAAGAGGAGGAAGAGGAGGAGGAGGAGAGAATCTGGAAAGCGCAACACCGTCTACCAGGTTCTTGCCAGGAAGAAGAATGAAATACAGAATCTGAAGGCAGAGGTTGAGCTCGTCCTGGTTCAAGAGGACCAGTTTGTATTTCTGGAGAAAGCTGCAAAACTGCAAGAAGTGTCAGTAAAACCAGGGTACAACGAAACCTAAGATAGATCTGGATCAGGATTTGATAAAGAGTCTACCAAGGTGCATTGGACCTCAAGAAAGAGCAGAAGCCCACTCTCAAGTAGCTGAGGAACCCTTTGGCTCAGGTAACGTGGAAGATCATACAGCGTCCACGCCCAAACCCATCCTGTGTTAGTTGGGTAAGAGCTATGAGATCTGAAATAGGGTGAGTTTTAGGCCTTTGATCTTTAGGTTCATCTGGCTGAAGAGGTGCAGGGACAGTAGTATTATCTGCATGTCACATTTTTAGTATACTGCCTGATTGCAGCTGAAATTGGCAAAAAAAAAAAAAAAAAAAAAAAAGGAGTAGAGATCAGAGGACTGAAGTGTTGTTTTTTTTTGTTTTGTTTTGTTTTGTTTTCCCCCTGTTTTGGGTGTCTATGCCTTGGATGATGAAAGCTACTTGGGTCCATGAGTCAAGACTGTAAATATTACCATTGGCTATGAATAGTGTTATCTGAAGGTCTTCCTACCAAAACAAGGAGGCTTTTTTTTTTTTTTTTTTTTTTTTTTGCAATTTTTATCTCTTGAGAGCTTTTCAAAAGCACTTATTCCCCTAACTTAGGGAATTCTTTTTCTAACGTGATGATATGTTGTTCGTGACAGAAAAGAGAAGAAACACTTTGTTCAATGGGAATGTTCCCTTGGCCTATTGGCTTTAGGGGATTTCAGAGGTCCAAAATGCTAATAAGCCTTCCCACAGTTGTAAGAACTAGGAAGCTGTTCTAGTGACTTAACTGGATGCTGCATCACCAGGTTCTTTTTATGCTGTTGTTGTTTCAAGAGCTTAAATAGAGAGTCTTTTCCAATGCCTATTATGGGCTGTTGGATTTTATACAGGGACTGAAGGGACCTTCAGTCCACACTAGAAACTGGCTCTGGCCAGAAAGCATCAGTTGTCTCTTAGCCTGACTGAATTCATGCAATGGTGCCTACTGAAAACATAGTAGGTAAAGGACAGGTTGATTGTCTTCAGAGTTGGAGGACTTACCCTTCCTGTAGAGTCAGAGGGCCAATTAAATTTGTGTGGGTGTCAGCTGCAGTATGTGCCAGCTGCTTTCCTACCATATCGCGGCACCAGATGTCACCCTCCATGGGATTCAATGCAACTGTGATCCAGCCGGAAACAACCAAAGTGTTACAGCTCTCAGAAGGGAAGCCCACAGGACTCGTCCCTTAGAAGGGAAGCCCGTGCATCATGCAAATAAAGCAGGGAAAATCTGGATGGTGGTGACACGCACTGCCTTTAATCTCTGCACTTCGGAGGCAGATGCAGGCAAATCTCTGAGTTTCAGGCCAGCCTGGTCATTAGAATGAATTTCAAGACAGCCATGTCTACACAGAGAAACCCTGTCTTGATGCCTCTCCCAAAATAAAATCCAAAACAAAAAAAAAAACCAAGAAAGCAGGAAAAGCAGGATTGTTTTTCTGGAGACTACAAAATTCATTAAGAAAAAGGAAGACTGACAGGAATAACACATGGAAGTGGCACAGTATGTGGTCCAGTGAAATTAAGAACAACATTTGTTGTCGGATATGATAAACTTTCAGTCCCATATTGCAGTGGTTCTCACTTCCTAATGATTTGATACATCATTTAATACAGCTCCTAATGTTATAGGGACCCATAGCCATAAATTTATTGTCTTTGCTACTTTATAATTGTAATTTTACTACTGTTATGAATTGTGATATAAATCTCTGTGTTTTTGATCGACTTAGGTGACCCCATTAAAGGGGTTGTGACCCACAACTTGAGAAATGCTGCCATATTGACTCATTTACTTCTCACCTCAGTACCCTGACCACACTGAAGCATCAATTATCATTCACAGCACATGAATTAACATTTCCTTATGGAAACCTTAAAGTCTGTGTTTATTTCTTCTTTGTTCCTGATTTCTTTATATTTTATATCTATCTATCTATCTATCTATCTATCTATCTATCTATCTATATCTCTCAAAAAAATCACACATCCCAGAAATATTATTTAAAGATAAAAGCATAATAATGTTAAATATTAATTGTGTCCGCCTTCCATTTCTTAGCATCATGCCTATAACTTAAATGTGTACATTGGTGCATAGTGAATAACAACATTCCCTAACGACTCCAGATCCATCAACCTTTTTGTTTAGTACATTTTTTATCTTGTTTGACATACTTACTTATCCATATATATTGCTGTTATATATCATATTTTTCAAAACACTGTTGAGCTTTTTATACACATATTTGTCATGGAGTTCATATACTACCATCTAGGGTTGCTGTGCATCTATGCCTCCCTTCCTGAAGCATTCCCTTCTAGAGGAAAGATTGCCGCAAGTCGCAATGACTCACAAGAAATTTATATGAATCAGGAGCAGCTCCGGGAGGTTATATTATCAGGAAACAGTTGCTATGGAAGAGGAGAGTCTTGAGTTCATGTACCTGCAAATTGTGCACAGGATTCCCAGAATGCAGCCACTGAGAATTGTCACCCATGTGGCTATTCTGTTAGTTCTCAATAATGCTCATATAAAGAACCCCAATAGATTCTAGTTCAGCAACCTGGGCTCGACTGAAATTGTTTCTTTGATGTGTAATCAACATAGTAGTTGAGGAGAAAACAAACTTACATACCAATGAAGAAATATTCATAATAATGCAGCAAAACTTTCTCTGTGAACTTCATGTACGTGTAAAACAGTTGATGTATATTAGGGATTTAAATTTTCACATGTTCTCATAACACACACCTCGACCTCAAGATGAAGTTTCAATAGTTCTCCCCCCAAAATAAAGCATACATTGTTGAGTTTCAGTTTCTAAATATTTTGTTTACAAATATGATGGATCATCTTTGTTACTTCTTACATACCAGAACATTCCTACATACTTAACTGTAAAGCAGTTAATTACTCTCACATTCTACATCCTAGAAACTGGGAAAAGCAAGGCTGGAGTGTTAATGTGTAATTTGGCTGAGAGTAGCTTACCAACTGCATTAGCTCTTTGTCTTTGAAATGAACAACTTAAGCCAGGAAACTGCTACTGTTTTTCCAAAAAAGTTTTTCTCCCTAAAATTTCCACAGAAAAATAGCTCATGTGAAATTAGAGCAAATATGGAAAAATCATGACAACAGAGGAGAGGCAGACATTTGTCACTGAGTGACATTGATGACTGGGAGGAATATCACAAGTACATCCATCTTGAAAGAGGCCAGAGTTGATAAGGAGAGCCCCGTTCAACAACATCACCACAGGGTTGTCCTCAAGGCAAGACTCAGTACAACAAGGTCAGAAGGTGCACCATGTTTGTGGTACTATGTCTGTGGTAAACAGATGCCAGAAAAATTTTCCAGGGAAGTAATTTTTCCAAAATCATAAGTAGATAACAACAAAAGCATCCCCTGAAAGGGTTATGCTTATCTTGAATTGTTACAACAATTCAACGTTGTAAAACACCCAATATAGTGGAGTCACGGAACAAAAGGAGGATAAGTAACTTTTATGGCAAAGATCAGATGTGAATTATTACAGCCATTCTAAATACCTATTTACCCCTTATCTACAATACATATAATATATGCAATATATGATTTATAATATGCACATGTATACACACATGTACATATATATGTGCCTCTATAGATGTATACATATTATATAAACAAGTTATTTTTATAAATGATGGATAGAATTTAAAACTCATCTTTACTCACTGTCATTAGATTTATAACTCTACTCTTTGCCTCATTAAATTTCTGTGTCTGATTGCATTTACAAAACGATGCATATGTAACTCGTCAGTTCCTAAACTCATTTTTCATCTACAGCACCAGCACTGTGCCCATTATGTAATTTGATGTTTACTTGTGCTCATTGTATTTTTTTTTTAGTGTATTCTATTATCATCATTATGTGATCAATTTCTTCACTCACTCATGCTTTTTTCCAGACATTCTGATTGATGGCACTTGCTGCATAGGTCCTGAGAGTAAAACTGAAGTGCCACAGCAACTACCCTTAGTGAACTTCTCATTGTCACTGTAACCTCATGGTAGTTTGTAAGCTCAACTAGAGGATGATTGTCTTGGTCAAAAGGAAAAGGAGTGCTTAGAGAGTTAAGAAACTTGTTGAAATTCCAATGCCAATTGCAATAGAAGTAAAACTCAAACTCATGTCTGAAGACGACTTCATGAATAAAGGGAAGAAGCACAAGGTGACACCATGTCCTCCTAGAGACACGGCTGTCATGCATGAGGATTGTGATGAGCTCTTGACACTAGTTTATTGCTCTCAACTTCTCATGACTTTGCAAGAGATTTAGTTAAGCACGGAGACTCCAGTTTATAGCAAGCACAACCTTTGGTTCCTACTTGTTATAAACTGAGTTTTATAAAATAGCTTGTAAAAATGAACTCTCTTGTGTAGAAATACATTTCAATCAATTCTTAAAGAATAAAAAACTGAATAATGTAACTGTTGGAAAAACAAAATAGAGTCATAGTGCCAACTTATGTTACTTTCATTTTGAGGGCTGTCATCTACCAATCTATCTTATCTGTCATCTTTCTTTTTATTTATCTGTTTATTTATTATCAGTTTATCAACATTATCTATTATCTAATCTATCTATCTATCTATCTATCTTACAAAACACACATACACACACAGCACTGGTTTATACTTAAGTTCATCTAGCAAGGGGAAAAGACACAGCAAAAAGGACTGTTACTTGCTGCAGAATCAAGTACAATCCTAAAAATCCCATGTGTTGATTTTTGACCAACAAAATGGATCAAGAATGCAGCAGCGTAGAAATCTATTTTATAGATTCATTTATCATTCAGAGGACCAGTTTGTAAGTTTATAATCAATCCCATAGTTCCATCTCAAGTTATATGTGTCTAATAGAAGGAGGCCAAGATTTACATGGTTGTAGTGCTTAGATGACAGAAGATATTTTCTTCTGATGTAAGTCCATCGTTTTCTTCTTAGAAGATATACAGTGAGGGTGACATCCAGGAGAGTGGATGTCTTAGCTTAGTGTCATCCACAAATAATATAGACTCCTTGCTATATCCTTTAACAAATAAAAAAGTGCAAAAAATTTTCCAATTAACATGATTCTATTACCCCAAGACACTGTTAGAAATTATGAGTTCAAATACTGAAAATGCAAAAGATGATTTTACTGCTTTCAACTAATTTTATCACAAACAAATCAGGGATTAAAAATAAATCTCTGAATATTTTAGTTTAGCACATGAAAAGATATTTTCATAATCGTCTCATTAAGAATACTATTTCTATTTCTTAATATTAAATTCCAATTAAAATGCCCACAGTTATAAATAAATGTAATGGATAATCAGCTGAACACGAGCCATATTTATGTAGTTCAAAGTTTGAAATGACCCTAGATCGAATTCAGGTTGGTATTCTGCTTTTCTCTTCGTTGTTATGGAGCAAAAATATTTGAAAGTGTTCCAGTGACCACCAAATATTATGTCTTTCATTGAGCAGTTAGGTCATTTAGGCAACATGTTATTGTACTTCATGATAATGTAATCTGATTAAAAGTTAAGTGATGAAAAGTGGTATCAAGAATAACAACAAAGGAAAATAATGTCTTTTCAATGCAAAGCAATTTAGAAGAAAGAAAGTCCATTTTTTCTGTTGTTTCTTATGCTTTATTAACTACATAAAAAATAGAATCAGCCTAGTCCTCTACCAACAGATAAATGGATAACACAGTACACATGTAAGCAGATGCACATGTGGGTATAGTAGAACATTCAGGAAAGAGAACAAGAAAAGCTACATGTAAAGGGCTGAGGAAGGGCTGAATGCAAGTAATTGATGTGACTTATGAAAAAAGATGAAAACCTAATTGTTTTACTAGTTCCAGTTCTGCTGAAATTTTTGTCATGGATAGTGGATATGTATATAAATAAATCCAACACTGGAAGGAAAACTTAATGTGAGTCATCATAGCTTTGATTTGAATAACAACTCCTATTGTTAATTAATTTTTATGGATTTGTTACTTTTAATTTTAGTGTGATACTTTTATTTAAAAAGTAAAACCAATTTTAAAAGGGAAACTTAGATTGTAGAGGAGCAAGAACAGGTCAGAATTGTGGTGTGAAGCTCCATAGTGCTGACCATATACCTGACAATAGACAAAATAGTGCTGAGTAAAGGCAGTTCTTACAGATGACACAAGTGCCCTGAGAGCTACTTACTCTTATTTAAAAAAGAAGCAAGAGAAGGTTTCCATGGAGATTGACATAGACATGATGGACAACTGAGAAAGAACACCTAAGACTTAAGAGGACTATGAAAAAATCTAATTATTTCAAATAAAAACACACGAAGTCCTAATTTAACAGTGGCATTTGAGAGACAGAAGCCACAGGGCCACAGTCCTCAGACATTACCTGTCAAAAGTCAACAAGATAGAGAAATGATTGAAGCAGGCTGATGATGGTGATGCGGAGAATGGAATGCCTGTAGTTCTGATTGCAGTCCCAAAGACTCAGTGCAGAAAAGTAAGAGAGATCATTGGTTCCGAAGATGATAAAGTTGAAAACAACCATGTGGACTTAGGATAGTGTGAAATTTATTTTGTACGAGAACATCTTTAGGGCTTGCTAGTGGATTTGATATTAAGGAGTCAAACTTGAGAGGCACTTCAGTCTTGGATTTGAATAAATAAGAGACTTCTAGAGCATTGAAATAGATAGTGCTTGTTGGTTGACTGAAAGGATGAAGTGACTGTTAAAGCTTATTAAAGGTGACACAACTTTCTACAAAAGAAACTGGCAACAAGTCCCTTCAGAAGACCTTTATTAGGAGAATTATAGTATCGTATTTACAGACAGCAATGATGAGATCCTGAGTAGGATGAGATGCCCTCAGGATGCAAGGAAACTGAGGAAGATATTTGTTCTCATGGGTGCAGAAGCATAAAGATAGCCTCCTTGTAGTGACCTAGGCTATGTGCTAGAAGCCAGGATGATACCTGTAAGAACTCTTTCCAAGGCCACCTTGGATCTGAGTGGTAGGAAGATGGGTAAACCTGCATCCACAGGGGGATTCAACTATTTTTAAAAGTCTCTCGGGTCTCAGAATGTGCTGCTTCACATCTCTCTAAGGAGAGCTGCATGGAGTCATCCTCTGATTTCTGGGAAAGAAACCTGACTCAAGAGAATTGTTGCTTAACAGAATGGACTCTAGGTGCTCCAGCAGGAAGGGCATGTGAACTAGAGACTTCAAGGAAAGAAGGTGAGGGAATAGGTTTGAAATCAGAGCAGGATGTCTCAATATGCAGTGTCTCAGAAGATGTAAAACTTATTCTCATATCTGCCACTTCAGTTTTCAAATCTAGAATGTTGTTACAAAGGTTTTTAGACTTTAAAATAGCCATATGGCTGAGTGGTTAACATATCTGTTCATAAACGTTAATATTTGGCTAAACATTTGTGTGTTTGAACAGAAACTCCTGTGGTACAGGGTGAAATAATGAGCAGTTTAGAATGATTCAAGATTTTTGGACTCCACATCTGCATGCTGAGATTGCAAGCATCCACTAGCTAGTAAATTCTACACATTGCTAGGAATGGAAGACAGGATTTTGGACATGTTAAGCAACTAATCTGCCAAGTGAGCTTGAGTTCCAGTACTCCGTATTATATTTAATAAGATTGAAATGATTCCCAGTGTTTGGAAATGTGATATAGCATGCCTGGGAAAATTGGAACACCATAGATACAAAGTTGAGTAAGGGCCTGTGCTCATGAATTAGGTGTATGTGGGGGTGGGGGAGAGCAGAGAGATGAAGACAGCAAGAAGGAAAAAAATGGGTGGAATTTTTCTCAGAGAGTAAAATAGATTCCTGAATCAAATGGGTCAGGGGTTATGCATTGATTAATGTATTATCTAATACATTCAAGCAGAATGTGACACCACACACCTATTAATCTCTCATAATAACATCATGACCCCAAACAGATGTTCGTTAACCTTCCAAGTCCTCAAAATTCAGAGAAAGTGATGTCCAATCTCTCAAGTGAAGTGAGAAATTGTAGTGAAGGCAGCATAGTAATTGCCTCAGGCTGAGGATTTGTGAGAACACATTCTCAGATAATATAATATGCCCTCACAAATGAAAAGAATCATCTTATTTAAGAATGAAAACTAAATGCATCACCAAGAATCCTTTTCAGTTTCAGATTGCATAACCTGTCAATGACCTGAGTTTTTTATTCCTACTTTGAGCTATTTTTGTGAACTCTGTAATATGGTAAAAGGCCAGAGGCTGAGGCACAGGACCAGAGAGCTTTGCATGCAGCAGAGAGTGGAGCTGTACCTGAGACAGAGCAGTTTCCAAGATTATCAATAGGTTGTGTTAAGGAAGGATTGTGTTATTCGTGCTATTTTTGACTAGATATTATCCTTTTTATTAGAAATCAGATTTCCTATTGTTGCACCTGAAAATCAAATGTGGGAAACAAAGAAGACGAAGAGCAAAAATCTTTCGTGGTGGGGCCTGATTTTTACCCCAGCTCTCAGAAGATAGAAGCTGGTGGATCAGACTAAGTTTGAGACTATCCTGGTGGGATAGTGAGACCATGTATCAAAGCTAATGATAGCAATGTAAGCAAAGTGATTAAAGGGAGAAAGCCATGATTACACATTGAAGTTATGAGTCAATGGAAAGGTCTTGATGTCTTAGATGCTGGCCTCCGAGGCTCCATTCCCTTGAAGATGGACATCATGAGATTATGGAAGGGAACACAATAGAAAAGGGATACTAAATGCCTTCCCCAACTGCTCCCAGTCAGCACCCACTGGCTTCCTTCATCTTTAGACATTTGTGCATCTTCAGGATTAGGCCATGCACAGCCATGATTGGTTGTTTCTCTCTCACATGTTTGCTATTTCTTATTTTAATCTCTCAGTCTCTATCCATCTGTCACCATATGTTCAAATAATGACTCTTGGAAAGGCTCCCATCCTCCCACATCATATCACTTTGAACTTTGCACCACCACTGGTCTGAGATTTAGCCCTGGATTCCAATAGGAAGAACATTCCTCAGGGCTCATTCATAAACCAGTTTAGACAGAACTGTGGGCCAACTGCCTTTCTAATTTCAGACACATATGAAGACTTCGCTGCTTGTTGACATTTCTATAAACTGAAGTTTGTGTCACTAGTTATAGCATTACCCCTGAGTTTAAAATCAGCCTGCAGCTACATGCTTATCAGAAGAGATCTGTTCTGCACAGCTGTTCTGAAAATTAATCTGCCTTGCAAGGGCAATGTCAGCATAGTGTTTTTTTTTTTTTTTTTTTTCAAGCTGAAAGAAAAAACAGAAAAATTCAGTGGCAGATTCTTAAAAACAATTAATTATACACATACTTTAAGAGTCAAGCACTTTGCAATTTTCATTATTCTCATTTTAAAGGAAAAATTAAGTCAATAATCATATTTCTCTTATATTGCCTAAATAACAGTTAGGGCATTCATTGATGGTTAATGCCAAATGACAGAATTACTTTCCTTACTGATATAAAAAAGTGCATGACAAATGCAATTTAAGAAAGAAAAGTTTGTTTGTTTGTTTGTTTGTTTGCTCATAGTTTGAGGGTATAATCCATCATGGAGGAGAAAAGTCAGCAGGGCAGACAGGAGTGTGAAGTAGCTGGTCACATGGCACCCACAGTCAGGAAGCAGAGAGAGAAAAATTCTGGTCCTCTGTGTCCTTTCATCTGTTTGTTTAGTCAAAATCTCAGCCTATGAAATGTTTAGGGTAGAGCTTCTCACTTCAATTAAGCTAATCTAAAATTTCCCTTATAGACTTCCCCAGTGGCTTATCTTCTTGCTGATTCTAGATTATTTCAAGTTGACAGTCAATATTAATAATCAAAAATAGCTATCATACTAAAAATTTTAAATGTTGTGTTAGAAAATCATTTCATGGATCATTTCAAAATAAACCTAAGAATCTAAAAATATTTTAAGTTCAATTGTCTTCAGAAACAAATGGTGTAGGCATAATGGTTTTGTACACTGTGTAAGTTTACCCTTCTGTTATACAAATGCTGATTTTTCTGCCCTCATATACTGTTTTAATCCTGACACAGCATTGTAATGCTTATACCAAGAATCCCCTGTTCTAAGTTTGTATAAACAATTCTTACCATTTATTCTCTGCTTTGTAGATAAATACTGATCATGCAATGGAGAGGTATTAGGGCATGTGATACTTGGAGCCTTCTGGCCCGGAGAAGGTAGAGACTGGGCACAGAGTAGGACTCTGGTGTGGCTTTAAAGACTGATGATCTCCAGACATTCTAGTACTCTAACTATACTAAAACGCTGATGATAACTTCTAAAAAGGGTAAAAAAAAGCTGTTGGTTTAGAAGATTGACACCTGTAGCCTGACTGGGGAGGTTGAGGGGTGATTAAGTAATGTGGCTTTTATTTTATCTCAGCAGGAACTGCACTGCTCTAATTTTCAGCCTGCTAGTAGAAGTCATAAAAAGGGAGACTTTGAAAAATTATTATAGTATTTATTTCTAAGTTGTAAAGAGTTTCCTATAAAAGCTATCTAAGAAAAGGGGAAAGTGGGAAAATCCTAAGCAGGAAAAGGAAAAATTCTTATTGCTTTTCCTCTGTGTCTAAAAAGTGTTCTGTCCAAAATAGTTCTCCTTCTCTCAGTTCCTGACTCTTCTGTTTTGTCCTCACACTTAAGACACCTTTCAGAATAAATGATCACATGTTAAAAAGTTCATCACACATTCATACATAAAATCAAATCATAAATTGAAATAGAAGTTTACAAGCATATCTATTAGGAGTAATTATTTGCCTAAACATCCATCACCTGTCACAGATCCACAGGTTCACTGAAAGTTGAAAACAATAACTAAGTTATTAGTGAAGTTTCATATAGATAAACCCATTCAATATTTTATCTTCTGTCCTAGCACCTTTATGTGACCTTTGGTTAATTGTTTTACAACCTCTTGGAATGTACTCTGAGTAGTAGAAAGTCTGGTTACAATCTAGGAGCAATTAACTGGTGACATGTGGGAGACTGACAGAGTTCTCATTGCAGATTTGACTATCAGAAGAGATAAAAGCAGTACCATTATAAAATAACTTAATAATCACTGATATAATGTTATGAATACTTATAGGATCATCATTAAGAATTAAGAAGTCATCTATTTGTCTGTATAACATCACTATAAGACATCTTTGTACATCTGCAAAGATCTTCTTAAAAGGGTGGGCCAATAACTAGTGATTGTTATATATGTTTAATAATAACAGGAAAAGCATATTAATAGCAGAAATCTTTCTTAAAATGAATTTCTCCTGGGCTTTGCCTATGGAACAAATCTGTTGCAAATTACAATCTGAAGCAGACCATCTCAGGAAGATCACCTGCTAGTTATTTGCTTGTTCTATGATGGCTCCTGACAATCTGACAGCCAAGAGAAGGAGGAGCATGAGGAGAATGAGGGAGAAAGAGAGAGAGAGAGAAAGAGAGAGAGAGAGAGAGAGAGAGAGAGAGAGAGAGAGAGAGGAATGTGTGAATGTGTTTCTGATCAGACAGCAGGATGGAGGAATTGGAGCCATTAAGTGTCTAAAGAGAGATACTGGAAACACACCTGAATCCCAAAGAGCCAGATCCATAATAAATGCAAGTAGAATGGGATAGAGGAGAAGGTGGCCAGATTAGCATAGGAGGCTATGATAGATACCATAATTCTTCAGCTATTGAGGTGTAGCTTGAAATAAATCTTGGTTTATCTGTGTGGTTATTGGGAACCAAGATTTATCTCAAGCTACACCTCAATAGCTGAACAGTTACAGGCCACAAAATACAACCACTAGATTAATTCACTGCTTACATCTATATTAAAGACAATTCATTTATAAAATAATATTTATTAAAGTATACAATTCATTCCTTATTGTAGATACCTATGATGATGGCTGCATAATTTTAGTTCATTATCAAGAGAAAGAGATTTTTAGAAATAGGAAAGACCATTTCTTCTGCATTGACTTAAATGAAGAGAAATATGGTCTTAATGAATCATTACAACTCTCTTTGCCTTTGTATTCAGTGTATCCACTACCTAATCTATGATCCTTCATTCTGTTCTGACACTTTCCATTTTGGCAATAAATTAAATCAGGAAGAAAACTAAAACAAAACAGAAAGATTCCCCTCTGCACACTGGAGCACATATCTGCATTCCAAACTTATTTCACATGGTGGAGCCATTCATCACCCAAATCTATCAAACACATGGAAGAATCAAGTCTCTGAAAAGGCATAGAGAGATGATTGTGAGGCTGAGAGCTCCATCTACCTGAACAGGAAACTCCAGAGAAGAAGCAGATGGAGGGCTTACTTCAGTGCTGCGAGCAGAAGACAGAACTTTCTGACTGTGTTGTTTCTATAAGAATGGAAACTGTTCCTTCACTGAGAATTTAGCATTTGTTTAGAAAATGTAATGATGTTTCTAAAGCACAGTGAAATGATTTCCTGACTCAAAGGACTGACTGTATATGAGCTATTATTAATTTTGTAATTATGCATTTTGATTCTGAAATACTTAAGACAAGAAAATTTTGTCTCCATAAGTGTCTGTTTGATGTCTCATTGGAGCTGGTGAATTTCTCTTTTAAAGCTAACATTTCTGGTTCTCTCAGTTAGCCTGGTTTCACTGGTACTGAGTACGTTAGATCTCCTAGTAGAAGGACTGTGCCAGACTCATGTGGTTTTTGACTCTGGGCTCTGAAAGGTTTCCCTTTCACCATTTGTAAGTTCTTCATGCATGTGAGGGACTTACTCCAACTAGGGAAAGCCTGGCTGACAGGGTGTGATGTAGTTGTGTCTGGCATTGCTGTTTCCACAAGACTTTCATTAGAACAACACACCAGAGGAAGAAATAACAACAGGTAAAGAATGGTTGTAGTGGAGGGAAGAAAGAATAGCAGGAGAGGTGAGTACAAAGGAGATGATTTTTCTTACAGCTTAAATCCTTTCAAAATATAACAAGATAATATATAAAGTGTGGAGAGATGGCTCAGCAGTTGAAAGCTCTTGTTGCTTTCACAGGACACAGGTTCATTTTCCAGCACTCATGCCAGACAACACATAACTGCCCATACCTCCAGCTTCAAGAGATATGACACCCTCTTCTGGACTCCATGGGCACATGAGTGTGTGTGTGTGTGTGTGTGTGTGTGCGCACACACACATGTGCATGCACTCAGAGATATGCACACAAGTAAAACTAAGAAATATACATTTCTACAATGTAATTATAATATGCTATGCATTGTTGACTTTCATATTAAAACACATAACTACAATTGAATCAAACATGGGCCATAGCCAATAGAAACCACTTGTTCTCAGGTACCTGTACCTCCATAGAGTTTCTTTTCCTAAGATGTCATCAGTGCCCTCAAGTTCCCTCAACTCTGCTCTATTTAAAGCTTCCTATATTGTCGTCACAGGAAACTTAAGATGACCACTTCCCCCGTTCCTCAAGCCTCTCTTGATTATTTTTAACCTACAAAGTAAAGAAAATATTGGTGCTGTGCCTGAAGTTGTCACATCAATACTCTTGTTTGCCCCTAAAGAATACTCAACACACACACACACACACACACACACACAAACTTTCTCTCTCTCACACACACACAAACTCTCACACACACATTAATTTTTATGGCTTTTTCTATTTTTTTAGTTTTTCTATTTATGAAGCTTATTCATGCATTATACCATATATATATACACATATATATATATATATATATATATATATATATATATATATATATGAAGTGTGCGTGTTTTTGTTTGTATGTGTGTACTATTGCTTTCATCAGACAAAATTTATTTTAGTAAAATATTTTATATAATACTGGATGGGTTATTATCTTGTTATGGTTAGGTACTCATGACACCATGCAAAAGGAATAGAAAGGAAATAAAGGCCAAGTAGATAGTGGTGTTTTAGAGATAATATCATTCTAATTGTTAGTTTCTTCCATAGATGGAAAAACATAATAATCAGTGATGTAAAAAAATTCCCAAATTTATTAATTAAATTAATAAATGGCAGAACTGAGCTATTAAATCCCAGTCATTCTAAGTCCTCAAATCATGTTCTTAACTACATGAAACATGGCATATCTTTACTTTATTTCCCAAATTACACAAGTTAACTTTTGGGGCACTTGGAAATGAGTCCTCTGAAGAATCCTTGGCACAAGTCTATAGATGATCATAGTGCTGAGCTAGAGAGGCAGGGAAGACAGAATCACTTCAAAGGGTCTCATCAGGAGTTCAAGACATGGCTCAATGGTTAGGAGGGCTTGCTGCTCTTCCAGAGGACTCAAGCTCAGTTTCTATCACCCACAATCACCCACATCAGGTGCCTCACTATTGAGAAAACTCTCCTGCCCACTAGAGAATAGAATCCAAAATTATAGCAAGTAGCACATTGAAAAAAATGTTAGTGTCTGGAAGGAGAGAGAGGGGGTGAGATGAGAAAGGGGGTTAGAGATGGAGAAAGAGAAGAAGAGAAGGGAGTAGGGAGATGGGAAATGGGAATTGACAGAAAAGGGAGGGAGGGAGGGAGGAAGAGAGAGAGAGAGAGAGAGAGAGAGAGAGAGAGAGAGAGAGAGAGAGAGAGAGAGCTATGTGTGTTCTATGGATGATTATCCAACAGTCACTTCATAACCACTGAATCTTGAGTTTTACAAAATGAACCCATAAGCATGTGGACAAAGGTGGATCTAAAAACTTTTGCTCCTCTCCTAAACTTTGCTTTCACAATGGTAAAAGCGTGATTTTGCTACATTTAAGGCAGTCATCGCGAGCTCTCTTTTAGAAATAAGTCATAGTGATCACAGTTGTGGGCGTGCTCAATAGTTGAATTAGAGCCACGCCAAATAAGCTGTCTTGTATTAAAGAAAGGTAAAATGTGAATCATCATTTCTGTAGCTATGGGGTCTCTAGAATTATACTCAAATTACAAACAAACAAACAAACAAACAAACAAAAATAAAACGAAATCATGCACAGGAATGAAGTGAATAGAAGCCAAGCAAACAACCTAAGGCATCATTACTAAAATGTGGCAATGTTTCCAGCTGGAATGAGTTGCATACCATGGGGTACTACACATAGTCTACAAGATCTCTTCTACAGAGCTACCTTCCTAGCCAGCAACCTTGATTTTGCATCTGGCTATTTCAGCTGGGAACATTTTATCAGATAGCAGTTATTCCTGGATTGAAAAACTTTCTCAGAATATTGCTGGGATATTTTTGCTGGGAACATTTGATCAGATAGCAATTATTCCTGGATTGGTAAACTTTCTCAGAATATTGGGCTACTCATGACTTCAGCTCCGAGATTACCTATATACTCTGTTCATGTCTGGCATCCTTTTCCAAGTACTCCTAGGGGCTTGTTTGCTCTCCAAAGATAGCATTAAGATCAGTTCTAAGAACCAGGCTGAAGATCAGTAGCAGAGTACCTTTTTAGTGTGTCTGAAGGTTTAACATCAGTGATGCAAAAGCAGACAAATTAAAAAAATCTGAAGACATTTAGTCTAAATGTGATCAGTCAGATGATTAATTACTTCTTCACTGCTGTTCACTTCTTCATATTTTTTAAACTTTATTTTTAAATCATTGTAAAACTGTACATATATAATATAAATATTATACAAGACTATACAACTCAATGAACTTCTATGCAGTTAAAGGATTCATTAGGAATAGTAGCTATGGAACTTCAAAATGGATTTTAAACTGTCACTACTGAATATATTTTCCTGTACTTATAATCTACCCTAAGTTAAAATCCATGACATGGTTAGAACTAGAAAAAAAATTAAACTTTACATACTCTTTCATAAGTCATGGTGTTACCTGTGTTCAGTCTTTGATTGTCATCTAAAATTTAGAAGATTCTATATTATACTTACCCAGATGTATATTCACAAAAGAATATATATTGTGGACCATGCTTGCATGTGAGAGAGACCATGTGCTTTTATTCTACTGGGATTGTGTGATCTCACTTAATATTATATAGTCTGAATCTGTGCATTTCCACCCATTTTCTGACTGAAGTTTTCTTTAGAGCTATGGGATATCCCAATATACAAGGCATGTTTTATGTTAGAGTTGAGAAATGTTAATGTATTTTATTTCATTTTCTTCATTTTTTCTGATTTTCCCTTTACCTTTTCTTATTACCCTATGTATGTGAACTTTCTTGTCTTCAATCATATGTAGATTTATGAACTTCATGTGTCTCCTGTACAGTGGAAATGATCATGGGTGCAAGGGGCTGCTAAAGGTTCTCATCTCACTGCTTGGGATGTGAACCCAGAAGTAGGTCCCATATTAGATGGCAACTATACATGGAGGTTTGACATCAGTGATGCAAAAGCAGACAAATTAAAAAAAATCTGAAGACATTTAGTCTAAATGTGATCAGTCTTGTGATTTAGTCTAAATGTGTGGAACTTATGGATCATTTTGAGTTATAACTGTGCCAATTTTCATTCCCAAACAATATAGAGGCTTCATCTAAATCCTTACAATATTTATTTTTTATTTTAGTAACATCCATGCCAACAGCGGTGTCTCATACAGTTTGGGTTTGCATCTACTCGAAGATAAGAGATGTGGAACATGTTTCATAGTACTCATTATACTTAAAATATCAATCTTTATATGACATATATCTTGCAAGTACTTTCTCCTACTGTAGATTTAAACAATACTTCAGATATTGCAATTTGTAGGTCAGAAAGACAGGTCAATACTGTGTTTTATATTTAAGTACCTACTTTCAAGTGTTGGGTTTGAAAAATAAAATTACTGTATTTTAAAATCTAAGAAAGAATAAAATTTGAGATACACCCTTTGATTCATATATGAAATAGGAAATCTGACTTTTATATTTTGTCAAGTTTCTATTTCATTCATTTACATTGAATAACATCTATCCATCATCTCTGTGTCATTTATCTATGTATATTGAATCTCTCTATCAATCTCTATATATCTAAGTATCTATCTATCTATCTACCTATGAATATATAGATAAATGTACAGATGTAAGTATTGCTTTAGTCTTCCTTTTTATCTATGACACTCATATGTACAAAACCCCAAAAATATTAGCTAAATAAATCTGGCAAATTATTTCTAAGCTATCTCATATTTTAGAGTCTTTTTATGAATTTCTATGAATTATGAATATAGTGAATTATATTTATTTTATAGACATAAATATCCTCATCAAGTCACACAATATGACTCTGAGTTTTTGAGAGCATGGGTGCCACAGCACTTAAAAATAACCAAATTTTAAAAATATTGCTGGGATATCAAATTGCCTTTGAAATTATATGAAGCACATCAATTTCTGACCCCGCTCCTGGCAGTACTAATAACATATTCAAACTGTGGTCATAAAAACACTTTAAGGAATTCTGTGTTCAATTAGTCAGGTTCCTCAGAGTATTTCAAAAAATATTGATCAGGTGTCAAGAATTCAATCAAAGTCAAAAGCTAATAGTGTGTTTCACTTGGTGTTACACATGAATATTATGTTTTAAACTCTCCTAAGTTCTCAGGCTTTGAAATGTATTATTAATCAGTATTTACCAAATGTAGCTGTTTCACTCCCCCCATCATTGGTGGGTGCATGCAGGGGATGTGTTTGAGTGTTAATTGTTTTCTTAGTAAAGTCAAGGCTTGAGAAAGTTGAAAAAATGTTTAAGTTCTGCCTAGGCCTGTGAAATCTGCCCATTTTGGGAACACAATCTTTGAAATTTCTCTTTACATTTATGAATGTAAACTTTCTTACTAGTAGTATTTGATTATTCCTCTTATTGCCTTCAGGATATACTTTGATAAGAACTTAGCACCATCATTTGATAGTAGAGAAGAAAAAAATGGCCATTATTTCTACAGATAGTCTCACTGCTCATTGGTTCTGTGGCAAGTCCAATTCAGAACAAAATCTATCCATGCTGAAAGGGTCTGACTGCTATAAATGTCACACTCAGGCTGCCCGTGATACACACAAAAGGAAAAGAAATAACATTGTTAGTGGACATTTAGAAAAAAAAATATCTTCAGTGTTTTTTTTTTTGTTGTTGTTGTTGTTGTTGGTCTTTTTTTTTCTTCCTTCTTTTTAAAGTACTTTTCAGTGGAACAGAAGTGGAGGTGGGGAGACAGAGGCTCAAAAAATCAATGACAATCCAATACTTTTTAGAAATTTATTTCATAGAAAACTATTTTTATTCCACATATTGATTCTCAGTAATTGAAGTTACTAAAGTTTAAGAGTCTCAAATACATTAAAATGAACAAATGAAGCATATTAGAAAAAACATATTTATAAAACATTCTGAAGTGGCCATGCATCTGTAATTATAAAATTAATATGACAAATCTTCCTGCCCTCTAAGGCTCTGTCCTTCACTCTTTCCTCATTCCTTTTCTTTCTTCTCTGCTTTTTCTGGACATTATATTCATGGATTACCTCCCACCAGCAGACCCAGTTTGGCCTCAATCATCCTTTTAGAGATAAAATATTGCTGGGATCATCTTCTGGATTAAAGCTTCTATGAACAGCTTACAGGAATATAACATAATGGGTAAATACCTTCACTGTTCCTTAGATTTTTCCTTTTGCCTTTTTTTTTTTTTTTGGTCTTTTATTTGGGGGGGGGCAGGCACTTGAATCTCTAATGATTTTATTTGTAATCTCTAGAAACTGTGAGCAAATTTCATTTTATAGCTAAATGTCTTTCAGTTTTAAGGGCAACTAATGATTGAAGATGAGGATGTTATTCTGGATTGTTAAAGAAGTGTAAATAAAGTCATTTCTATCTTTGGAAACAGACCTCTTTTCAATCCTCCAAAAGCACTGGTTAGAGAGACATGATAGTTTTATCTACAGAAGAAGGAAGCTTGTCTCAACAAGGAGGCTGGGCAAGTTCTAGTATGTACTTTCTAGACAACACTTAATTCCAGTGAATCATCCCCTGAGGAGCAAAGTTGCTGTTGCAATCTCTACAGGAAAGTCCTGAAAAGTCCTGAAGTGCTTGCACTTATTTCCCCTTGATGCCTCTACACCACTGAACATTAAGTAAGACTGGATAATTTTATTTCCCTCCTTTCCGCCAACACAGAGGACAAGTGTCAATAATTTAAAATATATCCATAGACTCTGAGAATAGAAGGCAAAGGTGAATATAGGATATCCTTTAAAATATAATTTTTTGGCACACAGGACATGCTGTGATAGTTTAGGATGGAAAAGTTTATCTGCTGCTCACTCAGGAAAGAGAAATGTAGAATCTACAAAAGAGCTGAGTTTAACTCAATGCAAGCCTATAAAGCAAACAAGCACACACACACACACACACACACACACACACGCACGCACACATTTACTTAGGGCTGACAATATAGAAGCAATACAGAACATGCTCGATCCACTGAAAACACCAAGGTGTTTGTAGCTTATGGCTAAAAAGTCTATATGCTCAATTGTATGAAAATTTAGAGATAATTCTTCTGATACCTTGTTTTATTAAAATGAAAGAAACCAATCATAAGGAAATAAGTAAGTATGACTAATAAATTCTAAGAGGAAGCTTGGACCAATGTGATATAATTTGCAACTGAAGGGTACTAAAAGTTTGATGCTATATAAGCCTTTTTTACTGTTACTTTTTTCTCTTGAAGTCTAACATTCAGACAATATGAAATGTTTATTTTAAGTGACAATTAATTAAGGCACTGTCTAATAAAGACACATTATCCCATCCTCTAAAGTTTAAGAAGACCCATTAGGGCTGTTTCTTTTCTGAGCTTCTCTATTTGGAACAGGTAAATAGATTTCTAGGGGCCCATATATGATAAGTTCTAGCTGGGAGTAAATATTCAAAAACCTTCACTCCCATTCAGTTGGTGATCATTCTGCTCATCATATTTTAGAGCAGTAGACATCTTCTTCTGAACCTTTAGAATATGAAGAAATGATGTGTAATAATTAACAGTTAAATACTTTATAAGTATTAGCTAAAACTTAATTTTTATCATGTTTACTCTCAAAACAATTATGAGGTATATTTTATGATCACACTCATTTTGAAGATGATAAAAGTGAGATATAATTGGTTTTAAAAAATTCTCAAATTCACATAACAGTCATAATTATAAGTCATTTTTACCTCAGTGATTCGTGTGGTTACTAAGTTCCCTGAAGAAGTATCAACCAGTAATGAAGGACACGTGGGAAAACAATTTATGCTACCATTTCAACAGAAACAAATAATGTTTTTTTTTCTTTTAAAAATATATTGATATGAACGAATGACTCTGTGACCTTTAAATTCTGTATTATTCTCCGTGCATCAAGGATTTTCAATATTTTATGAATTCTAGGCTTTTCAAATCTGAGAGATTTATTTCATTTAGTATTATTAATTTAAAAAAATATATCCTATGGTGAAGGAAATCAATACCATACAGTGCAGTCATTTCTGAGAGTAGACAGAAAGTCATGTGAAAGCAAACTTACTTAATATAAGGTAATAACCAAGTTACTTTTGGTAAATATATACTTTAAAAGAGATTAGATCACCCAATATCCTGTATCACAGGAAAGGATTCACTGATGAATATTTATTTTTATTCAGAGAAAAACATAATGTCTGAAAATATCTTTTTTCAATTTGATCTTACTTAATATTCCTTATCTTTTATTAAACTAAGATCTAGGAACTGGCTTACATCTATTTTATGCCAGATTCCTTAAATATAATATTTTTCTCCTGTAAAATGCCCTTGAGTTGAGCTGATTATGTAATTTAAACTATCTGTCATTTAGTGGTGTCTTACGGGGTTATGAAATGAAGTCTCTCAAAATCCAAAATGCTCATTATTTCCACAGTATGAAAAAGCACTATGTGGGTAAACCTAAATTCATGATAGCATTATGGTATTAAATGATGCTTGAAAAATGTCAAGGCTAATTATTTTCAAATCTTTTAGACCAAGAGGTTCAGATATGATACCCTAAAATTCAATGTTTGCTTTCTGAAATTATTTCTTTGATCATCATAAATTATAGCATTTCCTCTGTGTGTGTCTGTGAGTGTATATGTGTATATTTGTGTGTGTCCTACAATTTGTATAAATACACATATAAAAACATATATGTGTGTATATATGTATATATTTTATGCACACATATATAATTATATAATTATGCAATAATTATATATATATATATATATATATATATTATATCTTAAATATGCCTTTGAGCTGGCATTCTTAAAGAATTTTCATGATGTTATAATTAACAATTGCTGAACGGAATATTTATTCATTCTGGTTAAAGAACTTTCAAGGTCAGTTGTCTGGTATGAGATTTCTTATGGGTTTCTGTTCACATTAATATTCTGAAAAGTCACATGCTGGACACTTAGAAGTGCTGGGATCAGGCACTGCTCGGAGCCTCAGTCATACTGTAAACAAACTACATCATTTATCTCCAGCATCAGAAGCCTCAATGCTAATCTTTACTTTAGTTACCAAAAGAGCAATTGGTCATAGAAACAAACAAAATCACCTGGATATCATTAGCTTTAAATTCCCCAAACCATCCAGCAAAATGTGTCTTCAGTTATAATATTACTTTTCATAATTTAAATATAATTTTCCACATTTATTATGAATAATTAGTTGAACAGAGCCTCTCACTATTAAGAAAAATGAAATATTATTGTTGTTAGAAGATTGTTTTCAAGGTTCAGTAGTTATGTGTGCAGTTGTCAAGACAACAAAGCAGAGTAAGTGCTAACTAGCACAATATCAAAGTATGGGGCAAGTGAAATTTCAGTTGTGTATAACCTATATGAGGGATGAATGGGTGGTCATGTGTAATTAATGTGGTCATTGTGGAACAGTTGTCTCCACATACAAACTGGCCTTCAAACATGCTCTTATCTCCATACTCTTAAATTTGTAGAAATAACCTACACCACTTTACCTCTAATAGAACACTCACATAGCAAGCTCTTTTTATGTCTGGCAAAAAAACAATGCAAAAATGTCTCTAGTAATGCTTCTTGTGTTTTCAATAGTCTTCCACCATTATTGTTATCATTCTTGGTATGATACATGAAGGTTAATAGATATGTGTCTTCCCCTTCCTTCCTTTTTTTCTTCCTTCCTTTCTTTCTTTCTTTCTTTCTTTCTTTCTTTCTTTCTTTCTTTCTTTTCTAGATTGTTCACTTGTGTTGGATAGAACAACACTGTCTGGTTCACAGCAAGTGTTTAGGGTTTATATTTGTGTGTGGTTTTTTTTCTAGAGATATGTATTAAAAATGCATGGCCTTGTGAATGCCAAAAATTTTTTTTTTCCTTAAGCATCCACATACATCTCCAACCCATTCAACTCTCTCTCTCTCTCTCTCTCTCTCTCTCTCTCTCTCTCTCTCTCTCTCTCTCTCTCTCTCTCTCACACACACACACACACACACACACACACACAATGCCTCCCAAGTGATGAAATTGAAGGTGAATACCACCACCACTGGGAAATACACAATTCTTTAAAAGGATAAATATATTACGTGTGCATTGAAAGTAACCTATTGTAAAGTTAAGGTAATTTTACCTATGGACACAGTAATTACATAGCACAAATATGCTCAACACCTTTATGTACATTGGGAATGTAATAACCTCAACTGGAAATTGGAGACATTAATTTAAGGGCAAGTGTTTATCTCAATAACCAGGAATCATTCCTGGAATTGTCAACATGAAAGTTCTTCACTGTTGTCAGCCTCTGCCACTGACTGACTGTAATCAGAGAGCATAAGGAGATTGTTACTGTTAATAAGGCCAACATGGCAGTAGATAAAATCACTGAAACATTCCTGGGAAAAATAGTTTAAATTAGGATGTCTGGAGTGAGAATATATTCCACCCAAAGTGTGTAGCACCTTCCCATGGGGCCAAGGCCCTGAATTGATTGAAAGGAGAAAGTGAGGTGACCCCAGCAGTCCTTTCGTTGCACACTGACTTTGGATGCAATGTCAGAGCTGCCTCCAGCACCTGTTGCCACGGTTGTTCTGCCGTCATGGATTGCAGTGTCCTGTAACAGTGAGCCAAAATGAACCCTTCTGCATTAAACTGTTGTGTCGGTGGATTTTATCACTGCAACTAAGAAATAACTAAGTTAGAGGTCAAACAGAGAAAGTATAGGGAAGTGCTGGTTCTGCTGGTAGCTAGTGTCAAACTGAAGGGCTTAAATGTCTTAGCAAGTCTGTTCTAGTGAGTCATGAAGGATCTTAGATTCTTTGTAATAGCTGTTCATTTACCTCATGAGAGAAAAGGGATTGATACAAATGTTTTCACTGTGTTTGCTCATCTCAGAAGAAAATGATTAATTCCTCTATTTTATAAAGTTTTTCACGAAAGACTTCAAATCAGACAGTGACCTATATTTTTAAATTTCTCTATAAAATGAAAATTATTTTACATGCTGAACCAAGAGATCATGTCTTTTTACAAGTTTTGTGATTTAATGAGCAGAAACACATCAATATTTTAGATAATATTAATTTATTATTAAATTCATAAACTCTTACAGCTGTTGTAGGTTTGGTTTTTATCAGTCCCTACATATTGCTATTGGTAAACTAAGATAAAACATTCAGAAAAAAATCCAACATTGTTTCCATTTTTAAAACCATATCAACATCTTGAGAATGAGTAGAAATTTTTTGAATTTGGCATTTCAAAAGTGTCCGGTTATCACACATTAAACAAAAAGACTTTATTGGCCTCCAAATTAAAATAGATGGAGGTCCACTTTAACTGATACTGAATATTTACATAGGTCTGCATTAAGAGCACACCTATAAAACTTTAGAAAAATCATTGTAGAGTCTCTCAAGAAACTACTATGCATGGATTCCATATACAGACAGGAGAAGGTATAAGATAATTTGTTTTAAAAATGGTAAGGTGGAAGGATGAAAGGGAAGACAAAAATTATGTAATTAGATTTTAATCCAAAAAAATTAATTCATTTTAATGAAGGTCTACTACTAAGGAAATAAAATAGATATTAGCCAAATAAGTACAGAATATTCAGGATACAATCCATAGAACTCAAAAAGGTTAACAAGCTGAAGGGCCCAACTAATCCCATTTGGGAGGAAGAAGACAATCACTGGAGGCAGAGTGAGGGAGGGAGGAAGGAGGGCACACGGGGAGGGAGGGACTGGGTAAGAAAGGTGAAAATGGGAACATGATCAGGTATTGGAGGGGGGGGAGACAGGAGAGAAGCCCTAAGGGTCAGCAGAATGAATGGAAATATGCAACCTCGGGGGTGGGATGGTGTGGAAGTGGGGAGGCCCTCTAGAATGTTCCAGAGACCTGGGAGGTGAGAGACTCCCAGGACTCAAAGGGAAGTACCTTAGATGAAATGCCCAACAGTGGGGAGGGGGAACTTGTAGAGTCCACCTCCAGTAGAAAGACAGGGCATCAAGTGGAGGGATGGGGTTGCCATCCTACAGTAAAATCTGTGACTTAGAAATATTCTTGTCTAAAAGAACTGCAAGGTTAAAAATGGAGAAGACACTGAGGGAAAGGAGGTCCAGTGATTGGCCAACTTGAGAATCATCTCAATGGGAAGCTCCAAGGATTAACACTATTACTGATGCTATGGTGTGCTTATAGACAGAAGCCTAGCATGGCTGTCCTCCAAGATGCCCAACAAGCAGCTGACTTAGACAGATGGAGATACTTACACCCAACTGATGGACTGAAGTCGGGGACCTCTGTGGTTGAATTAGGGAAAGACTGGAAGAAGCTGAGGAGGAGAGCAATCCCATAGGAAAACCAGCAGTCTCTATTTACTCAGACTCCTGAGATCTCTCAGATGCTGAACCACTAACCAGGCAGCATACACTGGCTGGTTGGAGCCCCCAACCCCCAACACAAATACAGCAAATGACTGCCTAGTTTGGCTTCAGTGAGAGAAGATGTGCCTAACCCTAGAGAGATTTGAGGCTCAAGGAGTGGGGAGGCCTGGCAGGGGTGGTGACATCCTCACCATATGGGAGTAAGAGGAATGAGATGAGGAACTGTGGGAGGGCAGACCGGAGGTGGGTAATGACTGGACTGTAAAAAAATAAAAGCAATTAAATAAAAAGATAGAAATTGAAGAAAATCTTCACATGTGCACTCATACAAAACTTTGTCTATTTTTCTAATATCTCTCTCTCTCTCTCTCTCTCTCTCTCTCTCTCTCTCTCTCTCTCTCTCTCTCTCTCTCTTTTGATTTTTCGAGACAAAGTTTCTCTGTGTAGTCCTGGCTGTCCTGGAACTCACTCTGTAGACCAGGCTGGCCTCAAACTCAGAAATCCGCCTGTCTCTGCCTCCCAAGTGCTGGGATTAAAGGCGTGCGCCACCACCGCCTGGCCCTAATTTCTCTAATAAATAAACAACACAATAAGAATTGAAAACAAGCTTGAACTGATACTGGAGATAGAATCTATGTGATTGGCTATTAACCACAATGATTTCATAATCAATGTTATCAGCTGTCATAGCAAAATAAAGTGTCTACTTACTTGGCTAAAATAAAGAAAGAAAGAAGTGACTTCCAAAGATAGAGATGATGTAGGGAAATGGTAATTCACCTGAACAAGCTGCCAATGTTTGAATGATATTTTCCTTATAAAAATGTTTTACTGGAACCGAGAGACTCCTGCATTTATGTGCCATCCAAAGATGTTTGTACAGCCCAGTAGGAGAAGAATGTCATTTCTAGAAAGTCTGTAAAATTCTCACTGTAAAGTTATTTATGCTATAACTTAGTCATATGCTGCTGAGGATGTAACTATATACTCAGAGTAACTGTTATACACAGATGTTGGTACTTTATTCATAACAGTTCCCACATAGCAAAAGCATCCCTCAGCAGGAGATTAATTAAATAACAGCAATAAATTTTTAAAGTGGATGGCAAATTTTCATCAAAAAAACTGATAAATTAGTGAATTTCAGACAAATTGAAAGCTTAATGCTGCATGACTAAGGTAGACCTGAAAAATTATGCTTGTTTATATAAATTATAGAAAAAAAAACTAATGAAGCTATGTTGATAAAAGTACCTTGCAAGGGCACAGAATTACTCTGTAGAAGAGGGACTATTTCATTCTGTTAAAATACAGACATCATGGATCCAAGTAATTGTGAAAAGAACAAATCACACATTAAAAATTGTAATCTTTAGTTTTATATTTTTATGTAGAAAATATACATTATACATATGCCATTCTACCAAGAGAGAGAATAACATTTTCACATGGACATGTGAATGTGTTACTTAGATTCTATCAGGAGGAGAGAACCATTTTACCAGAAGAGATGATGCTTTATGGAACAGTAATGACTATTTGTTTTGAGGAGTCAGAAGTTATTAAATAAGAGGAACACACAGGGAACTCAAGTCATTAATGGAAAAAAAAACTTTTATATTAAAGGATATCTTTTTAATGTTTGATAGAATATAAATAAAATATATAACAAAGTTTGTAAAATGTTAAAATCAATATAAATCAAAGAAGTATTAGGAAGAAACATGTCTAATAAATCTTTATATATCATTATATAATGACATTTTAGTCAATGCACAGTTTTGGTTTTTGTTTAATATAAGAAAATGGTGAGGGACCATTCATTTGGCATTTTTAAAGATGAGATGTTTCCACTGCCTGGTAAGAAGAGCTATAGAGAAGCAGATGTTCCCTGACAGCTTTCAGGAGGCGTCAGCTCTGGACCACGGAAGGACCAAATGGAACAAGACAGAACCAGTTAAGCATAAATATAAAATATAAAACTCTCCTGTTGCTTCTCTCCTGTCCTTCTCTCTAATTATAAACTCTGGGCTCATTCTCATTACATGTTAGTATCTGGTTTTAGTTGACAACCTGGTTAATTAAAACGAGAGTCTATGGCCACACAGTGAACAATCCAAGTATATTAGCATGAGTAAAGATGTTTGCCTATGAATATCAGAAGGCAACTACACCAGGTAGAGACAGTGTATGTGGAAGGGGTCAGTGTTCACTGGAACAGGGGATGCTTTGTTTAAGGATAATGAGTGTGTAGACAGAACAGGAGTCAACAGAATAAAGACTGGTGTATGTGGAGAAAGGACAGTAGTCATTGAAAAGTAGATGTATTACCCATGGCTAGTATTTGTTTTTTAACAGAACACAAGCTCTTATGTATGGAGAGAGGTCAGTAGTCATTGAAACAAAGAATGTCTAACCTTGGGATATTACATGTGGACAGAGTCTACATTCATCTAAATAGAGGCTGGACTATATAACAAGAAGATAGAGGTCAATATAAAAGAGGATGCCAGCTCAGAGCCAACACATGTAGACTGGGGTAGGGTCATCAAAAACAGTGAACACCTGAAGGTTGCCTCACTTCTTAATATTCTCACAGATTTACCAGCAAGCATTTAGCCAGGGCCCTACAGGGAATATTTCAGATCTTAGCCAAAGGAAGTTGTGAAAGTGTAAGTCTGAGTCTACCTCACACTCTGCTTCTGCTGTTTCCCTTTGGCCCCCCTCAATTAATTTCCTACTGCTGCTGCATCTTGCACATTCCTCCACATTCTAAGGACTTAATATACCTGAATGGAGTGGTCCATGTCTTTACACATTCTGATCTGTGATCTATAAAAACTCTCTTTTAAATAACACAACCCCAATATCAATATTTTTTTTTTCTCTCAGTGTGTCAGTCTGTTCTTGTGCCCTTTCCTCAGGTAAACCTGAATTTTGCTCTTTTGCCATTCACTTTCTTCATAGTGAATCTTGTTTTCATTCATTTATGCATTTTATTATCTGTCTTTTCTGAGAAAATAGGATTTTCTTGAGTAAATATATCAATTCATATTTTGCTTTTATGTCAACAGAAAACAAGTCCGTTTCTCACATAGATGCAATTACTAGCGAAGTTTTGTTATTTGAAAATATTGTATGCAGCTTGGGTGTTATCAGTTTTATTGCTGTAATTTTTCTCTTGGTGGCACTTGACATTGCTTTCTTTCTTCCTTCTTTTCTTTCTTTTATTCATTCATTCATTCATTCATTTTTATTGGTTATTTTATTTATTTACATTTCAAATATTATCCCCCTTCCTAGTTTTCCCTCCACAAGCCTTCTATCCCCTCTTTCCTCCCCCTGCCCCTATGATGGTGCTCTCCCACCTACCCACTCCTGCCTCAGTGCCCTAGTATTCCCCTATCCTGGGTGATCAAGCCTCCACAGGACAAAGGGACTCCTCTCCCAGTGATGCCAGATAAGGCAATCCTCTGCTTCATATACAGCTGGAGTGATGGGTACCCCTTGCGTACTCTTTGGTTGGTGCTTTAGTCCTTGGGAGCTCTGTGGTGTCTGGTTGTTTGATATTCTTGTTCTTACTATGAGGTTGCAAACCCCTTCAGTTCCTACAGTCCTTGCCCTAACTTCTCCATTTGGGTCCTCATGCTCTGTCCAATGTTTGGCTATGTATATCCGCAGTTGTATTGGTCCTGTTCCTGAAGAGCCTCTCAGAGGACAGCTATACCAGGCTCCTCTCAGGAAGCAATTTTTGGCATCAGCAATAGTGTCTGAGTTTGGTGTCAGCAGATGGGATGGATCCCTAGGTGGGGTACTCTCTGGATGGCCTTTCCTTCAGCTTCTTCTCCACTCTTTGTCCCTGCAAGTAGGTGTGTAGCAGTGCGGGAGGGGCAAATGGGGGTAGCCACTAGAAAGTCCCATATGCCAGGGATCCAAGAGGTTCCCAGGACCCAACAGGGAGGACATTAGCCAAAATATCCAACAAAGGGGAGAGAAAACCTGTAGAGACCATATCCAGTGGATAGGCATGACCCCAAATTGAGGGATGTGACCACCCATCAACCTCAAAAATATTAATCCAGAATTCCTCTTGACATTACTTTCAAAGGTAGCATAGCCAGGATAACCATTTTATGGAAAGATTCCAGCCAGGAGAAAAGCAAGTTGTTCCGGGTAGCATGTGGGAGGAAAACAACATATCCCAAAGCAGAAAAAAGAGAAAGAGATTTTAAGACAAACCTAGATGTTCAGGATGTGACAGGAATCATGAGACACAGAGACATTATCCAGGTGTTCTAAACACAAATGAGGGGGAAGGTACTCCCTGCATTTAGTCAGCCACAGATTTTGATCCTAGGCTTGTGGGGCCCACAGATATATAAGGTTAAAGAAAATGGGTGCAAATATTGAAACTTTGAAACTTTGATCAGGTTTTATCCTCAAAAGCTGTGGAATATGTTTGAGTTTATACTTGTGGCATGAACAACAAGCATGCAATGTAATGAAGGAAAATTTTAACCAAGATAAAAGTGAAAAGTGACAGAATTTCATATAACTCTATTAAGAACATAAAGAGATGCCAGGAGATGAGCTACATCAGGCAAAATTGGGACAGTAATGAACTTCTGTGTTTTCGTGGTAAAGTAAATTCATCGTTCCTTGGTTGATTTCATTCAGTACGTATAGAATACTATCTGTTTGTCCTGGCGATGCTTGTTTCTGCTCCCTTGAAGCACAATGCTTTCTTAAACTTGTGAGCTATTTTTACTCATAGAAAGAGGGATTTTGTCATGAATCCGACCAGAGAATCCAGCATAATATGGTATTTTGAGACATAATGTCAAGTAGCTTGGGAAAACATCCAGTAACATTTCCTAAAAAGAAAGTGACACTTGGTGGTTATCTAGAATATGAGTTACAGGGACAATCCAGTAGAAATATTTTTGATTTATTCACATTATAAGAAAAATATACTGACCTAGGATTATACTAAAGCATGAACTCCTGAAGATTCATTCTGTGTTCCTCTTAGCACCTGCTTTCAAAAAGCTATAGTTTGTGTTTCAATTGCACTTCACTTGCCATCATCAGTATTATTCAATTGCATTTTAATTAATTTACCCTTAATAGACATAAGTAAAGATAGACATTTTTTTTGCTTCTTATTATGTTGTACCTCTCCAAGTTTGTCATGTGACCGTTTTTTCTTGCCAACTTTGAATAATATATTCCCTAAACTTACTTATTAAAGTGATTTGATTTTGTTTTTGTTTGTTTGTTTGACATAGGATCTTAATCTCCAGGCATGGCAGGTCCAGATCTCAACACACTGGCTGTTTGCTCACAGAAATCTTCCTGTTACAACTGAGATCTAGAGTTGCAGGAGTCAGTCACCAGACCTGGTTTGTTCCCACTTACTATTGAAAAGAATATTGAAAGCTTCAGGGGAAAAGGCCAAGCAACATATAAGGCAGACCTAACAAAATTACACCTGACTTCTCAACAGATACTCGAAAAGCCAGAGGGTCCTGGACAGATGCCTTGCAGATGCTAAGAGGCCATAGATACCAGCCCAGACTACTATATTCAGCAAAACTTTCAATCATTATATATGTAGAAACCAAGAAATTCATGACAAAGCCAAATTCAAACAATACCTTTCCACTAACCCAGCCCTACAGAGGCTACTAAAAGGAAAACTCCAACTCTATGAGACTAACTATCCTCAAGAAAGTACAAGAAATAATTTCACACCATTAAAACCAATAGAAGAGAAATGCACACACACACACACACACACACACACACTCAACTATCATCAGCATCAAAATACCAGGATGTAATAATCATTGGTCATTAATACCTCTTAACATCCATGGACTCAATTCCCAAGTAAAAAGATAAATGCTAATAGAATAGATGAGTAAACAGAATCAACCATTCTGCTGTATACAAGAAACCCATCTAAACAACAAAGATAGTCATTATCTCAGTATAAAGGGCTAAAAAAGGTTTTCTAGGCAAATGAACACAACAAAAAAGCTGGAGTAGCCATTCAAATATCTAGAAAAACAGATGTTCAACTGAAAGTAATCAAAAGAGACAGGGAAGGACACTTCATATTCATCAAAGGAAACATCCAGCAAGAGGGCATCTCAGTTCTGAATACCTATGTCCCAAATGCAAAAGTACACACATTCATAAAAGAAACATTACTAAAATGTAAATCACACAACATAACCTACACATAAATAGTAGGAGACCTCAACACCCATCTCTAACTAATTGACAGGTCATCAAACAGAAACTAAACAAAAAAATAATAAAACTAACAGAGGTTATTATCCAAATGGAATATATATATATATATATATATATATATATATATATATATATCTGTAGAACATTTTACCTAAACATAAAAGAATATAACATCTTCTTAAAACTTTTAACACTTCATGGAAACTTTTCCAAAATTGACTATATATATATATATATATATATATATATATATATATATATATATATATATATGGTCACAAAGCAAACTTCTACAGATATAAGAAGACTATTTATCAGATCACCATTGATTAAAGCTTGGATTCAACAACACAAACACAGACATACTACTCAATGGTCATTGGATTATGGAAGAAATAAAGAAATAAATTAAAGACTTTCTAAAAAACAATGACTATGAGGGTACAGTATATCCAAACTTATGGGACATTAGGAAAGCAGTGTTAAGAAGAAAGCTTATAGCACTAAATGCCTTCATAAAAAATTGTTCTCATACTAACAATTTAAAAGCACACCTGAATGCTGTAGCAAAAAGAAGCAAACACACACAAGAGTAAGAGACAGTAGGAAATAATCAACCTCAGGCCTGAAATCAATTGATTAGAAACAAAAAGAACAATATAAAGAATCAATGAAATAATGTACTGATTCTTTGAGAATATCAACAGATAGATAGATCCTTAGCCAAACTAATTAAAAGACAGAGAGACAATATCCAAATTAAGAAAAACAGAAATGAAAAAAGAAGACATAACAATGGACACTGAGGAAATACAAAGAATCATTATGTCTTACTTCAAAAGCCTGTATTCCACAAAACAGGAAAATCTAAATGAAATGGATGATTTTCTAGACAGATATCAACTGCTAAAGCTAAATCAAGATTAGGTAAACGCTCTCAATAGTACTATACACCCTAAGGAAATATAAGCATTCATTAAAAGTCTCCCAACCAAAAATGTCCTGTGCCAGATATTTTTAGTGTATGATTCTACCAGACTTTCAAAGAAGAGCTAATGCCAACACTTCTCAGGTTATTCCACAAAGTAGAAATAGAAGGAGCCCTGGAAAACTCATTCTATGTGGCCATAATCACCCTGGTACCTAAAACACATAAAGAGTCAAGAAAGGAGGAGAATTTCAGGCCAATTTTCTTTATAAACATTGATGCAAAAATCCTTAATAAAATGAATCCAAGAAAACATCAATGACATCATCTATCATGATCAAGTAAGCCTCATCCCACTGATGCAGGGGTGGTTCAATATAGGAAAATTCACCAACTTAATCCATCATATAAACAAACTAAAAGAAAAAAATAACACATGATCACCTCACAAGAAGCTGAAAAAGTGTTGGACAAAATTCAATACCCCTTAATGTTGAAAGACTTGCAGAATGCTGGTATACAATGGTCATACCTAAACACAGTAAAGGCAATATACAGCAAGCCAATAGCCAACGTCATATTAAATGTAGAGAAACTTAAAACATTTCCACTAAATCAAGGGCAAGGCAAGGCTGTCCACTTTCCCCATATCTCTTTAATATATTACTTGAAGTTCCAGCTAGAGCAATTTGACAACTAAAGGAGATTAAGGAGATACAAATTGGAAAGAAAGGAGTAAAAGTGTCACTATTCACAGATGATATGATAGTATATATAAGTGACCCCAAAAATTCTACCAGAGAACTCCTACACTGATAAACCCATTCAACAGAGTGGCTGGATAAACAAATTAACTCAAAGAAATCAGTAACCTTCCTATATACAAGTGATTAATGGGCTGAGAAAGAAGTTAGGAAGACAGCACCCTTCACAATGATACTTGCAAACATAAATTTCAAAGCAAATAGTGCTTTGGAGAGCATAATATGGAAGGCTACAGTAAATATTGCGGACATAGCATTATTTCCCTTGCTGTCCAGGCTGAGGGATATGAGCCTTTTTCTTTGGGCTTCCATGAGCTAATCATACAATTTCAGACATCATCTGAAAATATTAAACATTTTATGTGCAAAAATTTTAAGATACCTATATTACAATTTTTCTCCTATCCTGTACATTTTTCTTCTCTCCCTTCCTGTATATTACACATGTGATGCAAGCATTCTACAATTGAATTCTGTAACCAGCCTTTGTTTTATTTTCTTGACAAGCTCTTTAATAATGAAAAACTTTTACATTGGATTAAAAACAATGTTGTGGTCCATTCTGTTAGCTAATAGTAAAATATTTAATTAAGTTATATAGAAAACAAGTTTATTGTTGCTCATAGTTTTGGCTCAGTCTGAGGCGATCACATTGAATGTCACAAATAAAATATGGCAGATTATAAGAGAATAAATGAGTGTGTCTTATGATTTTTTCCCTCTTACAATGCCACCTAGATCCTAGCTCTCAACCCTTCAGTTCTTTATTTTATTGAATATTTTATTTACATTTCAGATGTAATACCCCTCCCCATCCCCCCACCCAGGAACCCCCTATCCCATCCTCTTGCTTCTATGAGGATATGCCCCCACCTACCCTCCCATCTCCCACCTCCCCAACCAAAATTTCCCCCACACTGGCCTTCAGTGAACCAAGGACTTCCTCACCCACCTATGCCTGACACTGTCATCCTCCCCTACATATAGAGCTGGAGCCATGGGTCCCCCTCTATGTGCTCCCAGGCTGGTGGTTTAGACCCTGGGAGCTCTGGTTGGTTGGTATTGTTGCTCTCCCCATGGGGCCACAAACCCTTTCAGCTCCTTCAGTCTTCTCTCTCACTCCTCCTGGGAACCCCATGATCACTTCAATGGTTAGCTGTGAGCATCTGGCTCTGTATATTTCAGGCTCTGGAAGACCTCTAATAATACAGCTATATCAGGCTCCTGTCAGCATGCACTTCCTGGCATCCACATCAGTGTCTACCTTTGGTGACTGCACAAGGGATGGATATCCAGGTGGAGCAGTCTATGGATGACCTCTTCTTCAGTTTCTGTCCCATGCTTTGTCTCCATATTTGCTCCCATGAGTATTTTGTTACTGCTTCTAAGAAGGGTAAACTCTTCAGTTCTAATCAACACTCAATTGTGCCCCAAATCTTTTCGTCTCTGAGTTGGTTTAATCTGTTAACTTGGCAAAGCCAAGAATCATTTGGGATTAAGTCTGAATGAAGAAGTATCAGATCTAGTTTAACTGTGCCCATGTCTCTGAGAGATTGTGACTGTTCATTGTTGCCCTCTGTATAAATGTGAGTAGGGCCTTCTCATAGTCTGGGCCCTGAACTGCAGAAGGGGAAAGGAAGCTGTATGCATGAGCAGAAAGCAATCAGCCATCAAGGATCAGTTCCCTTCTCTCTGCTCTTGACTGTGGATGGGATGTGACTAGCCTCTTAAGCTCCTGCCTTTGACATCACCCAAATGCTGGAGTGTATCCTTGAATTGTAAGACAAAACATTTCCTTGCTCAGTTGCTTCTAGTCAGAATGTTTTTTCACAGCAACAGAAATAAAATTAGGGAAATCTCCAAACATCATTAACTGTTTATATCCCACTAATAGTTATCATAGTATGTATTTCCATACTATAGTGCTTCCATAGCACTTGATATTATTAGTTCATTTTATAGTAGTCATTCTTCCCAGAGGAAGTTACTAACTCATTTTGATTTTAACTTTATTTTTGTAAATATTAATGATGTTGAAGTTTTTCACATGCCACTTATTTATTTATCCTCTTTTTCTTCCTTGTTAGCATACATTATACTACAAAATAGGGTTTAATTATGAAATTTGCATTAGTGCCTTCCATATATTGACCATATTGTCCCTGTTACTCTTTCTTTATCTCCATGTCTTTAGAGAAATATCAATCAAGATCAGTTGTCAGTTTAAAACAGATTATATATTTTTTATTGTGTTCTTTTTTATTGTATATTTTATTTACATTTTAGATGTTATCCCCCTTCCCCATACCCCCCTCCAGAAACCCCTACCTCATCCCCATTCCTCCTGCTTCTATGAGAATGTGCCCCCACCCACCTACTCCCACCTCCTTGCCCTCGATTTTTCCCACACTGTGGCAAACACCCTTCACTGGACCAAGGACCTCCTCTCCTACCTATGCCCGACAACGCCATCCTCCCCTACCTATACAGCTGGAGCCATGGGTCCTTTCCTATGAGCTGATGGTTTAGACCCTGGGAGCTCTGGTTAGTTGGTATTGTTGCTTTCCCCATGGGGCCACAAACCCTTTCAGCTCCTTCAATCTTCTCTTTAACTCTTTCATTGGGAATCCCATGATCATCAATTCAATGGTTAGCTGTGAGCATCCACCTCTGTATATGTCAGGCTCTTGCAGACCTCTAAGGAAACAGCTATATCAGGCTCCTGTCAGCATGCACTTCCTGGCATCCACATCAGTGTCTACCTTTCGTGACTGCACATGGGACAAATACCCAGGTGGAATGGTCTCTAGACAGTCCCTCCTTCAGTTTCTGTCCCACACTTTGTCTCCATATTTACTCCCATAAGTATTTTGTTACTCCTAAGAAGGACAGAAGCACCAACACTTTGGTCTTTCTTCTTCATGAGCTTCATGTGGTCTGTGAGTTGTATCTTGGATATTGAGACCTTTTGGGCTAATATCCACTTATCAGTGAGTGTGTACCATTTGTGTTCTTTAGTGATTGGGTTACCTCACTCATGATGAGATTTTCTAGTTCCATCCATTTGCCTAAGAATTTCATGAATTCATTATTTTTAATAGCTGAGTAATACTCCATTGTGTAAATGTACCACATTTTCTGTAGCCGTTCCTCTGTTGAAGGACATCTGGGTTCTTTCCAGCTTCTGACTATTATAAATAAGGCTGCTATGAACATAGTGGAGTATATGTCCTTGTTAAATGTTGGAACATCTTCTGGGTATTTGCCCAGGAGTGGTATAGCTGGGTCCTCAGGTAATGTTATGTGCAATTTTCTGAGGAACCACCAGACTGATTTCCATAGTGGTTGTACCAGTTTACAATCCCACCAACAATGGAGGAGTGTTCCTCTTTTTCCACATTCTCTATAGCATCTGCTATCACCTGAGTTTTTGATCTTAGCCATTCTGACTGGTGTGTGGCTTATATTATACTTATGTGTATAATATGGGTATCAGTTCCTCGTAAGATGCAGAGTTGGAAAATGTTTTTCCCATTCTCTATGTTGTCTTGTCACTCTGATGGGCCTTTCTTTAATTGCACTAGTTGGCTACTTGTGCTATGGGGGCAGAGCTTATCTAAAATAGCCTGGGCTTGATTGTAATGTCCTCCAAAATTTTCTACAAGTTTTCTTCCATAGGTTTCCTATTTTATGTATTATATTTAAACATTTAAAAGGTGTTTTATAAACTATATTTTTATTGGATATTTTATTTATATTTCAGATATTATTCCTTACCCCATTTCCTCACACACACCTACCCAGGAACCCCGCTATCCCATCCCCTCTCCTCCTGTTTCCATGAGGATGTGCCCCCACCTACCCCCCACTCCTACTTCCCCACCATCGAATTCCCCCACAATCCAGACTTCATGGGACCAAGGATCACCTCTTTCACCTATGCCCAACAAGGCCATCCTCCCCTACATATACAGCTGGTTCCATGGGTCCCTCCCTATGTGTTCTCAGGCTGGCTGTGTGTGATGTTCATGCAGCCTCTTATATCTTCAATAAAAATCCACATAGGAAATCGCTCAAGGTATGATATTGATCCTGTGATTTAAGTGATAGGAAGACTCAGAGCTGAATCTGAAATCTGTACTTATGATAAAAATCTGTTCTCTGAGGATTCTAGACCCATAATGTGCTGTGACAAAATATTATATGGTGATTCAATTAAAATGAATAAACCAAAGCTTTCTCACTGTCTAATCTGGAAACTTGACTTAATCCTGTCATAGCTTAGTGCACTAATCTATAAATTATATTTATTTTGATTTGAACTGAAGGGTTTTCTCTTCTCTTAATACTGATGATATGCATACATGCCATTTAAGTTGCACCACAAGCTCATGTATTAGTTGTGTTGGGCAAACATTGTTTATCATAAATCAGGGGATATGTCTAAAAATGAAGACATAAAGAATAATAAATTCCTAAATTCATAATTCTTGTATTGAAGACATGAACTTAGTAACAAATGATTTCAAATTGATATGAGAAATTTAATTGTGATAACTACCATTGTGTTATACACAACCAGGACATGAAAGAGTTTGGAAATAAATTCTAACTTATTTTAATGCATTGAGTTTTACGGGAGACTTTGTTTACTGGGGACAAAACAAATTACATCAAACCAGACTGTGGTCTCTTTGAATAATTGAATGTAACTCAGTGTTAAATCATATCTCTGGATACAGAAGGCAATTAAAAATTATACTAAGTACAGTGACCATCCCTCTGTTAAAATGGCATCCAATTTAACATTTTATTTAATAATAACCTATGAAATATTAATTAGAAATAATTATAAATCAATAAACGTATGAATAAAAATGTAAAACATTCAAAGTCATTTGTGCTCACTCTTGGTATTAACAAATCTGGACAATAATTGTGACAATTTACTATAGAATCACAAGAAAATTATTTAAGTTTCAAGGGTATTAATTTAAAAGCAATATTTAAACAAATTAAACATCTACCTTGAACACCTAGTTATGTGTTTCTGTAATGTCTTAGGTAGCCAAACCATTTGCTAGAAATATCTCCAGGAGCTTTTCTTTCTCTAATTAAAATACACAAGTTGATCCTGTCTGGTTGGGTTGATATATGACTCGAATCCATAAAAAGTCATCAAGCCTTCAGGTTTCACACTTGTTGGAATTTCCTTTTGTCCTAATAGAGGAAAGATATATTCCAGTACTCTTGTGACTAAAGAGTTGATTGATGGCAACTAACAATTCCATCTAAAGTAAACACTGTAATGTATAATACCATCCTTCTAAGGCTGCTGCTGTGTGCAGCATAATTCCTGTTTGCTTTGTTTCTTCATTAAAATACTAAAATAAGCTCAGCTGAGGCAAGGGAACTTCAAATCCACAGCTATTCCCAGAAAATCCGAGATGAAATGACCTTGTTCCTGGATCTGAGAAGAGATTCAAATCTTCATATAATTAGTTAATTTGCTAACCTCAATCACTCTGAAAAGATCATAGAAAAAATTGTAGGATTATATTGAAGGAATGTGCCTTAACATGCTAATACATGTGCAATTTAAGAAACAAAATAATTTTCATATATAATTATGGTTAAACACTTACCAATCTGTTCTTAAAAATTAAATATTTTATTCTTAGATAAAAACAAACCAAGTACACAGTAATCTATGGGGAACAAAAGAGGCTGTGTTTTTAGCCTTCTAATGGTGTTGGGAATATAATATAGAAAATGAAAATTGTATGGTTGAGTGGCAATGATCCTCTTATGAGATTTGAAATATAATATTGAGGAAAAGACATGTAAGTTATAATAGATCTATCATTCATAGATATTATACATGAACACACATACATACACACACATACACACACACACGAGCATTATTGTTCCAATACACAATAGGCTTATTAAAATTAAAAGTACTTTTGACAAATACATCATCAGTATATAATATCCAAGAAGCCTATGAAAGAACATTGAATAAATGAGAAAAATAGTTTTTAGAACATACCAGTGAACAGAAAAGGGACATCATTATTTACTTAACAACTCAAAAATGTGACTGTCTACCCTGCCTTGTAGTATTAACGGCCTAAGCAGACATTATTACTGTGCAGTTCAATGAGATTGAAGAAGACAGAGCTAGCCTCGTTCAGCTTAACCACAGAGTTCAGTGAGAATGAAAGAGTAAAACTTTTCAGAAACCTCCTTTTCCCTGGATAAAGGAGTGTCTAATGGTCCATGTCTCCTGGAGGCTGCCAAAGTAAAAAGTGCTGTCTTCTTGTATGTCTAAGAAGCTTGATGGGACCTAAATATATGACACACCATAAGATGAACAAGACTAAAGGGAAAGGAAGTAAGTTGACTATCATGCTTGCAAGACTAGACAGACTCTGTCTGAAGACAAAGAATAGAGATTGCTCTCCATTTTATGCCCATACAAGCAGAGAAAATCACAGCAAATAAAAACAGAAAAATTCGTTCTAAATCAAAAAGTAAAACCTGAAAATGACCTTAATTAAAGTGAAATAAGCAACATCTGTCACCCATCCCTAGAGAACTGTCTCTCCATACAATCTTCCGAAGCCTTTCTTGTTCAATTTCCCTATGACCTAGATACAGATTACACAACTTTAACTCATTTTCAATTTAGGTCACAGCTTGATTTTGATGCCTTCATCTGTGGACGTGGAATGTCTGTTGTAGATAGCTTTTTGATTCTTCCTTTTAGTGTAACATTCTGAGGTTCTTGAGAGTCCTTGAGGTCTAACCATATATGGTTGTCACTTCCTAATTTAAGACATCTCTACTTAAACCTATCGGTGAACACAGCTGTAGTCTGAAATCTATTCTTGGTCAGTTTGTCAATCCTAGGAAGTCATATTCTTGACTCTATAAAGAAGAGCCCTAATAGGTCACTGTAATGAATTCAACCCACCATTCTGAACTACAGACAGCACTGAGAGATTAGAAACAATTATCATGGAAGTGTTCACGTAATTGTGTATAATGTCTTGCTTTTTCTTTGACTATTTGTCTTTATTGTCTTGCTTGTTCCTTGATTATATGAATCTATTGTATTGATAGACCCTCAATCTAAAACTGACCTTAATACATACCTGTAATTAAAATGGTATGAAGGCATAAAGGAGGAGGGGAGATGGACTAGGAAGTTCTAGGGAAGGGAAATGGAGAAAGGGAATGATATCGGTATTGTAAATAAATAAAATATCCAATATCTAAAAATAGAAATATTCTAAGAATATGTTTTAATTTTACACCTAGGTGTGGGATGTGAGGCTGCTTCATATTGTCTTCAGCAGCTAACCATGATTTGCCTCATGCTATAGAAAGGGCATGATTTTGGCAACTGCAGATAGTTTCTGAGCGTGTGTGACTATTGGAATTCTAGGACTCCAGAGGGTATATAAATGATAGGACTCCTGGAGGGGCTGTTGTTGGGTTGCTATTGATAGCTATTGGCTGTGTTTGTTAAGTAGTAGTGTGCAAAGGATAAACAAGAAGAAAATATTAGATATCCTATTAGTGAAGATGACACTTTCACCAAGGACCTCAGCCCCTAATCAGCAGGAAGTAGTCTAATGATAACAAGCTCCCTTATATTTTATCCTTTTCTTTCTCTCCTATCTAGTGTTAGGGAGTGGAAAGAGCAAATGAAAACAGAACCCACAGAGTAACCAAAAGTTCTGCTACAAATAGGGAGCTGGCTTAACCGGAGTTTGGTGAGAGCTATTGTGAGCTAGAACTTGTAAACCTATAATCATTACAACTACAACACTTTTTAATTGCCTCATAGACTGATTTGAGAAAAGGAGACAGTCACACAAAAATGCTGAATAAATGCTGTAAAACTAATAGCAAGATTCAATGAAAAGGCATGAATGCACCAAGAAATTACCTGCCTTCAACTCATGAAGGCTATAATGACAAATTGCACAGTATTTCAAGTTCTATTTTAAAAGTAGAAAACAACTCTGAATGATGACAAAATTTCATAATGTATACAGCCTATCAAGTACAATGTTTGCAGTTACAAGTGACATGACAAACAAACAAAAAAACCTGTATGACATAAATTAATAAATCCAGGAGAAAAGTTCCCATGAACTATTTGTGAAAGTGCCCAGATGCATTTTTATACAATTCCAAGTTATTCTATTCACTTGCACTCTTCATTTCACTAACACTAAAACCTGTCCATATCATAGTCTGCACTACATTGCTTTTCTCAAGTGAATATACTAAAAAAGGTACTTCTTAAGTAAAAGAAAGATGATATTCAATATTATGGGCTTATTAAAATATGCTACACAACTTGTTTATTATCTGTTAATATTCCTATATTAAAAGCAGCTTAATACCAAATTCTGAATTCTTAAATTTATGAATAGGTTCTATGTGAAGTTGCTAAATTAGAAAATTAAACTCATCTAAATAAAAGTGAGTACTCTTCAAGAAAAGCCATTAGCTGGATGGTTTTTGGCAGTCATTACAGGATTTAATGCTGAAGTTGTCTGGTTTCCCGGAAGTAAATTCCACAGTTGGAGTCATGACTGGTCCAAATGACATCCAGAATCCTTTATATTTTCATTCTTACCTGCTGCCTCAGTTTCCTTTTCCTTCACGTCTTCATCCTTCATACTATAATATGAAGTAATATACTGGCAAGAAATACTTCAATTATGATCAGGTTTGTGAAAACTCAGCAAGAATTCTGCACTCAACAGCATAAGAACAATAATTTTAAATGCCATTCTTTAGTTAGCTAAGTAAACCATTTCCTCATGGTCAGCTTCATAAGTACATATTTAGTGTAGTTGCCTGCAACTAAGGTTACCGGGTTCTCCTGAGATGAAGCCTGGGAATTAACGGGAAGGAGGGTGAGAGAAACGTGGGGGCCAAGACAAAGTATTCTGATCAAGGCCCGAAGTTTAATCATTTGCTTTCACATATAAAGGGGAAGCCCCACCCCCCCAGAGTCTCTGGGCTGGGTAAGGAGATAGCAGTCCAGAAGGTGTCAAGGCTAGCTCAGCAGGCAGTCCATTCTTCTTAGCTCAGGTAGCAGGCTCCAAGGTGCCAAGGCTGGTAATGCAATGCATCTCAGGTCCTATTGTTGCTTGGTCTATTGTGGTAAATGACTTTGCAGGCCTACTCAGGCCTGGGGGAAGGGCACAATTTAGGGATTTTATTCTTATTAAATAAAAAAGAGCTATAAGAAAAGATGCCATATTTGTAGTATTGAAAACAAGTAAGGTCCCAGAGCAGTGGCTCAGCCTTTAAGAGTGCTGCCTCCTTCTGATGAGGCAGTGGTTCTCAATCCTCCTGGTGCTAATGAAGTTCCTCATGTATTGACCCCAAACTATAAGATTATTTTCATTGCTACTTCATAACTGTAAATTTACTACTGTTATGAATTTTACTATAAATACCTGTTTTCCATTTGCCTTAAGTGACACTTGTGCAAGAGTTCTTCTCCCTGCCCAGAGGGGTCCTGACCCACAGGTTGAGAGCTGTTCTCCTGATGCTTCAGTTCCCACTGTCATAGTGCAGTTCACACCCATATATATATGGTGGTGGTGGTGGTGGTGGTGTGTGTGTATGTGTGTGTGTATATAAAACAATAAATACTAGAGACAAAACTAAAACTAAAACTCACTCTAAACCAAAGTTATGTAGCAATTGTGGTCCAGATATAGGGTGATTTTGAAACTGAGGCAGAGAGGAAAGTCTTCTCTGGGGTTTTTCTCCACAGGCAGATTTGATATTGAAATTTGAACAATGTTTTTTCCTGAACACAGTTCATCACCACGAGAAAATGCTATTGTGTGGATAAATAAGACAAATTCACCCTCTTGAACCCAATGATCCTACGTCAGAGCACAAACTGATGGAACCTGCGAGTGCATTACTCATGAATTCCTGCTTCTTTCTTGGTGAAATGCTGGCAGAATGTGACCTTCATTCCAATACTTTTAGGAAATCCTGAACACAGGTTCATAGCCAAGTCAGGGATGCAACTGCAGTGGGGACCTCTTCTAGTTCTCAGGTTTCTATCGCCATCCCTCTGTGTGTGCTTGCATGTCTGTGTGTTTGGGGGGGGGGAAGAAATCTCGAGGGAGGGGGGAGGGAGTCCAGCGGCGGCAGGGTCCCAGGGCGGTCCGGCATCAGGGTCCCGGGTGGGCTTCCCACGCCGCCAGCGGAGGATCCCACATTGATATAGCCGCCGCCGGCGGCGGGCGGCTCAACATTCCAAAGGCTGGGAACCTGGCGGTGGCAGATCAGGCGACATGTGGAGTCCAGTTTTCCAAAGCTTTATTGTTCATGACATGGTAAATGGATGCAGGTGGTACGCGCTTCCCCCACCAAAAGCCAGGGGAGACCAATCTTATAGGGAAGGGAGAAAGGGGAAGGAATAACTTAATTAGCTACATCCCTGGCCTTTGGATAATTCATTAATATTTAAATCTCTGGAGGTGGAGACTTGTTAATCACGCCCTCTACCTGTGTCCTACGTGACTGAAGGTAACAGGTTAAATGGAGTTACCTCGTCCAAGGCCCAACATGTGTGTGTGCTTGCATGTCTGTGAGTCTGTGTCTTTATGTATATGTTTCTGACTGTGTGTGAGTGTGTGTGGGTATATGTGTGTATGTGTGCCTGTGTATTACATATTCGTATATCTGTAAGTGTCTCTGTGTGAGCTTATCTGTGTCTGCATATGTAGGTATTGTGTAAGTGTATTTATAGGTGCATGTTTATGTATACCAGACTATACATGTTTGCATCTGTGTGTAAATTTGTGTGTGTCTATGTGTGTTTAAGTGTATATAACTGTGTGTGTGAAATTGTATATCTGAAAATATGCAACTGTCTGTGTCTTTGAATTTACATGTTTATTTGTGTGTGCGTGTCTGAATGTGTCTGTGAGTGTGTGTTTATGTGTCTGAGCATTTGTGTGTTTGTGACTGTGTGTGTTTATGTCTCTGTGTACATGAGAGCACGTGTTTGTGACAGTGATAACATCTTAAGTACATCATAAAATGTAATGTCTCAGAAGTGAAATTAGAACATTTGAAATGTTAGTCCAATTAAAAAGTACTGTCATGGTTAGATGAATTTCTCCTATAATATGAAGTCCTGTAAAAGAGCTCTCAAATACTATTCCCAGCCTCAGCTGCCAGGGGTGGTGGTGGTGGTGAGAGTGGTTAAAACAATGAGAACCAACTTCTTTATTTTCTGAAATAGGAGCATATTCCTCTTTGATACAAATTTCCATCAGCTGTGCTGTCCTAGGGTGTTAATTTAATTGATGGAGCTGGGAGAGCAGAGACTAATTTATGCAAGGATACAACCTGTGTGCCTGGGAATAAAACTACAGCTCTTCTTCGGGAGTGTCTCTTGACAGCTTTGTGCTGTCAGGTGCTCAGCAAAACTAGTGATGCTTTTTCATAACTGGCAAGTTTTCACCACTATTGAGGTGAGTTATTTTCTCAAAATAGTAAAGCACGTTTATATTTGTTGCTGTTGTCTATTGCTAAGCAAGATTCTCTGGGAGCCAAAATTATAAACACATTCAAGGAGCATCTCAGTTAGCATAGGGATACAGAGAAATCAATAACTAATTGTGTTTTGAGACAGTTAAATACTACAGTATTAGTCAACTGAAGTAATTGCTTGAGCCAGCCAGTGCATGAGATGCTGGGGTGTGGCAAGGTTTGAGATGTTGTTGAAAGCACTTGCCCTGGATTACCCACCTTGATTTTAAATCTCACATTTTCATATTTGTGGAATTCTGAGCAAGTTATATTCTTTTAAGGAGAAAGTATTTTAGTCAGGAATTAAAACGACAGGATAAATAAGTAGATAATGATGATTTCAAAGGAGAGATTAGTAAGAATGAGCAATGTCAAGGTTGGGAGGTGTCATCAATCTCAAGGGTGGATACTAGCAGCTAAAGGTGTTAAGGGAAAGGTGACATTGGGACATGGGGGTAAGCATTCAGCTGAAAGGAACAGAGAGTGTTGTTGCAGGGATGGCTGAGTGTGGTCCTTGTGGTCTGTATTTCTGGTGGCATGGCTGATTGCTGGTCCAGCAGGGAGTCTTCCTCAGAGTTGGAGGCTGGACTTCTTGTAGGTAGCATGGTTTGCGATCCAGAAGATCTCTATTCTTCTGGCTGGTGTGGCCTGTACTTGAGCAGCAGGCATCCACCAACATTAAGGGTCCCGTATCACAGCTGGGCCAGATAGTGGGCGGGGTCTGGGGAATAGGATGGTGTCAGCTGATTGAGTCTTGGGGTCACAACCAAGGGACTTTGAGGGTTCCCACGGGCAGGTGAGAATCTTACCTCTTCTGGATGCTGTGGACTGGACCAGAACAGGGTGCATGTTTGCTTTTGTAGGGGTGAGTTCCTGGCAGAGGGGAAGCAGGGGAGAGGCAGTAAGTGGGGGTAGAGGCTTGTCAGAAGCTCCAGTGAGTCTTTGGCCTCAGAACCAAGGGAGTGGGAGGGGTCTGAGGGCAGGATGGGCTCTTAGCAGTTCTTGCTCACCTTTGTTTGTCCTTTAAAATAAACCTGGCTTCGAGCATCTGCCCTCTGGCAGCCAACAACTGGATTGAGCACTGAGTCCCCAATGGAGGAGTTAGAGAAAGGACTGAAGGAGCTGAAGGGGTTTGCAACCCCATAGGAAGAACTACAATCAACCAACCAGATGCCCTAGAGCTCCCAGGGACCAAAGCACCAACCAAAGAGTACACATGGAGGGACTCATAGTTCCATCCCCATATGTAGCAGAGGATGGCCTTGTTGGGCATCAATGGGAGGAGAGGCCCTTGGTCCTGTGAAGGCTCGATTCTCCAGGGGGAGTGGTTGGGTGGGTGGGTGAGCTCCCTCATAGAAACAGGCGGAGGGGGGATGAAAAAGGGGGTTTTGGGGGTTAAGGGGCAACCAGGAAAGGGGATAACATTTGAAATGTAAATAAAGAAAATATCTAATAAAAAATAAATCTAAAAAAAAAAAAAAAATCTACCTGGAAAGCTTGAACCTCTGCTGATGTGGAGCATCCCTCCTCTGGCCAGAGTGCTTTCTCTTCTTGTGATTTAGCCTAATGCCTGACTTCAGTTGTCTTCCCACCAAAGCTAGGCTGTCAGGTCAGAGTTAACAATCGTGGGGCCAACACTTACCTACACAACTCCAAATCCCCCCCATGCTACAGGATGGAGGGATGAAATCCCTAAAAGGAAAATCCATAAAGTCTAAAACCAACTTTTTTTTTCTTTTTTCTTTTTTCTTTTTTTTTTTTAGATAGACCCTTACTATGTAGCTAAAGCTATCCTCAAAATCACTGGATAGCTTAAGCAGGCTAGAATTCCTAATCCTCCCGCCTCAGTCTCAAGCATGTTAAATCTTAACTTCTTAGAAGACATTTATTTATACTATTTAAAGAGTATATAATTGACAAATATTATTATAGGAAATTGGTAATCACTTTTTCATAGTAAAGTAATAAGCGTACATTTATATTTGCAAGCATCAACAACTGTATTGATGACCATCTCACAGGTATGAAGAGTACTAACAGACAATCCACATCTGTGATGAAATTAGGCCAAAAGACATAGAGTGAGATGACAGTGGTCTGGAACTACTTTGAGCTCCTTTTATTGTTTAAGATTTGCTTTATTATTAATTAGGAATATGAGGGTGTTGTTCGGTGTGTGGGTTCCTGGATATGAATGAAGCTGCAAAAGACCAGAGACACTGGATCCCTGGAGCTGGAGCCACAGGTACTGATTGATCCAAAGTAGGTTCTGGGTATCTGGGTCCTCTGCAAGAGCAATACCCACTCCTAACCACTGAGCCTTCTCTCTAGCCTTGTAACAGCCCCTCTAGGAGGCTGAGATAGACAGTCTAAGCACTGGGAAGAGATCCCTCAGGGACAGCCATGGTGAACTTGAAAACACAGTTTTCAGAGAGCAAGGATCTCAGGAAACTGAACCTCTCACAAATACCAGTGTACAGAAGACTGCCCCTTCCTTTATTAAGAGTAATTCAGTGTGCAGAATGCCTGTGCACAATGCCAGAGTTCTGACAACACACGTAAGGAGTCAGGTCTTATTTTTTAAACAACTAAAAAGAGAAGAAAGATGTAAGGGGCACTGTTGGTCTGCTGATGTGCAGGCATCCTGATAGCAGACTCAGAGAAAAAAGAACTGAGTGTAATCCAAGTGCTTCAGAAGAAAACAGTGATGTAAAAAACAGGACACAAAACTTGTTTAGTGAAACAAAATGTATTCTAGGAACTCCAACATCAGTTGTGGTAAATTTATAAGATAAGAACACAAAAATAAAACAAAATCCTTGAAATCCTAAGATTGTGTTTAAAGTTTAGTCTAAACTAAAAAAAAATGCTAATACACACAAAAATAATCTCTTGACTCATTAAACTAGAACTACTTGTTATTTTTAAACTTATAAAAATGTGAAGGAAATGAACTAATCAGCTAACATACAACAAAATGGGATTGTAAGACAGACACCAGAGAAAGACATGCAGAGAAAGTCATGAATAAGATGGATGAAAGTAAAAGATAAAAAAAAAATATTATAAAAAAGAACACAATTATTTTCAAAAAAATATTAAAATGTAAGTGTAGTTGGTAAAGTCACAAATAAAAAACCACAGAAAATCAAGAAAATCTAAAATCTTCAAGTTGATCAAATTAATTGTAGAATATTGTCAATTGTATAGCTTAACATTAAGAATCCAACCAAAGAAACCTAGGAAGTTAGAAAAAGAAAAGGATGTTTTATATATATATATTAACCTGACAGTAATTCTGACAAGCTAAGAACCAAAAGTACACACTTACTTTTTAGCAAACTAGAAAGCACCATGGACCTTCATGAACACAGAAGACCTGATTTTACCAGAATTCAAATAAAGACTTAAAATAAAACATGTCTGATGTACTCTATAGAACTTGAAAATTCAAGATAGTTTCTACCCATACAAGAGTCAAGTCTTTTAACAAACCTGATTCATTTATTTCTCCTCACATTTGTTGTCCGAGAAAAATATTTGTAGTGTGTGTGTGTGTATGTATGTGTTATATTTATGTATAGTGTGTAGCTCATGAGCTATTTTTCATCTAAGAGTTCAATGATTCTTGTAAACATTTCTTATTAACTTATGACTTATAAGGTCTAAATCTGAGATGTGAAGACCAGAGTAACAAGACAAAAATAAATTCATGTTGTAAGGCTCGGGAAGCCCCCAAAGGGGACCTCACTCGAGTCACAGGATGGCGCGCACCCAAATGACACACGGAAGACCAACTTGCTGCAAGAACACGAGGTAGTTTAATGGCGGAACGTTCCGGGCCGACAAGTGTCTCAATGTAGGAGACAGGGGCATCGACCTCGTGGCTCCAGGGTTTAGGGTTAATATAAGCTCGGGGTGGGGAAAAGGAGAAACTTTCGCGCGGGTGCACATGATTGGTTGTTTTTCAATTTTTGAACATCTGGCCAAACCGGTCCATGGGGGCGGGGAGCAGTTCCTGCAGGCGGATGTTTATCTCTTATCTTCATTCCTGGGATGGCTCCATTGTCCTGTAACTCTGCATTCTTTGTTTACGGATTAACTGGCCTCTGATTGGCAAACCAGAGGGGCAACATTAGCTACTCAGGCTAGGGAGAAAGAATCTATAATATCTGTTTTTCATGGGACCCATAAAATTTTCTTTTAATGTCTGTGTTGCAGTCCCTGAAGATGATCCAGATGGATGCTGTTACTGTCACTGAACTCTTCTGATGGTTGACCTTCCACAGGAAAATATAAAAGTTTCTATTCATTTTTCTCACAATTTACAGGTTGGTCACATGCATTTCATGTGATTTCAAATCACTTATAGTTTTAGCTATAACTTTAAAAGTAAGAGATCTAAGATTTTAGAAATAGAAAAAGGTATAATTTTAGCTTAGAGAATATTGACTTTAAGTTAAGCACTTTCCATGTCAGAGCTATTTGCTCAGGAAGCCAGCTCTATGTCATCAATACTTTACATAACTTGAATTTCACAGATGAATGAATTTCACTGAAGAAAGCTAAGTAGCATATCCATGGTCACACCACTAAGCAAGGACAGCTGAGCTCTTTCTCTTTTAAATGTGGAGTCACTATCCCATAGGCTGGCTTCAAGCATGTGCTTCTCCTAACTCAGCTGAGAATTTTAACTCTTTGTCTAAGGAGAATGTAGCCAGCAGCGGCCACAAGTCAACTGGGTTCACCTGAAAGGGGGGCTGGGAATGAAAGGGGCTGGAGGGCGAGAAGAGATGAAGCCAAGACAGAGTTCTCTGATCAAGGCTCAAAGCTTTAATGTTCAGCTCTCAATTTAAAGGGGAAGACCCAACCCACAACCCCTCCTGGTTTCAGATGGGTGGGATAATCCATAGTCGTTCCAGGTCACGGTCAGAGATGTCTCAAGGCAAGCCCAGGGGCAGTTCTGCTTCTGTGTTCCGGGCAGCCAAGGTGGGTAACTCCACCTAGATCCTATCACTTGACCTTGTTGTGGTAAACAAGGTCTCTCAGGCTTGCTCATAGTGGGGGGAAGGTACACGAGAAAGTATCCATGAATTTCTAAACACAAAAGTCTATGGCCCCGGAGAAAAATAGCTCAGTTTTAATGCCTCTTATTGTCCTGGGCTGTGTTTGGCAAACTCTTGCCTATGGTTAATTTAAACCTCAAATATGCTAACCACACCCACTCCTAACATCACTGTGAAGGATGTGATCTCATCTTCCATCCTTCTGCTGGTTTCACTCACATTGCCAAGAAGCCACAAAACAGTTCGCAGCATTCACTGGGTGTGCACCATTCTGCTTGAGCCACTAGAGTAACTAATTTCCCACAGGTTCCCTGACACCTTCACTAGGCACATTCAAACCACCACTATTGATTAAGCCGAAGAAGCTATCAAAGACCAATACTGCCACATGCAGTAATTTTCCATAACAGATCACAGAGGGAAAGAGACTAACAGGACTCCGTGAAAAATTCAAGAGGATGATGGAGAGTCATCACTGAGATTCAGGACGATACAACAGGGAGCTAAGCATACTATGTCACTATGTAAGAAAATACTTGGAGAATGAAAAATAATGCAATTGAAACAGAGTTAAAGAAACAAAAATTAAATAATTTTTCATACCAACTAACATGAAAACACAAGATAAAAAAAAAATCCTTGGCATATAATGTGAGTACAGCAAAGAAGAACTTATCTGATAAGCATCTGAATCAACACCAAGTTCAACTTCAGAGAGTTAACCTAACAATGCACCTCAGGGATTTAGGACAGAGAAGTTAAAGCAAATCGAAACTATCACAAGGATAGGCATAACAAATGTCAAAGTAGAAATAAACTAAAAGAGACTTAGAAGACATAAGAGGGTTAGCTGACAAACTTATTTAGACAAGACAAAAATGGTCAGATACAGAAAAGAAGACATAAATACACATAATACTAACATTTTAGTAGTATTCTAGCTACATATGTGTTGCTGTAATAAATTACATTTAAACATCAACTTGTGACAAAGGAGTCTTTTTCAGCTTACACTTCTCAGTCACAGTCTATTCTGAGGGAAATTAGGGCAGGAACTCAGTGCAGGAATCGAGACAGGAACGTGGAGAGGTACTGCTTGCTGGCTCCTTCTATACTTGCTCCCAGTCTGATGTTCAGCTCCCTTTCTTTTACAGCCCAAGACAACCTTCCTAGGAATAGAACTACTTACAGTGGGCTGGGTCCTCCGTACATCAGTAGCCAGGGCAACTCCTTACAGGCTGCAGGCCAATCTAATCTAGGCGATTCAATTGAGGTTGATACTTTCCAGGTAACCCTAAGTTGTGCAAACTTGACAATAAATGAATCAACTCAATTAGTGGATATTTTTAATAACTGTAGGTCAACAAATTATAAAATCTAGATGAAAGAGATACGTGTCAGAGCAAAGACACAAAATAAAAACTGAACCATAAACACAGATTGTTGAAAGGTACATATGTGCATATGTGTGATACATAAAACATACCTATATACATATTTATATGCATATATGTACCTATAAAGAATCTAAGGCTTTTAAATGCCTAGGCATATATGTATATTGTGCATTAAGTATTTTGGTTATACATTTTACCCAGGAAGAGATTATATTTATGTCTATGATGCTTTTGTTCACATGTAAGAAATACTTTGTGTATATTTTACATTACTGGACATAAGATTATGCACTGGTAACAGCTCTTCTCACTGAACAGATACTTGGTGGGTGATTTCAAGTTTTCCCTTGAGATCTGAGTTTGGACTTCAGTAACATGCATCAAAACGGTGGGAAATCAGACCTGAGGAAACACAAGGCTGTGGATGTATCTTTCCATTGTTTTAGTTGATCTGAGATGTTACTACAGAAAAATGTTCACTTCCCCCAAAATATGATATATTTTCTTTGCTTCTGAGTTTGAGAGAAGACACACAGCAACACTGATCTAACTGTACAAACTTTACAAACAATGAGAAAATCAATCAGATGTCACAGGATAATATTCATTTTACTGTAAAAACGACAGTGTAAACCCTCTCACTGGAAACTACATCTCAATAAAAACCAAGAAAGTATAGTAAAATACACAGGAAAGTGGGTGCATAAATTTCAACATTTTCTTCAAAACAAACATTTTTCTAGAAAGCTTATGTTACGAAATGTGGTAATTGTGTACCTACGTTTTGTATAGCAAACACAATGTTGACACTTGGCATTCTATATGTTTGACTAAAATTAACCTAATTAAGTACTTTCAGGAGATTAGTCCAGTCTCTCAATGTTTACTCAGATTAGACAGAACTGAGTCTTAAATCACTTGTATAGAATAAGAATAAAACTCCAATTTGTCATTGGCAAAAACTTGATATATTAATATAAGGAAAGAAAGGATTACAGTGGTTCAAAGAGAAATCACAGAATGTATGTTGCAGTTATCACTCTCTCTGTCCCTGCGCCTGTTCCTGTCCCTGATCTCTCTTATCCCTCTCCCCACCTTGCCTCTCTCTCCCAAGGTTCATCACCTCATCTTCCCCCCCCCAACCCCCATGTCTTTCACTGATGTGGAGTTATTTACTGGCTCCATAACCATGATTTGTCGTCTATATTAATCAAGTGCTCACCATACAATGTGACTTTAGCATTTCAAGTAGATCAATTGAACAAATTTATTTTCCCTTCTTAGCAGTTGGATAGATTTGTTCTTAATTGGAGTTTAGCAACCTGGGCATCCTTTTTGATGTTGTTTTCTTACAAGGTTGAGAGTGTTCAACTTTTCATTAAATGGCATACACATACACTGAGCTTCTGTTTGGCTTTTAAGTGCATCCTCAGTCCCTTCATGGAGGTGAGATATGAATGCTGGATCCAATAAATACATCTGAGGAGCAGGTACAGATGTTGGTAACGTGAACTGAGATGAAGTATGAATGAGAGTTCACTCTCAAGTTTACAAACTAGAAGTCGAAGGGCCAGAAACTATAGAAAAATTTCAACTTCTAAGAAGAAAATCATCCAATTACACAGATGAATCTTAGGAGAGACAGTATATTCACAGATTTCCTAGCTGGAGTCTTATTCATTGAATTCTAGATGTACTGACCCCTCTGATTTTATCAAAGAGGGAAATCTAACTGCATACTTTCTGATTGCCGAAAAGCTTCCTTTTTGCTTTCCCTGAAAAGGAATACAACAAACCAACAAACTTCAAATAATGTGTTCAAATACTGAACTTCAAGTAATGACAAATTTCAAATATCCATAGGAGAAATTAAGAAAGATTCTTGTGAAACTGTTTGTTCTTATTAAGGATTTTTGATGATGAAATGAAATAGTATTTTATAGTGCCTAATTCTAATTGTGACCAGTTCATTCTCTTACAGAAAGAATGAAGTGTGTGTGTGTGTGTGTGTGTGTGTGTGTGTGTGTCTGTCTGTCTGTCTGTCTGTCTATCTTTCTCTCTGTATCTTCTATGATAAGTATAAAGCAGACAGATTATCTCAGCATAAGAGAGAAAACATAGTAGAATTCCCTGTGACACATATGTTCTCTTTAGAGAGCATGGAACACTGCAGATATAAGGATTGATACTCCCAGCAGTTCCAGGCACTGAAGACAGGGTTTGTCTCACATTGGATAAAATATGGAAAACTACTGTTGGTAATGAAAGGATGCTTGCATTTTCAATAAAACTGAGAAAATGACACTAATGACAAATGTAGGTAAGAGCAGGAGACACTGACAAGGCTGAGTGTTGGTTGAGATCAATGGTTTCAACAAAGACTTCTAACTTCCATTGGTTCATTGTCTCCCCCATCCTTACCCTCTCTTCCATTTCATTCCCACTTTGGATTCCATTGTAATCCTTGGTTCCAATGTCTTAGTTTGAATTCTCTTTGCCTCTCCCTTCTCTTGCTCTTCCTCCTTTCCCTCCTCGTCTTGTCTTTATAATTCTTCTTCCTGTGACTGTGTGACTGAGTGTGTGTTTCTTTTCGTTTGTTTTGTTTTTGTTGTTGTTTTTCTTTTATGCTTGGGGACTGTTGAGACACAAGTTCTGTGAACTGATACATTTAATGAATTTTGGCAAGCATTTCATTAAAGATATCTATATCTATATCTATATCTATATCTATATCTATATCTATATCTATATCTATATCTATATCTATCTATCTATCTATCTATATATATATATATATGAATGAATATTTCACTCTTTTGAGTCTTCCTATATATAGATGTAAAATTTTCATTGTTTTCCTGGGGATGCAAATTCTATTTGAAACTCGAGTTATTTGTTTTTATGTTTCTTTGTCTTGGTACACATGGGTGTGTGTACATGTGAGGGTGGGTGTTGTGGGGTGTGTACATGTTTGTGTGTGGAGAACATGATGAATGTGATGTTTACCCCCCCCGTGTGTGTTATTCTGATATGTTTATGTGCATGCTATATTTATGTAGGCATATCTTCAGGCCTGCTAGGCAAACTCTCTAACACTAAGGCATGTATTTAGCTTATTTCTTTGTTTTCATTGGTCTATGTGTTACTAACCCAGCATTTAGTAATGTGATCGCTCATTGCACTTTGCTTGCTAATATGATCTTTTAAATATTTATTTGTTTTGTCTAATTGTCCTATTACTTGAGGTATCCTTAGCTAAGGATTACGTACTAGCGTTGTTGTTACTGGGCAGCAAAGATGGTACAGGAAAACCTAAGGATATTACTTAAAACAATATATCCTTGATAGTTAAAATTTACTACCTAGAAAAGGTATGAAAAATAATACCACCATCAACAGGACTACATCTTATTTTGTCAAATCTAAGAGCTTAAAATAAAATATTTAATTTTCTCATAATGTTTTGATCCATGTTTACTTTCCATTAATACTTTTCAGTTTTAGTTTTTCCTTTGAAAATGAGGTGGGTTAAGTAAACCAGTATTTGAATGAGGGTCTGTCCAATGCAAAATAGAAAGAAAAACTGACTTCCAAGTTCTCATACATGCAAACTTTGTGCTTATTTCTAAAATGATTTTATTATTTAATATGTATACATGTTTTTGTTTGTATGCACAGTTGTTCACCATATGTGTGCCTTATACTTGCAGAGGCCAGAAGAGGGCATCAGATCCCTGGAGCTGGAGTTACTGACAGTTGGACCATGTGGGTGTTGGGAAGAATCAAACCTGGAAGAGTAGTCAGAGCTCTTAACAATGTCTTAAGCACCTGCTTGTGCTTATTTTTAATTACACGTAGCTTTGTCTACGGTGAATGAGCTAATTGACTCTCCTCTCTCCTGTCCTCTCTTCCCCTCCTTTGCTTCCTTTCCTTCTTCTTACAGGCATGCTTTACATTTGTTCAAGCCAGCTCTTCCTTAATTTGTACTTGGATTTTCCCCCCACTGGTCCAACACTTTCTTTACTAAGTGGAGGATTCATTTTTGAATTTTAAATTTTAGCTCAGTGAATTTACCTTTCTGTCATCTAGGGTCAACTTCACTTGGGCTGCTTTATTCAAACTGTGAAGAGGAATCCAGGAACTGATATTCTTCAAGACTGAGACTCATATGCTATATTCTGTCAGATTCAGCTACGACAAAGCCTTGAGTATTTGCTCCATGCCGGACTATGTATAGAGCAGTCCCAATAAGGATTATGGAACAGTATTAATCCTGGGAGGAAAATGAGGTCTAGGGGCATACTTTTCTTGAATACAGAAGTTGGCTTGTTGATAAGCCTGTGTCCTGCCTGGAACCACTCTCAGAAGCACCCTGGACCCTCTCTTCCTTCCCTCCTTACACTTATTTTCACTCTGCAATGCTCACACTTTGTTTCTTCTCTTTCCTCCTCCCCCACTCCTTGTTGGAAACTAGAAAGCAAAAAAAATTTAGCTGAGATTTGGACTTCAAATCATTAAACAGTTTCTGTCTGATGAACAGTTTAAAAATTGGTTCTATAAAATAATTGACAGCAGACAAGTTAGAAGCTACTAAATTAATACAAAGCAACAGATCAACTGTACAAACTGGAAAAAATATTACTTTTAAGATAAATCATGAAGAATTAACTTCCTGAGCAGATCTATGAAAAAAATTAAATGGCCTAGTGGAAGTTGAGGGAAAAAGTCATAATAGGAATTAATCAAGCTGTTAATTTGGTTATTTGCAGAGGGGATTCTTTTGCTGAATCAAATATTAGCATTGCAATAAGATTTCTGTTTTGAAGTCCTAATATTTCTTAGAAATTGAAATGTGATACAATTATGCAAAAGAAGTCGAATTGCATATTAAATCAAGAGAAATTAATATTTCTATCAAAGAACAGTCACTTAATACTGTGAATAAATGAAACATAATTTTAAATAGAAATTAAAAGTTAATGATTTGTGAACTATTTCTTGGGTTGGCTAGGCATTACGTTAAAGGGCTAGTTTTAATTTCTTCAGGCTTTTTGACAGCTGTTATGTCATTGTTTATCTCAACCAGTTCTACTTTCTCATGTAGAATTTTCTCTGACATTTGGGAGCTTTATGAAAACTACCCAAGTTGTCCTCACTCGAGTCAGGACACGGTACGTCTTTATAAAGTTTTTTCATTCTGCTTTGAATACTCTTGGACACACCTAGGTTTGAAGCATGGGTGCTGCTTTTCAGGACAGATAAGAATGTTCCCCAGGAGATTTTTCCATGGTCAGCACATTCAGAAAATCTTTAACTATGGTTCAGTGACTGCATGCTCAAAGAAATGTGAACAATCAGGTTTATTTGAATTCCAAAATAAAGTCAACTGCTCAAGTCTTTAGGTATAGAATTCACAATGAGGATTGACACCCTCAATTCTCAGAAACATACATTTTATATATTTTTAATTAAAATTACATTATTACCACGTTTATCTTCCTGATTCTACTCCACCCATCAGCCCTTTCTACCTTGATTACTCTCAAATTCATGAACTCTTTGTCTTTTACTGTTGTTATATATTCTTAAATACATAAACATAATTTGTTCAGTGCATACAGTATACATACATGAGCTCTTGGCTAAACTAACCTAGAATCAGTCCTTTATGGTTGCACTTTCTCCAGCTCTCTGCTTTCCCAAGCTGCCTGTTGCTGCCTTTTGTCTAAGGTTGGGTCCCAGTGAATCCAGTGAGCTCAGTGATTATATTCTAACGAGTAGCAGTCCTTTGCCATGCATTCATAGAAATATTCCATATATTTTCTTATTTAATCCCTCCATCATGCATTATTCAGATAATTACTATAATTGTACCTGTTTTATTCATGAATAAAGAAAAAGTTCAGACTGGACTGTTCACTCTGAATATAACAGCTACTAATAATGGCATGACTAGCACAGCTGCTGGCTGCTGTCGTCTTCTTCCTGTAATGGAAATAATGTCTTGAAAGAAGCAGGGAATATTTCTCACAAAGAATGCAGGACAAGATCATGCCTTTGGAATTCTGCACTGTGGGCTCACATGGTCTCTTAGATTTATCATTTGTTTGAGTCTTGGTGGGAAACAGGTTGTCTAGGTTCATCATCTAGCTGTCCATCTGCTAGAGATACAGGGTTAGAAGAGTAAAAATAGCCCAGATGGCCAGATCACATTCTTTATTCTAAGAAGGGTCTTCATGAAGCAAGCCTAACACTTCATTGACCAAAACACTTCTAAGCTTATGCCTATACTGTACTTATTTAGCTAATACTTAGTATACATTGATGAGAAACAGCCCAGTCATTGAGAGCAGTGCAGTTTAGAGCAGCATTGCTCCAGAATTCTAAATCAGACAATTCAAAGCAGAATCCCCTGCCTGTGAGATTTATAAGATGGATTTTCTTCTTCGTTGACTGCTCAGTCAAACAAGTGGCTTAAAAATGAGTGTTTCATAGACACTTTCTATTTGTAGCTTCCAAATGTGCTGAAAGCATTGTGGGCACAAAGTATAGTGACAGCTAAGGTTGATTAGCCCAATTTAGGCAATCAAAGATTCCCATTAATAAAGTTGTAATTAAGCAGCTAAAGAATCTTATTAACATATATACTATTCTGTAGTTAAATTAAAACAAGACAAAACAAAATGATGATAGTAATATGGGATGTTAAATGTGATAAACTGCCAGTGAGTTACCCAATGTTTGCCAGTGGTAGAAGATCAAGAAACTATAGTGAACTAGGTCTCCTCATTTTGTTTCATGCCAAATTACATTTTGCCTTATATTTTTTGTGAAATGATGAGCTGTAACAAATGTTAATTCTGCCTTAAAGAGAACACAAATGGTTCCCACAGTCTCCTCATTTCATAAGGGCAGATGTGCTTAGCTTCAATTAAACTAGACATAAATTTTTAGGTTATAAGGGAGTAGAAAATGAAGGCTTGGTCCAGTTCATATCATAGTGCTCCATGGGGTGTGAGAATGAAAGGATCCATATCTTTGAGAACCAAGTTTAAGTAGATGTCCTTCAGATTCGTTGCCGAGGGGAAAGAAAGACAGCAGCAGGAAGAAGAAAACTAACTCCACTTTCCTGGAATCTTCTGGAGCTAACTCTTGACCATCTGAAGACACTATTCTTATTTTGTGTCAGACACAGAAATGTGTCCTAGAGCTAGGGCTCCTAGGAGAAAACAAAAAAATAGATTTGTGACAGCCATGTTTCAGAGTTCAAACAACCCAAAAGAAAATGACTCCTTAATAAATCCAGGGATAATTTTAGCTGTTTGCTGTTTCTCTACCCTCTCAGAATTTGAGCTTTTAATTTTAGGAAATGTTGAGTTTAAGAGAAGTCAGACAATGTTCTGATTTTGGAAAGTTTTCTTTGTGGATATTTTCTGTTACAGGATGAGCAATTTAATCTATTCGTGCCACATCATGTCATATGCAAGGTGGTGTGAGTCACTGGACTTTTACAATTTCTTTATTAGTTTCTGTCCCTGTGTTTAAGGGTCTTTACCACAAGCAGCCTTCTTACCATACTTAGTTTACATGCCTACTAATGATACATGTTCTCATATTCCTTCACCTCAAAATATAAATACTAAATACAGAAAGTAAAACACTGTCAACTTTCTAACTAAATTAGCAGTTTAGAAAATCTACTAATGTCCCTTTTTTGTTATAAAAGAGAGAAGAAAACTGTTGAAAAGTATGAACTAAAAAACTACTTTTTAAATGTACTCAACTTCTCTTTTTCAAAAAATTACTTTTATTTCTTCATAATCCAGTTGTTACCCACCTCCATCCTTTCTTCCACAGTTTCTCATCCCATTCCTCCTCCCCCTTGTCTCCAAGAGGATATCCTCAGGACACTCCACCCCAACAAGCCTCTCCACTCCCAGGGGCCTCAAGTCTCTCAAAGGTTAGGCACATCTTCTTCCACTGAGGTCAGAGCAGTCAGTACTCTGCTGTATATATGTCAGGAGCCTTGGACCAGCTAGTGTATGCTGCCTGGTTGGTGGCTCAGAGTCTGAGAGATATCAGGGGTCCGGAGTAGTTGAGACTGCTGGTCTTCCTATAGGGTCACCACTCCTCTTCAGCTTCCTCCAGCCTTTCCCTAATTCAACCACAGGGGTCCATGACTTCAGTCTGTCAATTGGTTGGGTGTAAGTATCTACATCTGTCTCAGTCAGCTGCTTGTTGGGCCTCTTGGAGGACAGCCATGCTAGACTCCTGTGTGTAAGCACACCATAGCATCAGCAATAGTGTCAGGCCTTGAAGCCTCCCCTTGTGATTGATCCCAAGTTGGGATCAATAGACCCCACTAGACCTTCTTTCCTTCAATCTCTTCTCCATTTCTGTCCCTATAGTTCTTTTAGATAGGCACAATTCTGGGTCAGAGCTTTTGACTGTGGAATGGCAACCCCATCTCTCCACTTGATGCCCTGTTTTTCTGCTAGAGGTGGACTCTACAAATTCCCTCTCCCCTTGCTTAGGATTGCATCTAAGGTCCCTAAATTTGAGGCCTGAGAGTCTCTCACTTCCCAGGTATCTGGTACTTTTTAGAGGGATCCCATGCCACCTCCCCAGTTTGCATATTTCCATTCATTCTGCTGCCCCCGCCCCCAGTGTTCCCAACCCTATACTTGATCATGTTCCACTTTTCCTCTCCTTTTTTCTACCCAGGTTCCTCTCTCCCTCTGCCTCTCATGATTGCTTTCTTTCCCCTTCTCAGTGGGATTGAAGTATCCTCAGTTGGGCCCTTTGGCTTGTTAACCTTCTGGAGTTCTGTAGATTGTATTCTAGGTATTCTGTACATTTTTAGATAATATCCACTTATTAGTGAGTCCTATTAGTGAGACCATGCATGTCCTTTTGGGTATGTGTTACCTCACTCAGGACGATATTTTCTAGTTACATCTATTTGCCTGTAAAACTCAAGATGTCCTAGTTCCTGATAGCTGAATAAAATTCCATTGTGTAAATGAACCACATTTTCTGCATCCTTTCTTCCCTTGTGGAACAACATCTTAGTAGTTTTCAACTTCTGGTTATCATAGATAAAGGCACTATGTGCATAGTGGAGCATGTGACATTGTTGGTATAGTAGGGATTCTTTGGAGTATATATACACCCAAGAGTGGTATAGTTGGGTCTTCAGGTAGATCTATTTTCAATTTTCCGAGGAACCTCCAGATGGATTTCCAGAGTGGTTGTACCAGTTTGCAATCCACCAGCAATAGATGAGTGTTCCTCTTTCTCCACATCCTCGCCAATATGTGCTGTCACCTGAGGGTTATTTTTTTTATCTTAGCCATTCTGATTGGTATGTGGTAGAATCTCAGGATTTTTTTGATTTGCATTTCTCTGATGAATAAGAACTTTGAACATTTCTTTATGTTCTTACTAGCCATTCAGGATTCTTCTGTTGTAAATTCTCTGTTAAGCTCTATACCCCATTTATTGATTGGGTTGTTTGTTTTTTGGAAGTTACCAGTCAATATCAAAATAAATGGAGAAATTCTTGAAGTAATTCCACCAAAATTAGGGACAAGGCAAGGCTGCCCACTCTTCCTGTATCTATTCAATATAATACTTGAAGCTCTAGCTAGAAGAATAAGTCAACAAGAAAAGATCAAGGGGATACAAATTTGAAGGAAAAAGTCAAGGTATCAGTATTTGCTAATGATATCATGGTATACATAAGTGACCCAAAATTCTACTAGAGAACTTCTACAACTGTTAAACAACTTTAGCAAAGTGGCTGGATATGAAATTAACTCAGACAAATCTATAGATTCAATGCACTTCCCATTAAAATTCCTACACAATTCTTCAAAGACATGGAAAGGACAATTCTCAATTTCATTTGGAAAAACAAAAAACCCAGGATAGTGAAAACAATTCTTAACAATGAAAGAACATCTTGGGGAATCATAATCCCTGACTTCAAGCTATACTTCAGAGAAATAGTAATAAAACAATTCTATGGTATTGGTACAGAGATAGGCATGTTGATCAACGGAATAGAATTGAAGACCCAGAAATAAAACCACACAGTTATGGATACTTGATCTTTGACAAAGAAGCCAAAAGTATACCATGGATAAAAAGAAAGCATCTTTAATAAATGGTGTTGGTCTAACTAGATGTCTGTATGTAGAAAAATGAAAATAGACCCATATTTGTCACTATTCACAAAGCTCAAGTCCAAGTGGATTAAGGACCTCAACATAAAACCAGATACATCGAATCTATTAGAAGAGAAAGTGGGAAAAAGTCTTGATCTCATTGGCACAGGTGGGAAATTTGCTAAACAGAACTCCAGTGGTTCAGGCTCTCAGATCAAGAATTGATAAATGGGACCTCATGAGAAAAGCTTCTGCAAAGAAAAGGATACAGTGAATAGGACAAACTGGCAACTTACATATTGGGGAAATATCTTCACTAACCGTACATCTGATAGAAGACTGATACCCACAATATATAAAGAACCTACCCTTTTAAAAGTAACAACAAATTCTGGTTTTAATTTGTATTACAAGTGTGGGAAACACTTGTAATGTTATCCATGCAAAAGAATATTTATAGTTCTGTTATAAACTCTTATCTGGGCTAATCTTTCATGAAATGATTGGTGTGATCTAAAGAGAAAACTTAATAAGTAAATTCAAGTACCTTTCTAAAGAAAAGAGAAGAAGCCAGACATAATGATAGCAAGACAAACTGAGTTTCTACTTCACCAGTGTTGATCTAAATAGATGCAATCAGAGCCACAGAAGAAAAATAAAATTTTCATACAAATTTCACACACACACACACACATGAACGCTATACTAAAATATAGAAATATAGATTTTGTGATGGTTTTTATATGCTTGGCCCAAGGAGTAGCACTATTTGAGTGTGTGGCCTTGTTAGAATAGGTGTGACCTTGTTGAATAGGTGTGTCACTGTGAGCATTGGCTTTAAGACCCTCATTGTAGCTGCCTTGAAGCCAGTATTCTGATGTCAGCCTTCAGTTGAAGATGTAGATCTCTCATGCACCATGGATGCCTGGATGCTGCCATGTTCCCACCTTGGAGACAATGGACAGAACCTCTGAACTTGGAAGCTAGCCCCAATTAAATGTTGTCCTTATAAGAGTTGTCTTGGTCATGGTGTCTTTTCACAGCAGTAAAACCCTAACTAAGACAGATTTTGAATATATATCCTAATTAACTCAAATGGGATTCCCAAATATTATTAATCTCAGCAAGGAAAATAGGAATTGGATTTGGGTGAGGCAGCATAAAGATAGTTTGCAAACAAATTGTCACATTTTGTAGTGAGCTTTCTCATTTGCTCTTTTAGGTAAGATAAGTGAAACCATTGGTATCTGGATGCAGTAGTGAGCTTTTCTTCATTGTGAACTGAAGCAACTGGCACTTCTCCTGCACTTCACAGCCTCTAAGTTTTGGAAGTTCCTGCTAGAGACATTCCACCCACAATGCTTAAGCATCACTGTCAAATTGATTGGATAGTGAATACATTAACAGACGTCTTTAGGTGGGTCTATGAAGCCATTATCAGGAAGAATTCACGAAGAAGACCTTCACTATGATCAGGCAGCCCTTTATGCAGAAGCCCAGAGGTAAAGAACTCTAAAGGGAAAGCATTTTATTTTTGCCTGCCCAGCTTTTTTCTTCTTTTTTTAATTTAATTTTATTTTATGTTTTATTTACATTTAAGATGCCATCCCTTCCCCATTTCCCCTCCCTAGAAAACCCCTGTCCCATGCCCCGATTTCCTTTTTGCTTTTATACAATTTTTTAAAATGTTAATCAAAGGATTTATAAGTTTGGTAATGCTCAATCAGAAGCGTAACCCAATACCCAACCTAGATATAAAAACTATCTTTGACTGGTGGAGACATGTGAACATCTGCCTCCATGCCCCCTCTTTCTTTCTCTCTCTCATCACCTAGCTTCTCCTCTCCATCTTCTCTCCTTACTCCATCTCTTCCTCTCAGTACTCCTTCCCACTTAGCTCCTCCTACATATCACTCTTCCTGTTAAAGTAAAACTTTTCTCTCAAAATACAATTAGAGCATACTTATTCCTAATTGTACCAGAGAGGTACAAGATAGTCCTAATACCCAGTCCATCATTTTGTTGACTAACCAGAACCTCTGTCATCTCTCCTAACTAAAACACTTAGTTTTGATCCTGGCCTTTTTTTGGGGGGTGGGGGGGGGCTTTAGAATGAATGTCAGCTGAAAACCATCTACTCAGATCTTTTCTCTCAAAGTAAATAGCCAGGATTGGCTATGAGACTATAGGTCTTCAACCCCGTCAGAAATCCAGAATGACTGAGTTAACTGAAGTTATGGGAAGCACTAAGCATAGCTTCTAAAACTTAGCCAATTTATAGAGACCGCTGAACACCTGAAAAGCCCCTAAACTACGGAATGTTGGAGCATCATATCTTCAGCCTTCTGGCCCAGAGTCATCTGACAGACCTTAGTGATGCAGGATTATTAAGGGCTGATTACTCTGTCTAGGCAGATATAATCAGTCGACTATTCTGCATGTGTGTCTTTTTCTGGACAGTAATTTGTCTGTAGATGGAAAGAGGCAATTCTTGCCTAGTGGCTGTCACCACACAACTCTGCCCAGCTTTTCTATTTGTTGGTAAGTGTATCTATTTTGATACTTCTTCTGTGTCTGCTTTCCTTTTCTGGCATGAGAACCCAACTTTACTGGGCTTCTAGCTAGAACTGCACCCAGTCTATTGGACTGCATAAACTATTGTGTTCTGTTTTCTCCAGGGTTCAGACAGCCATATTTTTTTTTACTACACAGTATACACCATCTGTAACAATACAGTGAATGCCCTTCATAATAAATATCAATTCTCTTAGCTTACATTCTCTAGAGAATCTTAAATAATTTACCACCCTAGTAACCTGAAAAGGCAGAGAAGAAAGCCATCATTCAGACATATGTTCAGTGCTAAACCTCAAAGGGCATAAAATATCACTAACAAATTCCAGAAATAAAAGACTTCTTGAAGATTAACTGTCTACTCCATGAAAGGTGCTAGAAAAGGGTTGGATAGGTGCCATGTGTCTGATATATTCAAGTAACTGTTGAACTTAAGAGTGAAAAAATCCAGACAAATTAAGGTACAAAATTTTATAAAAATCATTCAGAGTCTTCACAAAAGATAACACCCCTGACGCATGCAAGCACACACACACACACACACACACACACACACCAGTTGTTGAAATGAGCAATTATAATTAAAGTTGAATGAACATTTGAAGTGAATCTTCCTGGTATGTTTATGCCTTTATGATTTTTTATGTCCTATTTTGTAATTTTATAACTGATTTAAGGTTCTCAAACCCTGTGTGGAAAAGGCAGAAATTTCCTTGCTCCCAAGCATGGTCTCTCTGTTAACATCACCTCTTGCCACAGTGCTGTACTTAATACGGTTTGTGAAATAATATTGAGCACTGTTACCACCAAAGTTCATCACTGGCTTAGTATATGTCTTGGTTTGCGTTGATTTCCCATGACTGTACAAGCTATTTAAGAAGATCGGCTACCCCATATTTCCTAATCAGAAAAGGGTGATTTACTATAAAATGGCTGCCGCATTCTGTGCAGATTTAACAGATATTCTGCTAAAATTAACTATGTAGTTAAGTGACGGCAGGAAGGAGAAGATGCAAAGGAATCCAAGATCGCAACCTCCAAGCTGCATCCAGGGTGCAGCTACAATTTAGATACAACAGCTTTTTCCTGAGTTTTATCAAGTTTGCCCTACAGAACTTCTTTAACATAGAGTGTGATGACTGTACACTGGTTCTGTGTTACGCTCCCTGACGGCGGTTATTCCTAATATAGCATGTGCAAGTCTCTTGCTTTTGGCTTCTGTGCTCCATTTCATGGGAGCTGCTGACTAGAAATTGTGCAATACCTCATACTTGGTTTGAGTCTTTCACTTTCAAACATTTCCCAGAAGAGTACTGTCAGGAATAGAACGCTTCTAAGTGAAATGGTTTACTTTAAATGGATGACTAAAAAGCACAAGGAGTGTGGATTAAGAACAGCAATGGGCTTTATTATGTGTCTTGACTTCTAAAAATACCTCAGCTGCCTTTGTTCAGTGTCTCTGTCTTTAATTGTCCCAGCACCTTCTCTCCTTGCCTCCCTCAGAGCCACTGACAGGTTCTTCTGAATACAAACTTCTTCCAGAGGATGCTTTTGTCACAGAGTCTGAGCAATCTACCAAAGCAATGGCAGCATGCTGTGGGAGGCCCTTTGTGTGTATGTCCCTGTCTTCACTGAAGAAAATCATGACAGGAATGAGCGTCTAAATGCTTTAACCATGCTGGTCTGACAGGGTTGCCATTATGAGCAAAGGTAATAAAACAGTCTTTTGGAAGGCAAAAACTTCATAATAGCAGAAATAGAAAAAAAGACATAGCAGTACAGGGGTAGTCAGTCTCTTAGGAGAACAATGAGCCCCCTTTAGAAGGTTATCACAACCACTTCCTCTAAGGTCCAAGTCTGCCAAATTCCAAAGTTTAATGACCCCCAAATGACCTTATATTTGCCCTGTGAGTTTTGATTCTGATTTCCAACATGAACCTTTGTAGAGCTTAGTATCTTCCATGGAGAACATTGATAGAAAGGTATCATGTAGAAACTGTCACAACATACAATTTTCTGTACAAGGCATTGTGTGTTCAGATTGTCAATAAGAAGTCCTTAGGGACTTTGGCACTCAAAACCTAGTGTCTGCTGGTTTGGAGATGACAATGATGTTCTTTCCAGCCATTGTTAGTCCTGAGGCTCATCATCCCATCCAATCTTGAAAGAACTGCATGGGTGAACTTCCTGAGGTAGATGTGCTGCCCATTATTCCATTAAATGACCTTCTAGCCCTCCTAACCCTGGCACCCACAAGTCTGAAACCTTGTCCCACCTTTCTGACATGAATATAACTTCCAAGTTTGAACAATTAGCCAACTTTTCCTGTACTTTCTCGTCTGTCCCATTCCTTCAATAATTTATTTTATTTGTTTTCTTAAGATTTAGTTTATCTTATATGTATTAATTGTTTTTCTGCATGCATGTATGCAAGTGCAGCAACTCTGTATCTTGTCCACATAGATCAGAAGAGGGTGTGAGATTACTTGGAATTTGATTTACAAAAACTTATGCATCACCATCTGAACTTATCCATTGAATCATCTCTCCAGCCTGGATGTTACATATCATCAATTAATGCATTAATTAATACATTGCATTAAATATCTTTTTCATTTTTGTGTCCAAACCTTATTTAATTATTACTTCCCCCATTTTCAACTTTAAGAAATAATTAATTGTCACTATCATTCATTGTTCACTTTCATACATCATTTCATCACTTCCTCTAATGTTTATTAAGTTCACATTTGTAAACAGTTTGTTACCCATTGCACATATTTCCCTGAAGATGGTGTTTATTGTAGTCAATGAATACTGAATACTTGCATACATATCTTTACTGATTGCATATTTATTAATACAATCACTTGTCTAACTGATTAATTTATCCTTCATTTTACTTATAAATTCCTTAATTTTTGCCCTAAAATGGTCAAGTTGAATTACAGCCTAGAAACAGAAGGGAAGAGAGAAATGTCCTGCACACACTTGAAGCTTTCCTCAGCAAGTTGAGTGCTGAAGCTGAAGTGGTCATAAATCAGTTTCAGTTATCTTTGCTCTGGGCACAGCTTGTGCTCTGAATTGGCAGTGAGCTAAGTTCTTTGAAGAGTTAGAACTCCCTTCTGAACTCTTTGCTGTCAGATAGTGGGAATGACTTAGATTCTCAATCCTAAAACAAGGAGGAGACTCAGTCAGCTCTCATTCCAAAGACCAGCTGGGCTCCTAAATGCTAGGGGGAAGTTGATTTTCTAACTACATAAATACAGTGGCATAGTGAAGTGTGAAGGAGGATCACTTCAGTTCACAGAATACCAATAAATTTCTTCTGCACTTCAATCAATAGGTCATCTCACTTGCCTTGACAGTTTAGCCCCCTTCTGTGTGGAAGCAAATCCTATTTCCAAGACATTTGATTATTAGGAAACCTTTCCCCCCAACCCCTCTGTTGAATCTATTGGCTTTCACCCAATGCTTTATTTTGCTTTCTCTCCTTTTAGACCTCAAAACAGCCAACTTTCCTGTAAGTCCATTGAGATTCTCACTAAGTGGCAATGTGACCTGAAGAAGCATCTCAGTACATTGCATTTACCGATCATGCCATCTTCACTTACAATGTGTCTCCCTCTTCTATGTTCAAAATATATAATATGTGACTGTATTATGACAGGCAAAGATGCTGTCAGCATCTCTTTATTTGTTTCTTCTCACTTCCTCCACTTTTAGAATTTAGGTCTTTATAATAGTCTCCTGGCACAACTATTGGTAGCCATCTTTGTGAATGTTTTAAAACTTCAAGTTCTTTTTTCCACACACTACACTCTGTTATTCTGAAAACTGATCGTAGAAAATTGCTTTGAAGTTAGAGAGACCATTACACATGGTATTTTCTCATTTTATATTTATGGCAGCTGTTATTGGCTTCCTGATCAAGAACAACTTCATCAATTAGCCTGGAGGGCTTGTGTTTGAACATGTAACCCAGGTGATGAGAATGGGAGAACAGAGTGTGCAAGCACCTGTGGGTGAGCACACACATATGTGGGGGAAGGGTGTGTTTGAACACAATGTAAGTTCAAAGAAAAGTGAATGCAAATAATGAGTTTTTAGCAGGCTTTTTGAAATGGCATTTGAGCCACTGAGTAGTGCATGCTTCATCTGTGTCTGACTTGTTCTATCTTACATCCTATTCCTCACTGCTGTGGTGCAGCATGGTCACAGATACTGCTCTGAGCTGTTGACAGTTTGATAGACAAACTGATTCTTAACAATATGTAACTCCACTCACCAAAATGGTTGAAGAGCAAAAGACATGAGTTGCACACAACCTCATATAATCCCTACAGAAATTGAGGTGCAGCTGCATCTGTTTCTTCTGCAGTCTCCTCATTTCTCCAGTTTCCACCTTTTTTGTTCTCTAGCTCTTATCTCTACATAAATTCTGGGGCTGCCCCCATGTAAGTACACATATGCTTTCCATCAAAAAGCTATCTCTGCACTAGTTCTTATGTCACACATGACTTTATATCATCTTTGGCATCTTAGATGAGAGGCTGCCATTTTCAAAGCCTTGTGTTTGCCCGCAGGTGGGGTTAAGTAAGTTTGCTATTGTGTTTACTATGAGAGCCATGTTCTTCAGTCACAGGATATATTCCTCTGGCAAGAATGCATCACCTAACTCTTTGCTTCCCATTCCTTGGGATGGGAATTCCATTCTCCAGTTCCCACAGCATAGATTCCAAATAAAGGAGTAAATAGGGTGAATATATTGTAATTTAGTGCCTAGCAGATAATGTGCTGGACACACTATGGATTTCTCTTAGTTTATCATTTTAGATTAAAGAACATTAAAAGACACAGACTTATTCAAAATTACAAACATGTTTAGATTTATTAGAGTGTGTCTAGCTCCCACTTCCTTACCTGGTCATGGTGTCTGACTCTGTCTACAATGAGTTAATCTGTTCTCTGTAGAGCCTCCTGAGCCCAGGAGCATTTGCAGTTTACTGAGCCTCCATTCTCTTGTGTAGATCACACATTCTCTCAATGGGATCAGAGAATTTTAAAAGCACTTCTATCAAGTTTTGTGCCATAGGAATCTTTGGCACTCAGATATAACTCTGTACATAGTAGTTAAATTCAAACTCCATTGAGGTTTAGCATTTCCTGTATCATTAGCTAAATAGACTCCTATTCGTGAGCTTTATGTCACCCTACTCCCTTGTTTCACTGTTTCCTTGGATCTATGAGGTTTTCTCAGTATTTGCCATTTCAAACACCTTATCAGTCCCATGGTTTGCACTGGTATGTCACTACCTAGTAACATACAGTGGGGGAATGCTTTTTCTAACCTCTTTCTGGCAATATGCTTCCTTAAATTATATATTGTTAAAAAGTTAACTTATGCTGCTATGAACCATAATTTCTTTGGTTAAGTTGATATTTTGGTATTTGTTCTGATGTTTCTAAATAGTAAGGATATTTTATTACAATTTATTTTAAAAAATCCATGTATTTGGACAGATCAGATCATGTGGTTGTACCTTCCTAGTTTTTGGTCAATGGCAGTCAATACCAAGAACTGATGTGTTTAGACCATAACCCCTGAAAGGCTAGTAACATTTATGTAAAAATTTAACAACATTTCAGAATGAGCTTGCCAACTTTTCAGGAAGGAGTAGAGGTAGTATGTATGCTTATTAGTTTATACATATATATGTATATTTACTTGCTCTAGGTCTAAAGGTATATCAATAAATAATTTTAATGTAACTAATATATATGCAATATTCCAAACTAAAGAGATTTCAACTTCTAAATACAAATTAATGTAATGAAGTTTAAATAATCATTTTTATATTTAATGTTTGTGTGTTTACATGTATGTGTTGGGTGTATCTATAGAAGTCAAGAACAATTTTTTGGGAATCAGTCCTCTTTGTTACATTGTCTGTAGGAATCAAACCAAGGTATTCAAGAAGCAAGTACCTTTACCTGCTCATCTTTATCCATCTTACTGACCCCAAAATAGATTTTTTTTAAAAATGTCTAAAATGTAATTAGATTATATTTTCATCATTTTATGTTTGGTCACAGTACAAATGAACCTCATACTCTTTACTATTAATTTTTACAGAAAATAACAATGTATAAAAACTTTCTCCTGACACACAGCAACATATTCCTATAGGCAATTTAGGGGCAAATTTCAATAATTAAAAATACCCTTAAAGGTTACCCAAGTCTAAATGTCTAATAAAATGAAGCTTATGGTAACATAGTGATGGATGATGTTAGTTTAATTTAGTTCATGTATTTACCATGTGGTTGGTATGGTATCATACCATACATATTCACAGGGAAACAGAAAACAAACAAAACATTACCAGTGTCTGTTTTGGTAGGTAGATAGGTATTTCCTAAAACATCCCACCTTTGACTTCCTGGAATATGAGAAAGTGTGTTTTATATGAAAAGCAAAGTTAGATTTTATGTGGAGCTAAGGCTGCTTATGAGCTGACTCCACAGGAAGAGGCTCTATAACACAAAGTGGGTTTGTTCGATGTAATCTCAGTGTTCCAGTGAGGGAAGGAGAGATGCAGAGACTTTCTTGTCAGAAACTGGGTGTGGAGTAGTAAGAAAGTTCAGCATGACTGAACTGAGGATGGAGAGAGCACAGAGAAGCAAGCAGCTTCTGGGAAGTAGATAGCATAGGTATAAAACTCTTTTTTAATACCTCAAAAAGAGAAACTGCTAACTTCATTGCAGCTGCTTTTGAGTATGTGACCAGTGTTTGTCTGTTCTCGTATCATTGGATTTTATTAGATTGATCAACCTACTTTGCAGTTCATTCCTGAAGCATTAAAAATTGCCAAAACATCTACCTTGTACTTATTATGATCTGTATGTCAGGGGCCAATTATGTGGTTACTGTTATATCTCTTGTACCATAAATGGAGCCTGTATCATAATAAATATTCAATATATCTTTGTTGACTTTAATTAATTCCTAGTGATTTTATGTAATGACTGTAGGATACAGCTCAAACAATAATGTCAATACTTTGTACTTTGTCAAGCAAGGTCATTCCCATTATCTGACATTATGCTACACAATGAAGCAACAGTAGACAGATTTATTGTTAATTTATAGATAAGGAAACAAAAATGAAAAACATGAGAGAAACTAGATTGTTTCACACAGATTGTAAAGGGAGAGCCTTGTCTACCATGCCCTTCATTTGAGTTTCAAAACCTTGTGAACTTTTAAAATTTATTTAGTTCAGTCACAATAAGAAGTGAGTATTCAAATTTTTCTCATGATATCAGGGACTTGAATCAAATTAGATGAAACAAATCATCTAAAAGCAAACAAAGAGATAGGAATAACTATCCAAGGAAATGATGCTAAATCCTTAGTGAAGGCAGATTCAACACATTCACATATCATTCCAACATAGTTTTTAAATGTCTTCATCTAAATAATACATATTACATATAATGTAATATTTCAAAGCAAAGTAAAGACTCTTAATGTAGAAGATTGTTTTAGTGTGTGTTTTCAGATGGGAGATGAATGAAGAATGGTGACCACAAGTTTAAAGATGGTAGTTCATAGCTATCAGTGCTCACCAAGATAGATGATAGAAATCTAAATGAGCCAGTGGATGGAGAAGCAGGTCACCATGACAGTGAGGTAATGGACAAGAGTACATGGGGAGTTAGATGGGAAAGCAAAGATGTGTGATAATACTGAAAATGCCACAATTTCACATTCAATTGGTGAAGGCTGATGGAGTAGAACGAAGTCTCACACCTCCCTAGTGATGTCTTGCTGAAAAGATTGGGCATTGCTCAGTGAAGCCATTAAGAAATGTTGAGTTTAGTGTGCTAGGCAGAACAAAACTGAGGTCACTGTGTACATTGAAAAACTATTAGATTAGAGAATGACATCAGCAAAAACAAGACTACATCTCACTTTAGAGAATAGACTGAGCATCAAAAAGGCTCCAGGCTCAATCTACAAATTACACAATGAATTTAGGGCCATGGTGTTCAGATAGTACCACAACTTACTTATACATGTTTCCTGAAATCTTGAAGTTCAGATTCTCAAGCTCTAGAGTGGAGACAGTGATGCTGACCTCAGCATTTTGTGAGGATGCCTATAAAGGAGTTTTTATTTCATCACAAGAAGACGGAGAGATACGTGTTACTCTGGAGAAACTGTGGGTCAGTCTGGTAAGAAAGCCCTAGGGAGATTTGTGGTGCTGTTGCACTATCCATACAACTGGAAAGAAACCCTTGATCTACCACTGGCATTTCTTTCAATGACCAGCTGGTTCTCATGCACTGGCTTACAAGAGAAAACAAATTGAGCTGCCTGTCAACTGTGAAGTATAAAACTAATTCCCAATTAGAACTTCACACCAATTTTAACTGTGGTTTTCACCCTTAGATGTTTCATCAATAAACTCTATTGCCTTGCCACCTTGAGGCTTCTTCCATCAATAAGAAAATATAACCTTTGAGCTAGTTGCCATGGAGAGTGAGGAGACCAGCAACCAATGAATCACTCAGGCTTTGTGAATGACAGCCTACGTTTCATGATCCCAACCTAGGCTTCATGAGAAAAATTTGTTAGGAAAACTAAATAAAAGAAAACAATTCAGTGTGGAACCTTTCCATTGGAAGGTAACATTCTTGTGATTATTAAGGTCCACAGAAAAGAGTTGAAAACACTGTCCTACCACTGTTAACATTATATTGATTGATCAAGTTTAGCTCTCATTATTGTGTTTCAATATTCAAGGTGGATTCGTATCAGATTATGAGAAAAATCAACCATGGGAACTATAAACCTGACATATGGGATAACAAGTACACAAAGAGGGCTGGAAAAATGGATCAGCTATTAAAGGCAAGGCTCTCAACCAGAGTCTGAACAGATTCTGGGTGTAAGTCTTGGTGCTGGGCTCCTGAAGCATTTCTTTTCTTACACAGTCAATGATTAATGAGTAGCTGTCCCCTGCTCATGGGTCACACAAGGAAACACTTCAATTTCAACATAAAGCATAAAGTGTGTGGGGGGGGGGGGAGAAAAGATGTATTTTGCCTCATAAAAGATTTTTTTGTACAATTTTCAAAGAGAACAAAATAAAACTCAAACCCAGAATACTACTCAGTTTAGTTATGATCAATTTACTATTATTTTTACCTTTACATTAAATTTCCTAAACCAAAGTCGTCACTGAGAAGACTGATGTTTTGTGTAACAATCATAAAAATCCTTATTTGATTAAAAATACTGACAACTCTCATGACTTAAATATCATTTGAAAATATTTTGACTTTTGATTATTTAAATATGCTAATGAGGGAACAGGACAAAACAAACTATGAGAACATAAAAGACAATGACCCTTTTCACTGATAGTGTTTAAGGAAGGCTCCTTTCAGCGGATATTTCCTGAGGGTTGTAAGGACCACCTCAGGGTATTGTGTAGCGACTGGGAATCAGGATCTTACATGCAACAAACACGCAGCTGAGGGATTTATAACAAAAATGCATAGGTAGCACATCCATATCACTGAAAAATTTAAATCTCATATTGCCTAAATTTTATTAGATTGCTTTCTCATCTATGCATATAATGTCGTCATCATTTCCATGTCTTCTTGTGCTTTGATATTTCCAAATTTTATTGAAAATTTATACTGTATCTTGAAAATAAACAATTTCTATAACCACATACATTTTGGAGGTAATTTGGTTGCTTCCAGTTTTGCCCATTAGGAATAAACTTCTATATACAGCTTTTTGAATGTATATATTTTCAACTAATCTGGAGAAGCACTATAGGAAAGCAGTTATAGCTGAGATGGAAAAAAATGCTTAGAATGGCTGCACCCTGTTGTAATCCTGTAAGCACTGGGTACTGTTCTTTATCCTTCACCCTAAGCAGCATTTGCTTTCCTGGAGACTCTTCATTTATCTTCTGTAAAGGATGTTCTTGAGCAGACAGCCGTGGCCTCCCAGCCTTTTCCCCAGAAGTTATAATACTGAATGGACATTATTCTATGCAATGATTACTCATCTGTGTGCCTTCTTTGTTGAGGTGCATCTTATTGTCTTTTACCTATTTTTTTCAAAAATAAGAAAAAATTACCCTTTATAATTAATATTTAGGACGTGGAGAGGTGACTCAGTAGTTAAGAGTATATACTATCCCTGTAGAGACTCTTAGTTCATTTATCAACACCCACATCAAGTGGTTCACCACCACTTGTAACTCCAGCTCTGGGGGAATCATACATCCTTTTCTAGCCTCTGCAGGTACATATAGTCAAATTTACACATCCATACATATATACACAGACACACATATGATTAAAGTTTCTAAATAAGTTTTTAAAATTAATATTTAGTATCTCAAAAAGCCATAAGAAATCATTTTACAATGTACAAACAGTAAGATCTGATCAATAATAGGACCCTAAATTTGAAGTATATGACAACATATTTTCATTAAAAATCCTGAGTTTTGATTCTCGTTCAAGCAATGTGTAGTATCAGAATGTATGTCCTGAGTGACTTCCCAGCTGATCAGATGGAATGATCAATCCACTTCATCTAGATATAAGACATTTCATTTAATAAGTGTATAATGCAAATTCTTTTTCTCTAAAAATACCTCCTGACCAAGAACTCTACGTTTAAAAAATGTTTTCTCATTATATCTTTCCATTGTGAGGAAGGATGGGAGAATGGATGAAGAGTGATTCTTCCATTTCTTTAACACATATTTAATAGCCGTGTTTAGTTCTTTTTTGGTTTCAGAAAAATCTCAGAACGAGTCAGGAAAATATTGTGAGGTGCTACTTTAATGTTAGGCATGTTTGATTATATCCTAACTTGCACAGCAGCTAGTTCACATGAGGCATGTTAAAAATGGAAAAATCAACAAAAACAATATAATTAATGAGACAGATGTGTGATTGAAAAGGTATCGAACCAGATATGCTGTCTCAAAGGAAGGGAAGCTTGCACCATACCTAATGAAAGACCAGGCTCAAGAGAGTAGCATTGACATGGAGATGTTGGTTTTCAGAGTCCTCCAATCTAAAAAATAAAAATAAAAAATAAAAAGGTGGAAAAAGATATGTGTTAGATGTGAGGCTTAAATATCTGAGAAAGTAAGGAAAGGCAGCACAGTTGGAACACACTGAGTGAGTTGAGCCGTGGTGGCCGACTTCTCAAGTTGTTCAATGCCTGTTTCTGTTTTAAGAAAAACAATGAAACAAAACCATAAAAATTCTAGGCACAAAATAAAATATTACATCAGATCCTTGTTAATCTTCTGAGGAACTAAGCAATGAAATGTTTGTAGTATCGTACTCACATAGGCAATTCAATAATAAACAATAAATACTGAACTGTAAATTAAGAAAATGAAACTCTATCCAAATTATAATGTTTCCTATGAGGACTATTACAAAAGACCAGAAAACATTACCTTGTATCTCTTTATTGTCAATATAACCTTGAATTTGTTGAAGAGAGTAAGGTCCCAGTTTGATATTTTAGAACATCTTGGAGTCGGGTATAACTCCCTGACACAGACAATAATAATAGTAAGATATCAGTAATACTCCAATAGAAAGTCAGAGAAATATTTGTTTCATGATGCAAAGGCAAGAAGATGTGGTATTGCCCTTTCCCAGCTCCATCTCACCCTTGAATGCTTCTGTGATTCTGCACAGAATTGTCTTTGGAAATCAAAGTCAAGGCATCTTCTATGACAAATCCTCCAGGCAGCTAAACACAGCTTAGAAATTGCAAATCTCCCCAATTATACCAGGAGATAAAAGTGGTTCTGCAGCTTCAAGATTAGCAGGACATTCTGATGCTCACAAATATAACCTTAATTGCTGCAACTAATTGTTTGCTAGATTAAATGTCAAATATGGCTGCATTTACTTCTTCTAAAGGGCATTCTGATGCATATCATTCTTGTTCCTAATACTGTTGCTCTGAGCTCAATCAATAGACATAGACACAGAAAGAGGTGATGTTTATTGGACTCTTTCAGGGCCCTGTTAATCATTTTGTGTGCTGCAGCAAATATAGTTCCCAATCTCATTGTACAGAAGATTTTTCTAATGTCTTCTAGCATGTAAGCAGAAACCCCTCTAAAAAATTGATTCATAATAAGCAGGGGAAACATTTGACTTGGGCTACAGGAACTCTGCCTGTAATCACCTTGATCTGTGTCCTAGAACTAATGAGCTATTTGATGAATCTTTCACATTCTTTGTAAAAATAGGTTAATGTAGAGTTTAGTTCCATAAACCTGTAAGGCTGTATGTGTAATATAATAAATAGTGTATTATATTTACATATAAGTATAAAATATTTCACATATGTTTATATGAGTATATGTTTATTGTATACATTCAAGTTCAATATGCATACATTTTTATCACTATTTTCAAAAGAAGAGTCAATATTGATGAATAAATTGTTTGGTAAAATATATTAATATTATTTTAAAAATAGTTCCTGTGGAATCACTGGAATGAAAAATGACCAAGTCATACAATTTTTATTTCTTAAAATGCAATTTTAAAGAAAACAGTGACAGATTGTTAAGAGATGAAATTAAAGGACAACCTGCTAATTAAATTTAATGAACACACAGTGTTTCTGTTTGTTTTGGAAACTGGAGGCTGAGAAAACATTTGGACACAGCCTCTGCAGCTGTCAAATTCTGTCTTTGAGTGGGAAGTCTCCATTCACCATTATGGCAGAGTTTCAGTGTCCTGCTGATGGCAGAAACTGCCAGGAACACATATTCCTGCTGTCTGTGTGTTCAAGGCTGTGAAGATACAAAGAAAAGATTTTTATAGTAAAAGGATAAAGATATCAGATTCAGAAATAGTAACAGGTAAAGTTAGTAGTGCCCAGTCCTTCAACTAAGTGCAAAACTAAGTATTGTATTCTATGTATTTTTGTATGTGTCATATAAAATATATGAATATAATATGTATCCTGGAGAACTTATATGTATATGCATTTATATATATATGTACATATATATACATATATATATGTACACACACACACACACACACACACACACATATATATATATATATATATATATATATATATATATATTGGTATATCCAAAGAAAGTGAATAAATTTTATATAACATCAATATTTAAATCAATTTATCAATTATGTGGGAAACAAACACAATTTAATTTAGTTTTATGATTTGTTTTTCAATTTCAGGAGGATTTCCCCTGCATCCTATTATATAAAATAACATTCTCATTTAAATGGCTACTCAGGTAGGTAAATAATAAATGTTGTCATAATATCTAGCATTTGGATACTTATTCCCCAGTTGGTTGCTGTTTAGGGGGGATTAGGTGTGGCTTTGTAGAAGAAGTATGCAACTGAGTACTGAATTAGAGGTTTCAAAGGGTTTACTCCGTGTTGAGTCAGTGCTCTCTGCTTCCTGTTTGTGTCTCAGAATGTGAGCTTTCAGGTGCTGCCCCAGCTTCCTGCCTCCTCTTGGTACCTATGCTCCTGCATCACATGCTCTAAGCCCCTGGACCACCATCTCCAAGCAAGTGTTTTCTTTTATAAGATGCCTCAGTTATGGTGTTTTATCCCAGCAATAGAAGAATTACCAACACAACTACTTTCTCTTTATCTCTCTTCTCATTTCTCTTGAGTAAACCTAAAGTGGCCCTTTTTCCATATTTATGGCCTCTAGAATGAAAACCTTTCTTAGACCCCATTGCATATTTAATACATTGAATGTAGATTGGCCTTTTTAGGTGCTCATGGGATGCTCACTGACCTAACTAATGAGTGCATAGTTCTGAATTCTTTTTTTTTTTTTTTTTTTTTTTTTTTTTTTTTTTTTTTTTGGTTTTTCGAGACAGGGTTTCTCTGTGTAGCCCTGGCTGTCCTGGCACTCACTCTGTAGACCAGGCTGGCCTCAAACTCAGAAATCCGCCTGCCTCTGCCTCCCAAGTGCTGGAATTAAAGGCATGCGCCACCACCGCCCGGCGTAGTTCTGAATTCTTGGTGAACCAAATTTCTCACCAATGAAAATCATGGCAAATGAACAAAGAATCTGTCATTCTTGTGAACTCTCAGTAGCCCAAGATGTGATTTTATTCACTACTTTATACAGACAATTATTCTTCTATCGTTTCACAGTTTAATCTGGACAGGACAATAACACCATTTAACTGTCAATTTGATGTCTTGTAATTATTTTGACAATACAAAGTCAGTGGCTTTTCATAGAAGTAAGTATATTCAGGTTATTATGTCTTATCCCAACATAATGCAACTTCTGGGCAACTACATGATTACAATACAGAATTTGTTTTAAAATTTGAATATAAGGACTTGGAAAACACTGTCATAATTTACATTCAGATAATTAATACTTATCATTCTTTTCATCTTTTGATAATGATATTCCACTGAGTTACATTGTGCGCAAAATTCCAAAGGAAAAGAAGAAAAGTGTTTAGCAAGATGACTTTCACAGTCCTGGAGCAGGAGATCTGAAAGTCAGGCAAAATAGAAGAGCAGGTCTTGAAAATGGGGACTTGCAAGCTCACTCGGTCCACAACATTTGACTAGAGAGCTAGCAAAACATAGCACAAAAAATAGAACATATCATTGTTTCAAGAACTTCCTGAGATTTGTGATTTATTTTGTGAGCTGTGTAAATTTTATTGACTTCCCAAGTCTCAATCAGTCTCTCTTGGATATAAAGTTGATATTCAGAGGAAAGTTTTGCACATAGTTATCCATTAAAAGGTTTCATGTGGCTAAAGGGACTTCATCTTCTAATCAAGTGGCCATCATCTGGGGGTAAAACAATGGTCACTAAGCCTGATTATGAGAGGCTCATGAACATTGTATCCCTAAGTGAAAAGGTTTATATCTGGTAGTGTTTCTTTCTTAAATTATACTTAACTATTTTGAAAATCAAGGTTTATATCTGGTAGTGTTTCTTTCTTAAATTATACTTAACTATTTTGAAAATCTACTTTTTATTTAAAGTGAGCATTTTTATAACACTTTGCTTGTTTTGTAAAATACTATATTGTTGTATTTTTTAAGATGTGGTAATTGTACATTAAGTAATTTCCTTTTAAATATGCAACCAAGTGTCCATGTATCATATTTAATTTAAATTTGAATTACAATACCAAATTTGTTTATAAATGTACTCAAGATGTCATGGCATGTCATGATTTTTTATGTATTTTAAACATTTTAGCTAAGTCTTTATAGATATCATGGGCTGTCCTTAAACTCTCTGTGTATCCCAGGCTTCTCTGGAATTCCTCATGCTCCTTTGCTGAATCCTGCATGGCACCTGCAGAGGGGATGTAATGACACAGTCCATGCCCCTCTAGCAGAGTCAGCAAGAGTTGACAGTAGGTAGGCTTAAGTCTTATTTGTATAATAATGTACATAATTTACTTTATGTTTCTCTTTTGGGAGATGTTCTCCCTGATAAGGTAAGTGACCTCATGAAAATTAAAAACAGCATGAGTCCCAGAGGCAAGGGTGGATCCAATGTTTTTAGCAAAATGGTAATGGCTGTGACCTTAAGGACAGCCCTTAAATCTGTGAGAAAAAACTCTGAAAACATGAATTCAAGAATTTATAATTTCTCGATAACTCCGTGCGTTTGCCCCTCCTACTCTCTTTCTGCCATCTTCCCTCGCCGTCACCATGGTGCGAATGAATGTTCTGGCAGATGCTCTCAAGAGCATCAATAACGCCGAAAAGCGGGGCAAACGCCAGGTCCTCATCAGGCCGTGTTCTAAAGTCATCGTTCGGTTCTTAACTGTGATGATGAAGCATGGTTACATTGGTGAATTCGAGATCATTGATGACCACAGAGCTGGGAAGATAGTTGTGAACCTCACGGGCAGGTTGAACAAGTGTGGAGTTATCAGCCCTAGATTTGATGTTCAACTCAAAGACCTAGAAAAATGGCAGAACAATCTGCTCCCATCACGCCAGTTTGGTTTCATTGTGTTGACAACCTCTGCTGGCATCATGGACCATGAAGAGGCAAGACGAAAACATACCGGAGGGAAAATCCTGGGATTCTTTTTTTAAATGTAAAGCATAAATAAAAAGCCTTAATGGAAAAAAAAAAAAAAAAAAAAGAATTTATAATTTCTCGACTATGCAAAATATAAGAATGTAATATGAATCATATGATTTGCTTCATGTATCTAAAAAACAAAGGAAGCTGCACTATGATCCAGGATCTCAGAAAGATAATAAGGAAGGAGATAAAGTGATTTAGGGAGTGGTGATCACAGGACAAGATCCCACCCAGCTAAACTTATTTATTTGTGTTTAAAAAGGCAGGCAAATTTCTGAGTTCAAGGTCAGCCTGGAATATCCCCCTGCCAGGGTTCTGAACCCCTTTTATGATTATTCTACAGGCTTATCCCTACAAGAATTGGAAGGTAGCACTGCTGCTGCAGGCCTGATGGAATCTGACAGATGTTCTTTCTTTTGCTGGGAGGAATAGGACCCACAGATTCCTTGGGACCTGCTAGGGCCACAAAGTTGCCCTTAACTATATATGCCCTCTGACTGGAGACTTTCAAGATAAGCAGGTGGTAGCATTCACAAATGTCAGCCTTGGGCCCCTTCGATGATATATTTTGCTGGGGACTATTTTGCTGGGGACTAATGAGTGCTAAACTTGGGAGAATAAATGTTTTCTATGTAAATGAATCAAATATTTTTGAGGCCAATGTTTATAGCCTCAAAATTAAGTCAGTTCAATAATCCCTTGTCTCCCTTGTTCCCACCCCTTATTACTTCTTTGGTTAATGTTGTGTTTTATTTTGATGCATATGTCCTGCCTTATCCAATTTTTCTAAATGGCAGACAAGTAGCATTGCAAAATCATTGCTAATTGGGTTCTGGTTTAGTACCAAGCCATCCCCAGCATAGAGGTTGAGGGGTATAAAGGTACTTGACCATTATAAAATAAATCAGGAGGAAATATGGGAAAACCCTGCTAATTAAGATCAGAGTCTACAGTTGTCCCGCTAGCCTCTGGGACTCCCTTTGCTAGCAGGGCTTCTACTCCTTCTCTGACCTTAACCCCCAAGGCACTTCTATCTGTAGCCTTAGTTAGATTAGAGGTTCAACTTCTTTTCTCCAGATAAGAACCTGTTCATCTAGCACCTGAAATTTATGCAATGCTCCCCCATGCTAATGAGGCATCTTAAGACCTTAAGCTCTTAGTCAATGACCTTTGCCAATCCTGCATACTCCAACACTCCTTTCCCCCCCATCTCTCCTTGCTGGTCCTGGTGCCCCCATTTCATTAACATACTCACAGGGCTTCCAATTCCATCCCTGTCCTGTGTCTTGGCTCCAAGACCTATATTGGAAGATGACCCTCAGTGACAGAGTGGGCCACAGTAGACAGTAGCTAATAGAAAAGTAAGGAGTTTACCTTTAAAAGATGATCCACTGAAGAATTATATCAAGGGTACATGTGATATGTTAGAAATTCCACAAGAATCACACCAGCTGTGGAAAATAGAACTTGCAGAAAAGACATGGAAAAATACAAATCAAAGACACAGCAAGCAGTGAGGAGGCTGCAGCAATGCTCCAGGGAGGGACATTTGACAGCAGTGTGGACTGGGATGAGCTGTGGAGAGACAGGACTATACTGCATACATATTTGAAGCAGTTCTCAAGTTCCGGGTGTCAAACAGAATTCTGGTTGCAGAAAAGTTTTAAATGCAACTTTGTGCCTGAACACTTAACTAATTTATTTTATTAACCATTAATAAATACTTCACCAAATACCTTTCTAATTCAAGCTTTACCTGAATATTTGCTCATTTTAGGAGGGAAAGTATAAATTATGGAGGTGATACATTTTATGCATTTACTGAACTACCAATAAAGTATCCAAATTAAAGACAAAATGAAATAAAGTTAGTTCTCACTCAATGTATATGAAGGTGTCTATAGCAAACTTCCTACTGGAGATAGTCATTGTGACTAAAGATTTACATCTGCAGTGTTTTAAGCACTTGAGGAATAACACACATTTTCTGATTGCAGAATTTGATGCAATCCATGAGGCTTCTTTCCTGAAGCATGAGATTGTAGCTACAACTACATATCCAGAGATCCAGTGCCAGATGTACAGCATGGGTCCTTCAATCTCTCTCTCTCTCTCTCTCTCTCTCTCTCTCTCTCTCTCTCTCTCTCTCTGTGTGTGTGTGTGTGTGTGTGAGAGAGAGAGAGAGAGAGAGAGAGAGAGAGAGAGAGAGAGAGTGTGTGTGTTTGGTGTGTTTGTATGGCCGCACGATGGCACAGGAATGTCATTAAGTATTGAACTCATGAGCTGTTGGAATCCTTCAACCTTAGCATTCATAGTACCAGAAAGAAAAAACTGTAACCCAATTCTCTGCCATTTTCTCACATTTTAAATATTATTGTAAATATAGCCAGAAGCTGTAAAGAACTCAGATGTCCTCAACAGAGAAATGGATACAGAAAATGTGGTACATTTATACAATAGAGTACTATTCAGCTATTAAAAACAATAAATTCATGAAATTCTTAGGCAAATGGATGGAATTAGAAAATATCATTCTGAGTGAAGTAATCCAATCACAAAAGAACACACATGGAATGCACTCGCTGATAAGTGAATATTAGCCCAAATGCTTGGAACACCCAAGGTACAATTCACAGACCTCATGAAGCTCAAGAAGAAAGAAGACCAAAGTATAGATGCTTCAGTCTTTCTTAGAAAGGAGAACAAAATACTCATGGGAGCAAATATGGAGGCATAGTGTGGAGCAGAGACTGAATGAAGGTCCATCCAAAGACTGCCCCACCTGGGGATTCATCCTATATACAGTCACCAAACCCAGACACTATTGTAGATGCCAAGAAGTGCATGCTGACAAGAGGCTGATATAGTTGTCTCCTGAGAGGCTCTGCCAGAGCTGGACACATACAGAGACAGACACTCACAGCCAACCATTGGACTGAGCACGGGATTTCCAATGGGGTCCCCAATGGAGGAGTTAGAGAAAGGACCGAAGGAGCTGAAGGGGTTTGCAACCCTATAGGAAGAACAATAATATCAACCAATCAGATGCCCCCCCCCAAGAGCTCCCAGGGAATAACCCACCAACCAAGGAGTACACATGGAGGGACCCATGGCTCCAGCTGCATGTGTACCAGAGGGTGGCTTTGTTGGGCATCAATGGAAGGAGTGGTGCTTGGTCCTGTGAAGGCTCAATGCCCCAGTGTAGGGGAATTCGAGGGTGGGGAGGTGAAAGTGGATGAGTGTGTAGGAGAATGGCCTTATAGAAACAGGGGAGGGGGGATGGAATAGGGGGTTTTAAGGGTGGGGAACAGGGAAAGGGAATAACATTTAAAATGTAAATAAAGAAAATATCCATTAAAAAAAGAATAAAATAAGTTTAGCAAATGAATACATTTTAATCTATGAATAATTAAAAAGCATGTTTTTGTCACCTTATTCTATAAAATGCTTATGAAATTAATGACAAATAGTCTAAATAACAGCTGGGTAATAATCCATCAGATTATCAATTATACCATTGTAAAACCAGCATCAAAATCAGTAGAGGTATAGTTTGATTTCTCTTTCTATTTCAGCTTCTTTCTAATAAGTTGCTGACACGTTTAACAAAACAGAGACCTTTGTGAGAAGGTAAGCCGATGTGCATTTTGCAAAAAATGTGGAGTTTTCCCTATATATGGTGCAATTCCATCACCTACAGAAACTGGAAGGAGACTGGAAAATCAGCCCTGCATGCTGATATTAATGCTGTTATGCCAGTAATAAATGCAGGTTTTATCTTCCTACAATTAACTACAACCCACCCCAGCCCCATGATGCTGGATGGCTCTGGTTGTCTGGGAGTGACAGGAGTAGATGGCCATTAACCATGTTGAGTATTTGCAGCCAGGGATCAGAGCAGTGTACTTGACAAAGTGCTGTAAAAGACACAACATGAACGTATGTAGAATAGATGCTGAAATCCTTCCTGAAAGGCATAAATCACAGGAAACATATACCTAAGAAGGTGAGTTTGTCTGCCTACTGGGGAATTTTAAGAGGAAACATTTTCATGTTCTGAAATGCTGGAGGCTATAAATTCAATATTTGGTCCATTATCTCTAGCACCTGTCAGCTACAGTTGATTGCATCTAAAAAAATGTTTGAATTGTGACATTTTAAGACATTTTCATATGTTTTCTGGCAAAAGTTTGAGGCAAGAATAGGAAAACAATGTGTTCTAAGTGCCTACTTATTACAGTTGGATATTCTACTCCTTTTACTTGTGGTATCAGATTTAATTTCTAACTCTTTATCCAATAAAAAGTATCCCCATTATGTTAATGAAGAGACTGAAACACTGGAAGGTTAAATTGTTTTGTTCACTGAACACAATAAATGGTTATTCCTGATATCTGAATAAAAGGCTGTCTTTGGCATCATGTTGTGTTATCTTGGTCTGAAGCACTACCCTTTCAGACCTCAGACACCCCTGCTCCAACCAGCTACAATTTAGGATTCTGTCTTGTTAGCTGTCTCCATAAAGCACTTCATACAAATTGAAAGCTGCAAGAATTGTTCATCTTATTTTTTATATAATATTCAAAACTTAACTATTATATCATTTCATATACTCTAGTACAGCTGCCTTTTAAAAATGTTTATAATTACACAGTGACTTTATTCCCATGTTCATCTTCCAAAAGTAAAAGAGAATGAAGAAATTATCCCCATTATTGATGATTATACCACATTAAACTTCAGGCCACCCTAACCTAATACTTATAAATAATCTTGAACTTAATTTTCTAGGGGCAGTCAATGTAATTTATCAAAATTAGTGTAAGATTAATCTCCTATCTGAAGATTTTTTGGAATGTAACTACATTGCTAAATTAGTCTTGTAGATGGATTCTTCCTGACACCCTGAGCTTTTCTTTGTCCCAACAGTGATAAAATATTTAATCCAAACTTTTTAGCTCATAGTGGAGGCAGGTGAATGATACAATATTGAGATGTTTTTTGTTTATTTGGAACCTAATTAGGAGGTAGCAGTTCATAGAGTCCCTCTAGAAAGAAGAACATGGTGGTGTAGTCTTTGTATTGGTTCCCATGGTCTCACAGTTGGTGAGCATAAGCCACATGATTTGAATCTGACTCTTAGTTTAAAAAAACATCTTCTTCAATGAAGAAGGCATGTCACAAACTGAACCCTGTATAGGGCTGCAAATAAAAAGCTGGTCACATTGTGTGTTTTAAAAACTAGAGAAAATCAAATATGTAAACCATTGAAAGCAAAAGAGGTATGCAAGTGAAATAGTTTAATTGTTAATCTGCAAAATCTCTCATCATGCAGAGAGATGAAGGTGCCAAGTCATCCTCTAATAAATAATATCAAGAGTGAGGCCCATGGTTTGGCTATGAAAATTGACAAAGGTAAAGATGTCAGAAAAGGAAGATTTATGGAAGAATTTGTGCCATGAGGCTTAAGGAAAGCAGCCACCTATACAACTTTCAAGTACAGGGTAACACAGTGAGTTAAGGAACAGAGTCATGCCCACAACATTCAAGAAAAAAGTGACACAGGGCAATGTGCTAAGCCACTTCCCCAGCTTTCAAGTATAGTGTGCCATAGCGAGTTGTCATGTAGAAGCTACAATAATGGTGTCAATGAGAGACAGAGTATGGAACAGAAAATTTGTATGAGAAGGACTCTAAGAAGTAGTGTTGGCAGTAAGATGAAGTAAGTGCTAATTGATGGAACTCCAGTGGATATGCTGTCTCTCTTAAGTCACAGTGGAGCTGGTTACTTTCTGTCAAAGCCAATACTTAATACCATCCCTCACACACTTTGAGGACTATACTAGGATTATTCTGCTTGTGGAACACTAAAGCCTAAATAAGAGAGTATTTGTGTATAGCAGAGGTTACCACATATGCTGAGCACACCTTTGAGACCCACTGCTGAGAAATGCAGTTGTTTTAAACATATGTCTGCTTGTTTACAACATACCCGGTCTTATAAAAACTTTACTGAGATATAGAATGTGATTAAGGTTGTCATACCTTCTCACTTGATTATTCTATAGGCTTTTGTGCTTTTGATGTTCATGCTTTAGTCTATAATAAGTACTCTTCACAGGTCTGAAGTTGCCATAGTGATTCTTCTGAAAGCTTTCTGGGAAGGTTATATCTTGCAAAGTCAATTTGGAGTCAGCATGATCCATGATAGGAGGTCAAAGCAATAACCTGTGTAAACCTTGAAAGAAGAGGATTCCATTCTCCAGGAATGATTTTAGAGGCTCAAAATACCTATGGTGGAATCACCTGGATATGGTAGATGTTGCATTAATCACATGTTCTGTTGATCTAAGAGGAGTGAGTGGGACTGTAATCTTGTGATCAGATGAACTTTAGTTGGGGAGGAGTTGCCCCATTACTGTTTCTTGATAAGCAAATGTGCCACTACAAACACTGTGCAGTTCTTCTGAAGAGGTAGTACCTGTTATTAAAATGGCAGTAAAGGATGGAGAACACTGTATGATCTTACTGACTAAAGCACGGGAAGACTTCCGGAGGACTGAACCAATTTTCAAAACCCTTCTACTGTGGGAAAGGGCTGTCAAAAAGCATGCCATGATAAAGAAAGGTCATGAAGGGAAGAGGTAGACAATACTGCACACCATTGCTGATATTTTGATTGATAATCCAGGCCTCCTCAACCTTCCTTTCTCCTGACAAGACAGTAGTAGCCTTACCCAGACCAATCACCATCCATCAACACTAAGGCCACACCTTCTACCAGGACAGAGTTCACAACTTACTGAAAGTGAAAGTTACCGTTAGTATTTCTAGAAAGTATTTTAAATTTAATCATGAAACAAAATGCTTTTAGGACATAATGCTGCTCCACTTTTAATAAGCTATAGTATATTTTAGCCATGAAATAGTTTGGGGGACAGTCAAATTATTAGGACTTATGATTCTTGTTTTTCTGGTATATTCTGATATCAAGCCTACAATATCTTGGACATTTTCCAGATGAAAATTATAATTTTGACATAAAATATTATTAGCATTAAAAGACTTCCAGAGTTGTAGTAATACTTTTCTGTTTTGGAAAACGTTTGCTTTTCTTTCTCATATAATATATCCTGATTCTGGTTTCTCTTTCCTCTACTCCTTCACGTTCCTCTCCACCCCTACTGCTGTATGAATCTGACAAGGTTCTTTTTTTTTTTTTTTTTTCATTAGAAAACAAACACACTTACATAAGACAATAATAAAATAAAAAAATAACACTTCAGTGTTGTAGATTTGGTCTAATGCTTGCATTATGTAAATTGGGTTCCCAAAATTGCACAAGAGTCTGCATATAAGATGCTGAGGGTGCCTGCCCTACCCCGTTTGGCTTTGATTGGTAAATAAAGTTGCTGGCAACTAATGGCTAGACAGGGAGACAGAGATGGGACTTTATGATTCCTGGACAAAAGGACTGAGAGAAGTTGGAGGATTTGGAACCACCACACCAGGAAAGATAAAAGACCAGGCCTGAGAAGTGTAGGACAAAGAGATGGCCAACATATAAGAGTTGGGGATTTTGGCCCAGGAGTGTTGCAAGCATGGACCCAGGGCGGCCAGGATGAATATACATTTTAGTAATTAATAATTCACAAATATTAGAGGGGGAGAGTGTGCTAGTCTTGAGGAGGTTTAGAGTGGCTCTGCCATTTTGCTGTTTAAGGCATACGAAAATCGAAGCCTCTGTGTGTGTGTGTGTGTGTGTGTGTGTGTGTGTGTGTGTGTGTGTGTGTGGTGTGTGTGTGCACGTGTCTTTCATTCCAGAATGGAGAACGTTGGGGTGAGTAGCAAGGAAAGTGCCACAACCCCCAGGGCAATTTGAGTTGAGGTAACTCACCCCCTGCAACACTTCACTTCAGAATTAGACAAAACAAACAAACAGATACAAAAGATCTCCTCAAAGACACAAAAACAGGAAACCTTAAAAATCCCATAAAACCACTAAACTAAAATCCACAACATTTATGCAGTATCTTTTAGAGTAAAAAGAAAAAAAAAAGAAAACATATAAATAAAATTTAAATTAAAAAAATATTATTTTTTTCGTGAAAAATTGAAAAGCCCTAACACATTGAGTCAAGGAAATTTGAAAGACCCAATTGACTTTCTTTTCTGTGAGATATCTACTTCTGGCCACACAAACTATCTTTAAGAGTATTTGTTTCATCTTTTGGAGAAAACTAAATTTTTACTTGCAAGTTGATATCAATTTGAGATTGCTTCTGGGTTATAGGGGTAGGGGCATGTGTCTAATTCTTTCAGTTTTAAAGCCTTATCTGTTATACACCTGTGCAGGCCCTGTGCATACAGCCTCAGCCTCTGTGCATCAATCATGTTGATTTAGAGGGCCTTAGTTTCCTTCATCCCCTCTGGCTCTTATACTCTTTTTACCCTCACTTCTACAGAGTTTCCTGAACTCTGAGGGAGGAAATTGATAGGGACATCCCATTTAAGGCCAAGTATTCCAACTCTTTCACTCTGCATAATGTTTGGCTGTAGGTTTCTGTGTTGTTCCCATCTGATGCAGGATGAAGCTTCTTTGATGATGAGAGATAATGAGTCTAACAAATTGTCACCAGGAGTCATTTTATTACTACTTTTATTTTTCCTAAAGGCATAGCTTTTAGTTTTACCTTGGTCCATAACCTATCAGGTCTTAGGTGCTTGGTTACACAAGCAGCATCAGGTAAGGGCTCCATCAAACAAAGTAGCCCTTCTGTCGAATCAGATATTCATTGGTTAATCCCACAAGCTTTTTTGCCACAATTGTATTAGCATCTCTTGCAGGCAGGACACCATTGCAGAGCATAAGGATGTGGCTGGGTTGGAGTTTACATTTTTCTTTTGGTAATATGCAGAATACCTTTCCAAACCAAAAACAATGGGGCATGGAGTCTACATGGCTCTTTGTAGGCACCAGCTCAAAATATCCCATATTCAGTTAGGGTATAGTTGAATAGTACATGAGGCCTTGTTGTTGCCAGTTTATAGAGAGCAACATACAGTTTTGGCAGAAGCCTGTGCTTTGCAGACACTGGGTGGTAGGGTTCCATGGGACCCTGTTGACCAACAACTCAATTAGACATATACCATTCTCAGACTTGGAATCTTCATTTGGCAACAAGAGACGGTCACTTGGGGCTGTATATTCTTTATGACTTTGTGGTTTTATTTAGAGCATCTAAATATGTAAATATATACATACATAAATATATTTAACATATATAATATATTAATATAAATATATAGTAATATATATAGTAGAAAATTACTACTTTTTCATTATTGCCTCTTAAATGGCCTCTAATTTTAGTTATTTCTCTCCATATTCCATCACTCATCCTCCTCTTTCCTTCTCCTCCCCACTTATTTCTACTATTGAGAAAGCCCTCAACCTATCTATTCTATTTTCCTGTCCTATTGATATCTATTCATATTCTCTATTACCTTATTCTTATACCTAACTATGATGTTTCTTCAGATTGTAGCTTGGCTATCATTACTTAACATCTGAAGTCCACATGAGCCAATACATACTTTGGGGAGCCAACAGAAGGTGGCTATCATCCTTGCAGCCATCTTGAGGCATATACCCTGACAAGAGACTTGATTACAATAGCCTACAACAGCTGAGCACACTCTGATAACATCTTGTTTTAGATACCCAGGATTTTCCCTTGAGTGTGTGAGACTTAAAGGTGTGTGACTTAAGGGTATGACTTAGAGATCAGATTTAGAGACAAGACCTAAGGGCATGACTTAAAGGCATGGCTCAGAAGTGAGACATATAAAAGGAGAGGCAGACAGAAGAGATTATTATTAGGTATTAGGCACTTGGCACTTGGAGGAAGAACTTGGAATTAGGTAGTAGGCACCTGAGACTCGAGACAGGCAACTAGGATTAGACACTTGTACTTGGATGAGACTTGAGACTAGAACTTGGAACTTGGAGGCACTAGGGACTAGGAACTAGTGACTAGGAACTCAAGACTTGGGACTTAAACTAGGAAGAGAGACTGAAGAATAAATGGGATTGAATCATACTGTCTGTTCTCCATTCTTCGCATCCGTCCTCACTCTCTTGCTGAATCCAAACCCTCGGACCTGAGCAGCTTGAGGGCAGTGCAGGCTCTAACAGTTTAGCCCCCAAGGCTTTTGGCAGTGCGGGTTTCAACAGTGATAGAGTGGTCCGCAACATTTTTGGTGCCCAACGTGGGGCAGAGAGGTCTTCGACATTTTTGGCCTCCCAAACGTGGGGTAGCTCGGCCTGCAACAACAAACCATATTTTTTTTTTTTCTGGGTCTAGATTATCTCAGAGTGATTTATTTTTTTCCTATTTCCATCTATTTACCTGAAACTTTTATGATTCCATTTTTAAAGAGCTAAGTAATACTCGACTGTGTTATGTATCAAACATCTTTATCCATTTTTTTTGTTGTTGTTGAGAGACATCTGAGTTGTTTCTTATGTCTGTATATTACAAATAGATCAGAAATGGACATATCTGAGCAAGTACCTTTGTGGTAGGATTAAGAAACTTTGGGTAGTTTTGTTCACCAGTAGTATAGCTGGATCTTGAGGTAGGTCAATTCCTATCTTCCTGAGGAACTACCACACTGATTTCCATAGTGGTTGTAGAAGTTTGCACTCCTACAAGCAATGAATGAATGTGCCCCCTACTTCACATCCTTGCCATCATGAGCTGGTTGTCACTTTGTTTATTTTAGTTAATCTGACAGGTGTAAGAGGAAATGTGAGCATAGCTATGATTTACATTTCCCTAATAACTAGAGATGTTGAACATTTTAAAGTGTTTCTTAGCTATTTAAGTTTCTCTTTTTGAGAATTTTGTTTAAACCTGTAAATTTTTAAAATTGTTTTCTTGATATCTAGTTTCTTGAGTTCTTTATATATTTTGGATATTATCCCTCTACTGGAGATGCAGTTGGCAATATCTATATCTATATCTATATCTATATCTATATCTATATCTATATCTATATCTATATCTATATCTATATCTATATCTATCTATCTATCTATCTATCTATCTATCTTTCCCAGTCTGTAGGCTACTGTTTTGTCAAAATGACACTGTCTTTTACCTTACAGAATCTTTCAGTATAATGATGTCCAATTTATTATTTGTTGATCTTAGTGCCTGTGCCAATGAGTTTGAGATTATTCCCCACTTTCCCTTCTCTGATCCGTTTGAAGTTGCTTTTTGTGCAGGGTGAAAAGTATGGATCTAGTGGATATAGCTATCCAGTTTGACCATCACCATTTCTTGAAAAAGCTGTCTCTTTTTCTGTGTGTATTTCTGGCTTCTGCTTAAAAGGTCAAGTGTCCCTAAGTGTATGGATTTATTTCTGCATCTTCACCTTAATACAACTGATTAACCTGTCTATATTTGTGCCAATATCATGTTTTTAAAAATTGCTAGAGCTCTGTTGTATAACTTGAAATTAATGACCTTGATATCTCCAATAATTTTTCTATTAGTCAGAATTATATTAGCTTACCTGGGTATGTTTGTTGTTTTTTATTGTTATTTTGTATTTTCATGGGAAGCTAAAGATTGTTCTTATAGAATCTGTGAGGAATTACATCAGAATTTGGGTGGGGAATTCTTTGAATCTATAGGTTTTTTTTTTAATAGTATGAATATTTTTTACTATACTAATCCTACTAATTCATGAAAATGCTACCTCTTTCTATATTATGATAGCTTCTTGAGTTTCTTTCTTCAGTGGCTTGAAGTTTACCATACAGGTCTTTCACTTGCTAGATTAAGGTGCCTCAAGATATTCTATATTATTTGAGGCTAGTGTAAAATGTATAGTATCCCTGATTTCTTTCTCAGTGTTTCATTTTTATATTGGAGAGCTATTAAACTTTCTTTGTTAATTTTGTATTCAGCTGTTTTGCTACTAGTGTTTATCATTTACTGTAGTTTACCTGTGGGGTATTTAGGGTAGTGTATGTATACAGTCATCTGCCGATAAATATACTCAGAACTCTTACTTTCTAATTTGTATCTCTTTCATCACTTTCTGTTATCCTATTGCTCTCAGTAAGACTTAAAGTACTATATTAAATATGCATGAAGAGAGTGGACATCTTTGTCTTGTTCCTGATGTTAGTGGAATTGCTTTGAATTTATTTCCATTTAAGTTGATGTTGGCTGTGGGTTTTCTGTAAACTGCCTTTAATACTTAGATGTATGTCCCTTGTATCCCTAATCACTCTAGGATTTTTATCATGAAGGGGTGTTGTATTTTATCAAAGGTTTTTTTTATGAACCAAAGGAGATAGCCATATTTGCCTCTTTTGTTTGTGCATTTATTTTTGTTTTGTTGCCTTTCAATTTTTTTAATATGGTGGATTGTATTTATTAATTTACATATGTAAAAACACTCCTACATAGGTATAAAGCCTACTTGATCATGGTTGATTAGCTTTCTGAGGTATTCTTGGATTTGATTTGTGAGTATTTTACTGAGTATTTTTGTTCATAAGGGAAATTAATCTGTAATTCACTTTCTGTTTTTTGGTCTTTATGTGGTTTGGGTATTAGGGTATTGTAAAATCTGACAATGACCCTTCTATTTATATTTTGTGGATTATTTTGAGGTATATTGGCATTAACACTTTGAAATACTGGTAGACATCTGCACTAAAACTATCTTGTCTTGTGTTAAGGTAATATTTTTAAAAGGCTATTTCTTGGGCCAACTATAAAGGCTGCAATAGATCTGCTTAGCTTTGCCATCGTGTTCCCCAGCCAGAGGCCACGTGCGTGCCACAGCTAGAAATGACCAGCCAAAAACACTGGCCCTGCACCCATGAGACACCAGCGTGGTGGATAGCTTTGCCAATCAACCACGCTGCCTCCACAATGCTTGGCTGACTGGAGATCATCCCGCCATCCATGCGATACCCAGTAGAAATGAGACTCTAATGCTCAATGATTATCCAATTGCTTTATATGTTTGGTAATACTCAATTAACAAGATGCCCACACAATTAGAGGTGTTTTCTAATATCTAACCTTAAGATATAAATTGTTACCCAGGACCATCTTGCACCCAAGCATGGTTCTCCATGGCTTTCCTTATCGTCACACATTAACTCCTCCCAAATTACCGAATTTATTGTAAGTGCTGCAGGGAAAATATCTCGCTACAGTCATGGACATTGTTGATTGTTGTTGTCCTTTGTTTTTTGTTTGTTTTGCTTTGTTGTTGTTGTTTTGGCTGGAAGGTTTTAATTACCTCTTTTATTTCACTAGGGTTCATAGGTCTGTTTAAAATATGATCTCAATTTAACTTTAGTAGTTGGTAAGAGTATTTTTGGTAATGGAAAATTACCTATTTTCTTTTAGAGTCTCCAATTGGTGAAAAACAAGCTTTTAAAGTATATCCTTTTGATTCTATGAATTTCAGATGTCTCTGTTGTTATATCCCTCTTTTCATTTCAGATCATTAATTTGCATATTTGAGTATTTTAGGTGTGGATTTTCAATGTTATTTATTTTTCAAAGAATTAAGTTTTTGTTTCATTTTTTCTTTGTATTATTATTTGTTTGTCTCTATTTTCTTGATTTTACTCCAAAGTATTTCTTGCCGTCTACTTCTTTTGGGTGTGATCTCCTCTTTTTATTCTAGAACTTTCAGGTTTGCTGTCCCACTCTTAGTGTGATATCTCTCCTTTTTTTGTTTTTGTTTTTGATTTTGTTTTTGTTTTGGTTTTGGTTTTTTTGGGTTTTTTTTTATTTTTTGGTTTTTTTTTTTTTTTGTTTTGTTTTGTTTTGATGTAGGCTCTTAGTGGTGAAATGAACTATTAGAACACATTTATTGTGACAATATGTTTGAGTATGTATTGTGTGTATTCATTTTTGTTCAATTCTAGGACATCTTCATTTTTTTATGTTTAATTCCTGTCTTGACCCATTTTCTCATTTAGTTGTGAGTTTTTCAGTGTAAGTATTCTGTTGTTTCTGTTGCTGTTGATATCCAGTTTTCATCTGTGATTGTCAGATAGGATGAAAAATGAAGGTCAATTTTTGTTTATCTGTTGAGACTTTATGTGTGAGTATGTAGTCAGTTTTGGAGAAAGCTCCATGAGCTGCAGAGAAGAAGGTATATTCTGTTGTGTTTTGGTGAAATGTTCTATACGTATCTGTTAGGTTCATTTTATTTATAACATGAGTTAGTTAGTTACTTCCCTATTTCATCCTAATAGTTTGGTTTGATGTCTATTTTGTCAGACATTAAGATGGCTATATCACCTTGCTTCTTAGGTATATTTTCTTGGAATACTTTTTGCCATTGTTTTATCCTAAGGTAATGTCTCTCCCTGAAACTAAGGCTTCATGGATAAAACAGGATGAAGTATGCTATTTACAGATCCATTCTTAAGAATGAGGATGAACCAAGGGGTATCGTGACTGATATCAAGATTCTCTCTTCCAACATTTGTATTCTGTTGTTGAATCTAGGTGGTGATATCATCCACACTTAAGAATGGGGATGAACCAAGGGGTAGAGTGCTGAGAGAGTCCACTAAGGGAGGAATTCGTAATGTTCTTCAGAATTTATTTAGTTCTCTGGGAATGGAATCAGAAAGTAAGAAGAGGCCATATTAGGTTGTCTACTACAGAGTTGGGAATGAGACTAGACAATTGGAGTTGGAGGGATGAAGGGAAAATTGAAAATTTATAATTAGTCTATTTGTAGAGTGGCATGAGGGTTCCCCTGGAATGCCTGCTGGAGTTGGGGGCTGGGATAAAGCAATTAATGGATAGAGTAAATGTATCTGTGACTGATCTGTGTGATCAACTTGAAATGACAGCAGAGGGGAAGAGGAGGTTGCAGCAGATGATCTGCTACAGAGTAATAAATTACAGTGTGGAATTGGGTTTGGAGGCTTTGGCTCTTTCAATTCTGGTTTCAGCCTGGAGAGAGAGAGAGACAGACAGACAGAAAGACTCATAGTATTTAACTAGGGTGTCCTATGTGATCATGAATCGGGGCTGACTTACTTAATCAGAAGTTAAGTTTAAGTAATAGAACACAGTTTAATATCACAAAGCACATTCAAAATACATAATAACGTACTTTGTGTGATTTTCAGTTTGTTTTTATTGACATTGTAGCTGAGAATGAGAATCCAAAAATTGGAGTCAAGGTTCTAATTCTTGTGGAAGTATCCCAATGGCTGTCTCCAGCCACTATTGCTCAGAGTCTGAATCTTGGCAAACTGATTCATCTGTCTTGGATCATTTCTTATTTTTCTTAAAAATTTCAATTATTCATTTGTGAACTTTTTATGGTGGGCCATGGTCTACATTGGGGCAAAAATATAATAATAAATAATTCAAAATTACAAGTCAGATGACAGAAGAAACTGGGCTATAAGAAAGCACTTTTATCAAAAACTTGCTGCGCAATCATTTCAATGATTTGTTTTTCATGGTGCTTGCCAATGGCCTGTAGTTATTTTCAGCCTAGTATGAGCAACATCAATAAACACATTAGCATTGTGTGGGTGTAGGACATAAAAGAATTATTTCTGTTGTCTTCAAGAAAATGAAAATTCCTGTACAATGCACATTTTAAACTCTAATTTAAATCTTATTATTACATTCTGCCTCCTGGAATGTAAAATCACTCATATAAACACACCTTTTTCTCTTGTATTTCTAGAGGAATTGTTTTAGTTTTAATTATAGTTTTGGAACATGCCCGGATAGCCAAAAATTAGAGAAAATACATGATCTTGGGATCTTTTCTGTCTCAATCACTTTCTCTGACAATGATCCTTTTTGTAAGCAGAAATAGCTATTTAATGTTATTTCTCCAGTCTATTTTGTTTTGAAATAATTTCACAAGTCTCAAAATTAGATCTCTTTCTGTGCTTACTCTTTATGTTAGATAAATATACTGCCAAAGGCCAGCATCAACACAACAGGGGACACAACAGGGGACAGAACATGATAAATTGATGAAGGCAGTGAATGTGGAATTGGTTGATTGGGGTCCTTGCTTATAGAAACTGGCATGAGTCTCTACTGACAATGGCAGGCAATTTACAGGTTCAGCACTAGTAGTGCTGACAGAAGCAAAACTTAATTATCTGGGCCTGTACTCTCTGAGATCTGTGAGAAACTCTGAACTCTTTGAAGTCTTAAGGAGAGAGAGAGAGAGAGAGAGAGAGAGAGAGAGAGAGAGAGAATATCATGCACATGCATATACTACACATACCAGATGAATCAAAGCAGGTTTCAACAACTTTATTTGTTTCTTCAGTTCTTTTATATCCCCTACGAGAAAATTCTCTATGTACGAAAAGGAATTACCTCATCCAAGCACAGATAAAATGTTACACAAGAGGAAGTTATAGCAGGATTTTTGATTATAAGTTCAAAGCAGTAGTTTTATCTATCTTCAAATCTATATTTTCATTATATGTTCAAAGCAATAGTTTTTTATGTAATAGAGTTACCCATTTCTTCTTCATGCTCTTACTTTATCATGGTACACACCTGGGCTCTCATCCTCACATCTGACCTAGACTGAATATTTTTCTTGATCAATAAATTATTCCAAGCGTATTTTTCTTCCTACTACAATGTACGTGCTTGCTGTACTCCTTTTCTAACTGCAGGC